>NW_020838053.1:2545134-2601649 GCF_003676395.1 Aethalodelphis obliquidens
AGACGGAAAAGAAAACCTGCCGAGGGAGATGTCACAAGGAGCCAAGAACCAGAATGAAATCACTGATGGAAAGCTTGTTGTACATACCAAGGTGAGCATATGGAAATGTCTTCCTACTTCATCAAAAAGGTATCACCTAATAGCGCATCAAGGTCTAACTGCAAATCATCATAAAGAACTCACAGAACAATGCAAGAGGACTTTTCTGGAAGACATTAAATTAAAACATACCCTTATTATCCTGGCAGCCTCCAAAAGGATTCGGCAACGTTCCATGCCAGATTTTTGACTCCATAGTTTAAAGGCAGCCTTTGCATCTTGAACAGCTAAATTTACTTCCTTTTCTCCTGAACACGTGAAAGTAGCTATCACTCGCCCTATAAATACAGAGAAAGTCAGTTTTATCTCAATTGGTTGCCACACATTTTAAATAAAGTATTGTGTATCCAATTTTCCTTTTATTGATCCTCTTCTTGTTTTAAAGTATGGTTTGATTTAGTGACTACCCTTATACCAGCAGCTGACCTTTTTAAGAATCTAATAAAAATTGCAGACTTCTGTCCAGAAAAATCTACTGAACCGTATCACAGAATTATAGAGAGAACATGTCCCTTGCCTAGCACACCATGAACTTCAGGGTAAGAACCCCTGCCCTCCTCTATTTTACATTTGGGTTTACTAACATTAACCTCCAATCAATTATTTCACAATGCTCCTTAACAATGTTTGAGAATCCCAGAGGTCTTACAAAATCAAAGTACTCCGTCTCCTGGGGTATGAACTCTGACTTTAAATCACTGGTTTATGTTCTATACAAGTCATATAATACTGATACTTGATGAATATGGTTAATAAACAGAATATCAAGAAAAGATATTCTTAAAAGCAAGAAAAATTTTTTCTCAAATATGGGGAAAAGACAAACAAACAGTCCCTCATTTTCTTATCTCAGTCTTATTCCCTATCCTGGGCAAAATATGAAATGATCAGTTTTTCTAGACCCAAATCCCAAGGGTTGTGACTGACTCTACTAAAAAGAATTCTCTAAAATGTCAAAGTCAGCAGTTTCTTTTCCCCTCCCACAAGAACACCTGGGACTCCTGCTTTTTCCAGAGATTTCACAAACCTACTATTTGTTACAAATTTAAGTAGCCAACTGGTAAAGGCAGTGCTTACAGATCACACACACTGTAGGCAATTAAAATAAAGAGCAATTTTTCTTTCTTTTGTATCATTATGGGGGTGGGGGTCAAGAGGCTGTTTCCTCCTACCTAAGGAAGAGCCTGATGGTGTCTGTGGCCCCTTCCTGCTCTGACAAATCGCTGCTCTGTGGTTTGGTGTTATTGATCAAATGTAAATTCTCCAGTCTCTTGAAATCCAGTTTTATCCCTCTGGCTACATACCACTTGGTTTGCACAAACATTTACACTTCTCTCCTCACAAATATTCCATAACACCCAGCAAAACAAACACAAAGCAAAACCAAAACTAAAAACCTGTTCCTCATTTGCTTTGTGATCTGTGGAGCTCCCAGGGCAAACTGAGGGCCTGGCACAGTGCTGGGCACACATTAAACACGGGATAAACGCAGGATTTTTTTTTCCCTTTCCCAGTTCTGGTTCATGTTCGGAAATATTTTAACACTAGGGGACGGCAACAAGGTCCTCATTCACGCTAACTAGAAACCTCTGTGCGCGTTCCTCCATTTTCGCACAAGTGTTTCTTTTCACCCCGTCCTTCTAGAACTCCTCTGCTACGTGCACGGTTGAAGACATTACTGCAGTCCTAACCTTAAAATTTAATAATTAACGAAGACTCCACCTCACCCACCGGGGGCTTTGTGGACTCTCTGTTCAGGCCGTTGTAAAACTACCCATGACCCCATCGAGCAACTCACCAGCCTGTCCAATTTCCTACGACCCCCTTCGTGTCCGGTCCACATGCTTTCGAGTTTGCACAGCACCGTTAGCTGCCTACACATACAACTTTATACTCTACACTGTCACTTACCTGTGCTCAGTAAACGTCTGCTGAATGCACTACATGAAGGTTCAGTGAGGTAGACTAGGCTCATCCCTGGGGCGGGGGAGAGTCAATCCGCGCCCGACCCTCGCCCCTACCCCGGTCTCCGCCTCGTTCCCCGCCCCGCCGCCCCGGCCCTGCCGCCCGGTCTCCGTCCCGTTACCGGTTGCTGGCTCTAACGCCTTCTCGGTGCCGGAGGCGTCCACCGGATCCACGCGGGCCCCGCCGCGGTAATTGAGCGGCTGAGACACGATGAAGGTGCCAGTGCTCATGGCGGCGACCAGAACAGGCCGGAGAGTGTGGCGAAGCGGAGAGAGCCCGGCCGTACCCGCTCGGAGGAACATGGGGCACGGGCGCACTGTCGTGCCCTAGGTTAAGGGAAGGTGGGGAGGGGCGGGGGCCGCAGAAGGGGCGGGGGCCGCGGGAGGGGCGGGGCCGCGGGGAGGCAGAGCTAGCTACGGGCTGAGGGGCGTGGCGCCGCTGGACTAGAGTGAAGGGGCCCCCAGGAAGAGCCGGGCCTTCCGGGGCGGAGTTTGCGAGACCTTTGGGGGCCCTCGCTAGGCTCCTCCGCGGTCCAGGTCTGGCCCTCGCTTAGCTGAAAGGATGGGCGAAACACCAGAGACTTAAACACACGCACACGCATGCACGCTTTCTCTCTCTCTCTCTCCCTCCCTCCCTCCGTCTCTCTCTCTCTCTCTCTCTCTCTCTCATTTTTGCTTTCTTCTTCCAGATCAATATTTGAAACAAGAGTTATCAGGTACATCACTGCATGTAATCATCCCAGGATCTTACTCTCGATTTTTCTGTCTGAAGAAAGCGGAGGATTGGAGTGCTAGTAATTTTACTTTGGGGATTACTTCACTATTAAGCCACCATTTCTTTATTTGTGTAATAATACTTTTAAAAAGTTATTGCCTTTGTTGTACACCTGACACTAACACAACATTGTAAATCAACTATACTCCAATATAAAATAAAAATTAAATTAAAAAAATGTTTAAATGTTATTGTAAAGACCAACGGGAGGACTGTCAAGGAAACATGATATTTTGGAAAGTGCTGGGAGTGGGGGTGGTGGTGGGATGAATTGGGAGATTGGGATTGACATATATACACTAATATGTATAAAATAGACAACTAATAAGAACCTGCTGTATAAAAAATAAATAAAATTCAAAAACAAATGCAGTAAATAATTGTGAATAAATTAATACAAGTAAAAAAACAAGATATTTTGATGTGAAGCTTTTTTTTTAAACATCTTTATTGGAGTATAATTGCTTTACAATGTTGTGTTTGTTTCTGCTGTATAACAAAGTGAATCAGCTACACATATACATATAACCCCATATCCCCTCCCTCTTGCGTCTCCCTCCCACCCTCCCTATCCCACCCCTCTAGGTGGTCACAAAGCACCAAGCTGATCTGAAACTTCTTTTTAAATTCCGAAAGATCTATGTAAATTCTATTAATGACAGCAGCACAAACGGAAACCTAATAACAGGTTATAAAGAGCAAAATCCTCATGAAAAGGCCTGTGGAAAAAAGGCACTCCCATGGTCCCAGCAGCTAAGGGATCTTACACAAAAGCAGTCTTGTTCACTCTTCATACTGAACTCCCATGCATCTGCAGCAGAGAGTTTCATGAACAGAAATTAATTGCCAATATGCACATTCCATTATTTCCGGCAGGCTTGTTACTCTTCTAGGGGCTGCAGTCTTGCTCAATGTTCTTTCCTTTACCTACCAGCACAATATTAGGGAGGGTGATTTTCACGTTTGAAACAGAAATAAACTACCCTGGTCAACTTTTCCAGAACTCTATGCCAATTTGTTAACCCCTGCAATGCTTCTGAGATTTGTAGGTCTTGGTCCTCAAGTGGAAACAGCAACATTCAAACTTAGAACACCTGGGGCCAAACTCCGCTACTACCTTTGTTATTATTGGCCATTGGAAACAGAATTGAAAAATATCATGAGTTGATAACCAGCAATGTAGATTTCCAGGATCACTAGATCAAAGATGGTCATTTGCATGTACAGAGACCACACATCTGAAGGTTTTTACTTGGGGGGTGCAATTCCTACTTACAATGTTCTGCCCCAACAAATGCATTTTGACCTGTCAGATCATGGGTCCTGATGTTTGTTTTAGACATATGGTCGTGATGTCTGTTGCTATAATTCATAGATTATAAAAATGACAAATCTCCACCAAAATATTTAGCTCTTCCCCTTACCTACTGGTGCTTTTATTATTAGTGTTATTAACATATTATTATTTGAAAAACCCAACATGTAGAGAGAGCTTTATAGGTTGCAAAGCCCTTTCACATTTATCTCCTCACATAATGCTCATAATAACCCTGTAAAAGAAAAGGAGACTAGTACATTGAGTGAGGAGCTCATATAGGGCACTCTCATAAATATCTTAGTGGTAATTCAGCAAGTCAGGTTTTATCATCCTTTGTGTAGATGAGGCAACTAGCTCAGAAAGGTTGTAGATCTCCCCGCCTGGAGGACCTGGGATGGGAATCCAGGTCTGTGCAAATCCAAAGCACATTTCTTCTCACTACACCAGGTCCAGATGTTGTCCCCATGAAGGTTGCCATCAAAATTCTCTCTTAATTGGGTAGTCATTTATCAAAGAAAAGGGGGATTTTGAAACCCAGGAAGCTGGCCCTGGGGAAAAGATTTAAAGAACCTGTAAATTTCCTGGGAGGAGCTTCTTAGCAATACTCCCAAAGCAGCTGAGAAGCCACAGAGGGTGTTGGCCAGTTGTGATCGGGGTGAAAATTTAAAGAGACAGGCACACACCGAGTGAGACGAGTGCACCTCCTGAGATGGATGCACGAGGGACGGCACAGGTGAAGGGATAAAGAGGAGTGGGAGGAGTGGAATCGTTGCTAAAGGAGGAGGAGAAGCTGAGAGAAACTGCCTACCTCACAATTTGCTTAAAGCCAAGCCTGGGTGCCACTAAAGCCACCTCCATATCCAAATTTCCTTCCCCAGAGAACTGGAGGTGAAGAAGAAAAGCAACTAGATCCTCTTCCTCCATCTCCAGGATTCCCAAAGGAGGGAGCCCTTGGGAACCCATTTGGGGTCCCTCACTCCCCTCTCACCCCCATGTCATCCAGCTGCCAGGCTGTTGCTTTGGCTTAGTTTCATCATTAGCGGTACTCCATGCTTTGATACATCCACCAGGAGGAAAAGAAAATGTCTTTAGGGAGTAGCCAGCTCTTACTCCATCTTCTAGAACTACATTAAAAATAAACAGTCATACAACTTTTTTCCTGGATACAATAATACATCTATTACACTTTTCTTTCAATGAGGAACCAGAAAACCATCCACACAAAAAGAGGAAAAAAATTATTCAGAATCCTTTTCCTGCCCATATTTACAGGGACTTTCTCTTATAATAGTTTACAGATTGAATTCCATTTTAAGCCTTGAGAATGCACACATTCTTCACATATAGAATATAATTGTCTTGGGACTTCCCTGGTGGCACAGTGGTTAAGAATCCACCTGCCAATGCAGGAGACACAGGTTCGAGCCCTGGTCCGGGAAGATCCCACATGCCACGGAGCAACTAAGCCCGTGCGCCACAACTACTGAGCCTGTGCTCTAGAGCCCGTGAGTCACAACTACTGAGCCCGTGTGCCACAACTACTGAAGCCCGCGCGCCTAGAGCTGGTGCTCCACAACAAGAGAAGCCACCACAATGATAAGATCATGCATTGCAACGAAGACCCAACGCAGCCAAAAATAAAATAAAGAAATTAAAGACTCAAAGATTTTTAAAAAAAGTTATCTCTGTGATAAGCCATAATTGAAAATATGAAAAAGAACATATATTTGTATAACTGAATCACTTTGCTGTACAGCAGAAATTAACACATTGTAAATCAACTATACTTCAGTAAAATAAGTTTGAAAAAATTAAAAAAAGCAATTTTGAAATTAAAAAACATCATCTCTTAGTAGACTTACGTTTATCCTCTTCCATATTCATTTGTGACAGGTGAACAATTTCCTGATTTAATAATTTAAATTTTTCTTCTAAGATTCACAAAGTCACGTTAATATGTACCATTCAGATGGTGAAACAGGAATGTGGGGAAGTTTTTTAAAGAGAGGGAAAAGAGACAGTGGTAGTCACTTAAATGATACTCCCTGGGAACCCCAGATTGCCTTACATGAAGACATTTTGCATAAAGGGTAACAAGTCCAGACAGGATTCCAGCTCAGCGGTCTTATACTGTAGACCCAATGGAGTCAGCCTACCGGATGCTCTAGTGGAAAGAGCATGGACCCTGGGGCCTAAGGCTCTTCCTGGTTCTGCCACTTGCTGTGATCTTGGACACATCACAACATTTCAGAACCTGATCTGTCACATAGAAAATCAGGACAATAAAAAGATATCCTATCTACCTTATAGGACTGCTGTGTTTGAAGATCAAATGCTCTCAATATGCGAGGCATAATGTCAATTGCTTTATATAATCCATCCAAAACACTATGAGGGAAAAATCCATGTCACTGATGTGACTAGAACCAGTAATTTGTAGGTTAATCTAAAAAGTTAATTACAGAATCATGAAAAAATTTTTGTATGTACTTCAGACACTTCTAACTTATAACAAATATATACCTATTCACTTCTGATGTAGGGTCAAGGCTTTTTCCCTGAATATGAGCCTATTTTTTTGAGTCTCGTTTTTCTTTTAATAAATTTATTTATTTTTGGCTGCTTTGGGTCTTCGTTGCTGCGCGCGGGCTTTCTCTAGTTGCGGCGAGCGGGGGCTACTCTTCGTTGTGGTGCGTGGGCTTCTCATTGCGGTGGCTTCTCTTGTTGCAGAGCATGGGCCCCAGGCATGCGGGCTTCAGTAGTTGTGGCTTGTGGGCTCTAGAGCTCAGGCTCAGTAGTTGTGGCGCACGGGCTTAGTTGCTCCGCAGCACGTGGGATCTTCCCAGACCAGGGCTCAAACCCGTGTCCCCTACGTTGGCAGGCGGATTCTTAACCACTGCGCCACCAGCGAAGTCCCTTTTTTCTTTTTTTGTATACACTAAACCCATAATAAGTGTTCAAAGAACCCTTTATTTTGTTTTCCATGCATAGTTTATAGCAATAAAACAACAGAATCAAACATTTGCAACTCAAAGATTTCAAAGACTGCAAGAATTTAAACAGAGTTTTAAAAATTTATTTATTTAATCTTATTTTTTGGCCATGCCGCGCAGCATGTGGGATCACAGTTCCACAACCAGGGATTGAACCCGCGTGCCCTGCAGTGCAAGCATGGAGTCTTAACCACTGGACCGCCAGGGAAGTCCCTAAACAGAACTTGTGATGATGAAAATTCCATGTTTTGTGGCAATGTTTTCCTAAAATAAAATGTTGTGGGGTTTTTTTTGTGGTATGCGGCCTCTCACTGTTGTGGCCTCTCCCGTTGCGGAGCACAGGCTCCGAACGCACAGGCTCAGCGGCCATGGCTCACGGGCCCAGCCGCTCCGCGGTATGTGGGATCCTCCCGGACCAGGGCACTAACCCGCGTCCCCTGCATCAACAGGCGGACTCTCAACCACTGCGCCACCAGGGAAGCCCTAAAATAAAATGTTTTTAAGACGAAAATGTATCACCTCTTATTTCCAGTTTTGGTTTCTTTAAAGTGAAGTATGAACTAAAACACTAAGAATGAATATGAGTACTGAATCTTTCTAAACTTTTATTACTTTTTTCAGTCTCTGTTATTTTACCCATATGTAAGTCAAAGCAATTATTTTTAGCAATTTGCTTTTATTGAGTCATTCCAAACCATTCAAACTAGTTTTCATGGACACAATTCTCTTTTTTGCATTCATATTTCATTAATTTACACAATACTTAGTGTACATAATTAAAATTAACAAGTAAAACAAGTAACGTTATACAATTCCCTGGTAAGAGCTAAAGTGCATACGTGCGGCTGAGAGTGTCCAGTGTGCTGTGGGCAGCAGGCAGCAGGGTTTTCAGAGGGAACTAAGAGAATCTAGCTGAAGACTCAGATGAGTGATGTTGGATATGACAGTTTTAACTGGAGTGTTCATCCCATTTTCCAGACGAGGCCATTGAGGCTTAGACAGTTAAGAGATTTGCCCATTTTTAATAAATGACTCATATGAAAAGCTGAAACAGATACAGGGAAAAGAAACCTAACACATAAAGGTCAGAGAAAACCTTTAGGAGGAGGACATGCTTGAGTTGAGTTGAGAAGGAAACATGAGAAAATCAGGCAAATAAGAGGAAGAATATTTCAGGCAGAGAAAACAAAGGTAATAAAGTCTAAAAATGTGAAAAATGCAGAATTTAAAAAATAAATTTGCTTGACTAGAGCCTAGGATGTATGCGAGACAGGGATGGGAGAAGGGTAGATCCTAGGGGTGGGAGAGGCTGGAGATCCAGACTAGGATGATTTTCTATGCTAAATAGTCTACATTTACTTACAGGTTACTGGGAGCCGGTGGACAACTTTCCTTGGAGGAGCAACACAAGTAGATTTATATTTTAGAAAGATTATTGACTTTACAGGATGGATGATGAGCCAGGAGAGACCAGAGTAAAGGAGACTACGTGGGAGGCTACTTCAGGGAAATTTAGGGGACAGAGATGAGGACATGAATGAGAAACTCAAAAAAGAAACTATTCCAGATAATCTGCAATTTCAGTAATCTGACTGTATACCTGGAGTGGGATGTATTTTAAAGAACCTCCCCCCACTCTCCCCCCAAAAAAACTTCAATTATTTTCAGTAATTATATTGTTGGTAGTAATGTTGGTATTGATAATCTGGGACTTTTGGGTGGATATTGTGGGATTATGCTAAAGACTAAGTATATGATATTCCATCATTTCTGGCAATGAAAATTGGAATTCTTAGCATGAGAATTAAGAGAGACACAGGTTAAAGAAATTAAGGAAAAACTCTGTAGCTCGGAATTTAAGAGGGGCATAGAGTACTGGTATAAACGCATGATGCATTTTATCTTAAAACAACAACAAAACGTATTACCTATCTTAGTCCACAAAAAGGGCCTAGAAACCTACTAACCCTGTCTCAACGAGCATCTTTATGCTCTGACTGCAGTCTCCAAATACCATTCCCCAGTAAAAATAATCAGGCCTCCTTGAAGAAAGTGTTGCCTTCTGCTCAGGCAGGAAATATGAGGTGGCCCTGGAACATCTTGTCATATCACTTAGCAAGAATGCCACCAATGAAAACTAGGGTCATGTCAAACAGTCCCAGGAGCCAGCTTAAAGAGCCTCTCGCTGGCCAAAAATAGGACAATTTGAGCATCCGCAAGAAAAATAACTTCAGTGAACTGAAATGAATCAAGTATGTTTAAACCTATGAACTGCTAATCACACACATTGTTCACCCCTGAAGCATTAGAGTGAACAGCTCATTATTTTGAAAACCAGATAATCACGCATTTAGTCTGCCTTTCCTATAAAATTTAACACTGGGTAACCAAACGGTATATGAAGGGATGCTTCTACCTATAGAGGTACTTTTACCTAATAAATGAAGAGATAGTAGAGTATCATAATTTTTCAATCCCTAATTATTAGTAATTAGTGATTAGCAAAAGCTAACATTACAAAAAGAGACAAGCAACAGTGTGTAAAACAGGCATGCAATCAGCAAATTTCAAACTGAGGGAAACCCTACAGGGGAAACAATGCAGTTTCTTCAACAAATAAATTACAAGGGGGGAAAAGAAAGAGAGAGAGTGCAGAACTAAAATGTGAGTGGACTGCAAACCAGCCAACATCAGCGTCACCCTGGAATTTGTTAGAAGTGCAAGTTCTCAAGCTACACTGCAGTCTTATCAGAAACTCTGCAGTAGGGCCCAGCAGTCTGTGTTTTAAGGCTTCTAGGTGATTCTGATGTATTCTAGTTTGAGAACCACGATAATAGATTAGAAGAGATTTACAACGCTTGTCAACCAACTGATTCAAAAAAACTGTAAAAAATTTTGACATCTATAGACAATTATCCTATCAAGGAATTGCCAATTTTTTAAAGTGTGAAAATGGTACTGAGACATATATAGAGATATAGATATTCTTTAAAGCCCTGAAACGTTTATGAGTAAAAGATACAATGCCTAGGATTTGCTTTAGAATAATATAAGAGGAATAGAATAGAAGAACAGGTAGACAGAAGATTGGCCATTAATTAATTGCTGAAGATGAATAATCAGTATCTGGGTGTTCTTTATACATTTTTTTAACTTTCATTTATTTTTGAGGTTTTTCCCCATTCTAAAAAGCTTTAAAACTCAAAGCAAGAAGTAAATTCAAAGAAAATAAAAGACTGTAACTTAAGCAGAATTAATCCAAAAAAGGAGAAAGTATATGGTGCTTTTACTTGTATTGAAGGGCAGGACTGAAATACACAATATAAGTTTAAGTTATGTTGAAAAAACCCTACGACACACTAGCCTGTGACAAAATGATTTTGATTTGGATGTAAGGGAAAATTCTGGATGCTCATCAACCCACTGATGTCATTTTAAATTACTAGACAAACTGAAGAGAATAATTTTCAAATGAGAGAAGAGGAACCACAATCTGGTCAAAGGCATATGAGTACACTCATTTGCTTTCCAGGTTTCAAACTGGCTTAGATTTTGAAGTCTTATCTGTTAATAAATTTAGGTTTACCTGAATTTTTAAAAAGTTTACTACTAAGTATATTATGAGCACAACCTGAGTAGCCTAAGGTAAATATTAATAATGCTTGATTTTTTTTTTTAACTAGGAAGGGGACAATCTACCCTTTACATAAGCAAAGTAGCCAAATCACGTGTTTTGAGAGCTGTTCAGAGGCTTCTCTGGCTTGAAATGTCATCTCCACTAATTCAGTGATGGTCTGGATTTAGAGTCATCCAAATGACTAGTCTTGAAAATTTTTCAGGGCAAGTAAATTAAAAAGCTAACTGTGAGGCTACAGTAGCCCTTAGTATCTCCTTGAGTTTACATTCTTGTGATGTGATAGCTCTGTTTCCTCTGTATACATCCCTGCTATTGTGTCCTTTTAGGAATAGGGTGAATAGATGTTCTCTCTCCTCCTTCCTTCTCCTTTTTTACTTCTCCCTCTTATTTACCCTCTTCCACTGAAATATACTTTATGAAAACCTCAACATCCATTAGAAATCTGATTAGAAAGCACCAGCTTCAAAACCTAAGAGGGCTGATGGGAGGATGAACTATATATTTTCACTTTACAAGGTAACAGCAGAATTTTGAGTGTGGTTTCTTCTCTTTTTATGCTTTATTTTAGATATTCCATCATTTTCTCATCATTGTTATCGTGATCATCATTTCCTTCTTTATCACCCTTTTAATTATTATTTTGCCTGGAACAGTTAATGACATGGAGAAAAGACCATTAGAAGTTATCACTATCCATTATCAGGCATCTTTTCTGATAAAGGTAACCTTGCAATAGAGATTTCTGTTCCATTTCATCTGCTTTCAATGAGCTCCTGCTGTGCTCCCTCCCACCCACGTGATGGCTTTGAGGAAACAAGAACAACAACCAAAAAAGACAAAGCCTCAACTTTAGAGCTCATATACTCTAGCTGAGGAGATAAGGGAAAGAGATGGGAAGAGACTCACCACATGCTATATTGGGATGTTATAATACAACATAGCATTTGAGAGCCTGGACTACATGGCTTTAAACTGCTTGGGTTCGAATCCTAACTCTGCCACTCACTAGCTAAGGGATGCTGAGCAAGTTACTTAACCTCTCTTGCCTCAGTTTCTTCATCTGTTAAATGAGGGCAAGAACAGTAATTACTTTGTGGGGTTGTCTCGAGATAATGCTTAAACTAGATAATCCATAAAATATTTAAATTTATCCATATATTTTATCAATTTCTGTGTTGACCATCGATTCTTCGATCCCACACCTTCCCCCTGGTATTCTTCCCCGTCCCTGAAATATACCCTTTAATAATTCAACTATCTTGGATTTTGTAGCTCTGAAAATATTTTCCCCAGTTTTGCTCCCAAACTTCTGGTTTAGCTGTACATAAAATTCTAGGTTGATAATTATTTTCCCCAGCTTTCAAAATATTATCCCACTGTCTTCTGGACTTGATGCCATTGAAAAGTTTGCTGTTGGTTTAACAGTTGTTACTTTGCAAATAATGTACCTTTCTCACTGGTAGAATACATGCATCTAAGGACACTACTGATAAAAGTAAACATTTAGTACTAGAGTTATCACTCCACATAAGATTTCTAATTCCATGGATTCGGGGGCGGGGGGGGGGGAGATCATGGTATAAACATCCCCTCATCCTTTACAAAGGAGCAGGGCAGGAACCGAAGGCCACTGTGACTACAAGGAAGGTCTGCAAGATTAACCACAAATAACCATAACCTTGCCTCCAGGGGAGGACTGAGTGCCTTCCCAAGAATCCAACAGATTGTACTAGGGTATGAAGGAAACTGCTGAGGACCCTCATTTTTATACTCCCGTGAGTTATTACCTTCCTTTCCTCTCATGCTTTAGAATTCCTATAACAGGGCAACTCTGTATTTTGAGCATATGAAGCAAGTATGATAAAATATTACATTTAAACATTGCCCCAGGGTAGGGGGGGACGGGCGAGAAAAAACAAAAACAGCATTGCCCCTTCCTCGCCAATGTTTTCCCTTATGTTCAGATTACTAAAAATATGTATCTAGAAATATGGCAAAACAAAACACGTCTCTCCTTGTAGATGAAATAGCTAAAATTTTGGCCTCTTTTATTGATCTCAGGTCATATATTTGGGTTGAAAAAAACACACAACAAATTGTTCCAAATAAGAGTTACATAAACTAAATTTTTCTTCCAGATCTCTAAATGCTCATAGAGAGCCAACTTCCATGGTACATGGCACACAGCACATACTTGAAAGTTGATCCCACAGAAATATTTGTGTAAGCAAAATAAGAATTTGTTTCTCATTACATAAACATCACCTGTGCTTATCTAATCAAAACACTTGTTTAAAAAAAATTAATCTGTGACCAAAAGCACTATCATGTTTGTTGAGTGCCATTCTCATTCGAATCATATCCAAAAAAACCTAGAAATAACTCAAAATTAGAAAGTGGCCCAAGTGCTAAGGCTGCCTATGGCTCTTGCTACAAAATAGTTGCCGGTCTTATTTGAGTGTCTAAAAAGAATGACAGGAATTATAGGGTTCTTCTTAAATTCAAGAGAATTTCCCAGAAGGAGGTGGAGGGCCAAGAAATCCACCTGCCTGCTTGGTGGCGGCTCGTGAAGGGGCAAGGCCAAGGATCTTCTGGATGTTCTGTGAAGGAAACAGAATAAAAATTGGGTTTTAATGAGATATAGAGAAAAGTATTTAACATAGATCTCATATAAACAGAAACCTTACAAATAAAAAGTACTAATATGACCTAAAACAGGATGATTACTACTTATTTTGTAAAAGGCCTACAATGTTATAGAGATCACAGAACAGTAAAAGGCCTCTTCCCTCATAGGATCTTGGTCTACTAACCAAAGAAGCTGATTTTTTCAAGTGGAGAATCATAAAAAGAGGTAATCTTTTATTTCAACACAAAGTACATTCATTAGCTATTTCGTGTAGGAAGGCTTCTTCTCTGAGTATGGGGCTTATAGCTGGATTTAGTCATTATTGCACCGTCTGAAGCTGAAACTGAAATATTCAGTATCAGCTGAAACTGAAATATTCGGTATCAATGTCTTCAAAGAAGTGAGAGAAATCAGAATTTTGCAAAGTAATCTAAGTTCAGAATCCTCCTAGGTTTCTACACAACCCCTCATCTTTTCAGCTGTCTCACTTAAATCTAATTCAGTAGTTTTTTTTTTAGAAACTCAACTTTATGAAACTAGTTCTCATAGAAAAGACTATTTTATACTCAGATTTCATCAGTTAGTATAACATTAAATTAAATAACATAAATGCAACAATGAGTAAAACTAGCATAAACAGTTTAGGGATAAACACAGTTGGCTCTTGGAAGGCAATGACTCAACTGGTGGGAGCAGACAGGTGGAGGAGTTCTAAAGAGCACAGGAGTGGACAGTGTGATGTGGGGATAAGGTGGTTTGCTTTAAAGAGGGAGGGAAGGGGTTCATGAATGTGGAGAGGGTAAATAAGGTCAGTTAAGATATTGTACAGCACCTGTAAGTGGGAAAAACCTTAAAGATCATCTAATTATTTTTGCTCAAGTCTTTCATTTTATATTTGAGAAATTCCAATTAAAACTTGGAAGAGTAGGATGGCCTGTCCAAAATTACAAAGTTAAATGAAGAACAGAGTTAGAATTAAAACCCATGTTTTTGGACTCTTAATCTAATGGGTTTTCTTACATAGTACCTCCTCTATTAAAGTTCTGTTCTTCAGAACAAAATCTAACCCAGGGTAGGCAGGTTAGCTTGTATGCATTCATTCATTCAACAGTTACTGAGTACCTAATGTGCATAAGGCACTATGAGAATATCTATATCTAGGCTCCTCTGAAGTATACACTCCCTAATACTTTATCATTAAGAATAATTGCTACTGAGAGGGCAGACAGCAGAAGCAAGAAGAACTACAGTTCTGCAGCCTGTGGAAGAAAAACCACATTCACAAAAAGATAGACAAAATGAAAAGGCAGAGGACTTTGTACCAGATGAAGGAACAAGATAAAACCCCAGAAAAACAACTAAATGAAGTGGAGATAGGCAACCTTCCAGAAAAAGAATTCAGAAGGAAATAGCCACCCAAGTCCAGGAAGCGCAAAGAGCCCCAGGCAGGATAAACCCAAGGAGAAACACGCTGAGACACATAGTAATAATACTGACAAAAATTAAAGACAAAGAAAAATTACTGAAAGCAACAAGGGAAAAACAACAAATAACATACAAGGGAACTCCCATAAGGTTAACAGCTGATTTCTCAGCACAAACTCTACAAGCCAGAAGGGAGTGGCATGATATATTTAAAGTGATGAAAGGGAAGAACCTACAACCAAGATTACTCTACCCAGCAAGGATCTCATTCAGATTCTATGGAGAAATCAAAAGCTTTACAGGCAAGAAAAAGCTAAGAGAATTCAGCAACATGAAACCAGCCCTATAACAAATGTTAAAGGAACTTCTTTAGGTAGGAAACACAAGAGAGGAAAAGGACCTACAAAAACAAACCCATAACAATTAAGAAAATGGTAATAGGAACATACATATCAATAATTATCTTAAACGTGAACGGATTAAATGCTCCAACCAAAAGACACAGGCTCGCTGAATGGATACAAAAACAAGACCCATATATATGCTGTCTACAACAGACCCACTTCAGACCTAGGGACACATACAGACTGAAAGTGACGGAATGGAAAAAAATATTCCATGCAAATGGAAATCAAAATAAAGCTGGAGTAGCAATACTCATATCAGATAAAATAGACTTTAAAATAAAGAATGCTACAAGAGACAAGGAAGGACACAACATAATGATCAAGGGATCAATCCAAGAAGATATAACAATTATAAATATATATGCACCCAACATAGGGGCACCTCAATACATAAGGCAACTGCTAACAGCTCTAAAAGAGGAAATCGACAGTAACACAATAATAGCGGGGGACTTTTAACACCTCACTTCACCAATGGACAGACCACCCAGACAGAAAATTAATAAGGAAACACAAGCTTTAAATGACACAATAGACCGGATAGATTTAATTGATATTTATAAGACATTCCATCCAGAAACAGCAGATTACACTTTCTTCTCAAGGGCACATGGAACAGTTCTTCTCCAGGAGAGATCACAACTTGGGTCACAAATCAAGCCTCAGTAAATTTAAGAAAACTGAAATCACATGAAGCATCTTTTCTGACCACAGTACTATGAGACTAGAAATCAATTACAGGGAAAAAAACATAAAAAACACAAACACAGGGAGGCTAAACAATATGTTACTAAATAACCAAGAGATCACTGAGGAAATCAAAGAGGAAATCAAAAAACACCTAGAGACAAATGACAATGAAAACACAACGATCCAAAACCTATGGGATGCAGCAAAAGCAGTTCTAAGAGGGAAGTTTATAGCAATACAAGCCTTCCTCAAGAAACAAGAAAAATCTCAAATAAACAATCTAACCTTACACCTAAAGGAACTCGAGAAAGAAGAACAAACAAAACCCAATGTTAGTAGAAGGAAAGAATTCATAAAGATGAGAGCAGAAATAAATGAAATAGAAACAAAGAAAACAATAGCAAAGATCAATAAAACTAAAAGCTGGTTCTTTGAGAAGATAAACAAAATTGATAAACCTTTAGCCAGACTCATCAAGAAAAAGAGGGAGAGGACTCAAATCAATAAAATTAGAAATGAAAAAGGAGAAGTTACAAGACACCACAGAAAAACAAAGCATCATGAGAGACTACTACAAGCAACTCTATGCCAATAAAATGGACAACCTGGAAGAAATGGAGAAATTCTTAGAAAGGTATAACCTTCCAAGACTGAACCAGGAAGAAATAGAAAATATGAACAGACCAATCACAAGTAATGAAACTGCAACTGTGATTAAAAATATTCCAACAAAGTCCAGGACCAGATGACTTCACAGATGAATTCTATCAAACATTTAGAGAAGAGCTAACACCTATCCTTCTCAAACTCCTCCACAATATTGCAGAGGAAGGAACACTCCCAAACTCATTCTATGAGGCCACCATCACCCTGATACCAAAACCAGACAAAGATACTACAAAAAAAGAAAATTACAGACCAATATCACTGATGATAAATCCAATATCACTGATGATAATCCATGATGAAAAATCCTCAACAAAATACTAGCAAACAGAATCCAACAACACATTAAAAGGATCATACACCATGATAAAGTGGGATTTATCCCAGGGATGCAAGGATTCTTCAATATATGCAAATCAATCAATGCGATACACATTAACAAACTGAAGAATAAAAACCATGTGATCATCTCAATAGATGCAGAAAAAGCTTTTGACAAAATTCAACACCCATTTATGATAAAAATTCTCCAGAAAGTGGGCATAGAGGGAACCTACTTCAACATAATAAAGGCCATATAGGACAAACCGAAGGATATACAATGGAGAAAGACAGTCTTCAATAAGTGGTGCTGGGAAACCTGGACAGCTACATGGAAAAGAATGAAATTAGAACACTCCCTAACACCATACACAAAAATAAACTCAAAATGGATTAGAGACCTAAATGTAAGACTGGACACTATAAAACTCTCAGAGGAAAATATAAGAAGAACACTCTTTGACATAAATCACAGCAAGATCTTTTTTGATCCACCTCCTAGAGTAATGGAAATAAAAACAAAAATAAACAAATGGGATCTAATGAAACTTCAAAGCTTTTGTACAGCAAAGGAAACTACAAACAAGATGGAAAGACAACCCTCAGGATGGGAGAAAATATTTTCAAACAAAGCAACAGACAAAGAATTAATCTCCAAAATATATAAACAGTTCATGCAGCTCAATATTTAAAAAACAAAGAACCCAATCCAAAAATGGGCAAAAGACCTAAATAGACATTTCTCCAAAGAAGACATGCAGATGGCCAAGAAGCACATGAAAAGTTGCTCAACCTCACTAATTATTAGAGCAATACAAATCAAAACTACAATGAGGTATCACCTCACACCAGTTAGAATGGGCATCATCAGAAAATCTACAAACAACAAATGCTGGAGAGGGTGTGGAGAAAAGGGAACCCTCTTGCACTGTTGGTGGGAATGTAAATCGATATAGTCACTATGGCAAACAGTATGGAGGTTCCTTAAAAAACTGAAAGTAGAACTACCATAGGACCCAGCAATCCCACTACTGGGCATATACCCAGAGGAAACCATAATTCAAAAAGACACATGCACCCCAGTGTTCACTGCAGCACTATTTCCAATAGCCAGGTCATGGACGCAACCTAAATGCCCACTGACAGACAAATGGATAAAGAAGATGTGGTACATATACTCAATGGAATATTACTCAGCCATAAAAAGGAATTAAACTGGGTCATTTGTAGAGACATGGATGGATCTAGAGACTGTCATACAGAGTAAAGTAAGTCAGAAAGAGAAAAACAAATACCATATATTAACGCATATATGTGGAACCTAGAAAAATGGTACAGATGAACCAGTCTGCAGGGCAGAAATAGAGACAGAGATGTAGGGGACAAACGTATGGACAACAAGCGGGGAAAGCGGCGGGGGGTGGTGGTGGTGTGATGAATAGGGAGATTGGTATTGACATATATACACTAATATGTATAAAATAGATAACTAATAAGAACCTGCTGTATTAAAAAATAAATAAAATAAAATTTAAATATTCAAAAAAGAATAATTGTTACTGATGTGTTTATATTTGAGATAACACTGTCAGAATATCACATAATATTTAAATATGAAGACACAACTTCAAGAACTCATTTAAATTATATTTGCCATAAAATACTTCATTCATTCATTCAATCACTCACAATACTATAGACCATGCTGTACTTTAAAAAGAAATCTAAAAACAGGTTATGAAGAAAAATCAATCATTAGTAGGTTACTTCCCCTTAGTAAAGCTGGAGAATGTCTGTATTTCTTTCATAATAAAAATAGCTCCTTCATGCTCCCCTCTAAAAATCCACTACACAAAGCAATAAGAAGACCAAATGATAGAATGTCACTAAATTTCCAACTTCTTTTATTTATTTATTTTAAAAATATATTTATTTATTTATTGGCTGCATTGGGTCTTTGTTGCTGTGTGGGGCTTTCTTTAGTTGCGAAGAGCAGGGGTTAGTCTTCATTGCGGTGCGCGGGCTTCTCCGAGCGCAGGCTCAGTATTTGTGGCACACAGGTTTAGTTGCTCCGCAGCATGTGGGATTTCCCCAGACCAGGGCTCGAACCCATGTCCCCTGCATTGGCAGGTGGATTCTTAACCACTGCGCCACCAGGGAAGTGCCTCCTTGAAAACTCTTAAGTCAGTGGTGAATCATATAATCACTAACATACCAGAACATGAAAAAAGTAAGTAATAGATAAAAACCAGACTCACAAATACTTACGTGAATTAGTAATGTCATAAAATTGCCTTAGTATAGGTTTAAAATTTAATCTTTGTTTAATCTGCCTCCACTCTGAATGATTAGTATAACAGAAATAATTTTAAATGTACTTCCATACCCTCATATTTGATAATGATTTCTTTAGAAGTGAAGTTGCAGGTGGGGAAAATTAACCTTTTTATTTCAAAAGAAACATAAGTTCCATGAGGGCAAGGACCATAAGTATATGTCAGTTTTTTTTTTATAACTGTATACTAAGCATCCAGCACAGAGCCTGATACACACATGTGTTCACTTTTGTTGAATGAATAAATGAACAGAGGACTCTATCAAGGGATTATTATTAATGTGATAGTAAGTTCTCTTATAGATAGGGGAAAAAAATATTGAAGCAGATAGATACCCTTAATTCAACCTAATATTATACCTCCATCATAATAAGGGGGCATGATATAGAAAGTTAGCAGTTTTCTTTTTTGTTTTCAGTAGTTGTTCTTAGGGTGACACTTTTTTTTAAACCAGTTAGCACACTCCTACCCTTGGGGTATTGTCACGAAGGGACTGGAGCTAGCTGATTTAATCACACTACCACTCTCAGTAAAGGAAGTGGATTCTGGTTAATACCGTAGAGATGTTATTAACTGACATATGTAAATATCATAATCTTTCACAAATATAAGGTGTTTAAAACAAATTCCAGAAACCTGGTGATAGAACTATCTACTCACTTCAGCAATTAAAACCGTTGACACTTTAAGGACATGAATAACAGAAATGTTTCTCATTCCCGTAGATGCTATATTCTAATTTACTACAAGAAGACTTCCCCATTAAAACAAGCAAGGCCACCCTACCATTGCTGGAGGTAACGAATAAAATACATTTTGTTTTTACACATTCAGCATAAACATTAACCCTGAGTGAATGAAATTATGGTTTTCACTCACTGAAACAAAAGCATGAGAAATTACTTGTATTCTTTTAAAAATGGTCTCAAACTGGTGGCAAACTGAAGCCTTAAGATAACAGTACTGGGTAAAATGATGAGTAGCTGTGGAAAACAGTATGTTGATTCCTCAAAAAATTAAACATAGAATTGCAGTATGACCAGCAATTCTACTTCTGGGTATATATGCAAAAAGAAGGGAAAACAGGAATTCAGACATTTATACACCTGTGTCCACAGCAGCATTACTCACAACAGCCAAAAGGTAGAAGCAATCCAATTGTCCTTTGACAGATGAATAAACAAAATGTGGTATATATATACAATTGAATGTCTATTCACCCTTAAAAAGGAAAGAAATTCTGACACATGCTACAACATGGATGAACCTTTAAAACATGCCAATTACAAAAGGACATAAGTATGATTCTACTTATATGAGGTCAAATTCACAAATATGAACAATCAAGTTCACAGAGACAGAAAGTAGAATGGTTGTTGCCAGGGACTGAGGGGAGAGGGTAATGAAGATTTAGTGTTTAATGGGCAGAGATTTTCGGTTTGGGAATATGAAAAAGTTCTAGAGATGGATAGTGGTGATGGTCACATGACAACGTACAATGTACTTAATGTCACAGAACTGTACAGTTAAAAATGGTTAAAGCAGCATATTTTATGTTATGTCTATTTTACCACAATAAACAAGAAAGATTAAAAGCACTGGAATTACTGAATATAGGAAACCAGAAAGTAGCTTCTGGACATAAGAGAGCATTGCCTTGAGGATTCCTCAGGAAAACTGCTACGAGGGGTGGTCACACTGACAAGTTTAAACCTTGGCACTCTATAGGTATGACACATATATTTTGACCCACTCCTCCATATTCTTTTACTCTAGGGGTTCAGATCACAATGCTTAGCCCACTCTATGACACCTGCGCATTGCAAAACCCTAATTATCTACACAAGGTGTGAAGAAAGGAGGAGTGTCCCCAGCCAAACACTTGCACTGGGATCTGAACAGACTTTCAAATTTCAAAGAGGAATTTAGACAGGCACTCCAGAGAAAATATTAATAGTAGGCTGCTGACAGGGCTTCGTGCTATTCATATACACACTAGATTCAAGAATAATCATTAACCTTACTGCATTCTTTTGACCCTCCGGCTCCTCAGTCTTTGAAAACAAGGGATAGGCAACCTTTGATCTCAAATGAATCCATGTTTTCCCTAATAAAAATCACATAATAGTTGGCAAAGTACAAGAGCAAAGAATAAATAAGGTACACCAGTGTCAACTCCAAACGCATCGAACCATGACTTAATGAAACCAAAATGTACTAGAAGAAAACAAGGATGAATTTCTTTATAACTTTAGTTAAAGACCAGTAAACCAAAAAAGGAAAAGAAAAACAAACAAAAAAAACAACTAAAAACCTCCAGCAAACAAAATTTTGCATGGCAAAAACCATACTAAGTAAAACAAACACGAATGACAATTCGTAAAAATTACTAGTAACTTAGATCACAGAGAGGGCTAATCTCCCTAAGAGCTAAAAATTAAGAAAAAGACCAACAACCCAATAGCGAAATAGGCAAAAAGCATACACGGTGTCTCGCCTACCAAAGAAAGAAAAAAAATACATGAATAGTTCTTAGACAAACAGAGATGCTCAATCCAAATAAGCAAATTAAAACTACGATGAGAGAGCAATTCTTATCTGTTAGATTGGTAAAACCCCCAAAGTTGGACAATTCCTACTGGAGGTTGGGGGCAACATGAATTTTCCCACATTGTTTTAGGGAGTAAAAAGTGGTATAACCCCAATTTTCCAAGTTTATATTTGGGTGTAGTATCTACTGTTTGTTTCACACCTGCCTTTTAGGTGCACACTACACTTTAAGGTATATACAGGAAATTCAGAAATCACTAGAAGCCCACGCACCACAATGAACAGTAGCCCCCGCTCGGTGCAACTAGAGAAAGCCCATGTGCAGCAACAAAGACCCAACACAGCCAAAAAAAATTTTTTTAATATATATATTTATTAATTAATTAATTTTAAAAAAAGAATGGCTTCATTGAGGGAATCATAATACAGTCTCTAATCTGAAAGCCTCATATTTTATGACGGATCATTTCACATGCATCTACAGAGTCAACTATTATGCAATGTAAGATCTTAAAAAACAAATACAACAACAAAACAAAACATAGAAAGAGAAAGGGAATAAGAGAAAGGAATTTTAATTCAAAGAAAGAAGCATATATTCCATAGTAACACTTCAAATGCTAAAGTATTTCAGACTGGAAATACGTTCATAATCCTCCTGTTAGTATACATACTAACAACCAATGGGGAACAGAATAAGAAACTATTGGCAGCTAATAAAAATGATAAAAGTAGGTCATTTTAGTGATTTTTCAAAGATTTTTAATATCTCAGAATACCTATACTAGAGCTCTATATACTTTTCTCTTATTAATATCAGTGCATAGACTCGGACAAGCGGAAATTAAAAGTATGAATATATATCTTCCTTGGCTGAAAACAAACACACTGAATTTTTGTGTGTTTTTTTTGCTGCTCCTTCTCTCCCCACCCATCACCTTTCACCTTTTTTTTGTATTCTCAGGAGTTAGCATGGCTGGTCTACCGTCCATTTTTTTAAAATTAATTAATTAATTAATTAATGGCTGCATTAGGTCCTCATTGCTGCGCACGGGCTTTCTCTAGTTGCGGCTAGCGGGGGCTACTCTTCATTGTGGCGCGCAGGCTTCTCACTGTGGTGGCTTCTCTTGTTGCGGAGCACAGGCTCTAGGCGCATGGGCTTCAGTAGTTGTGGCTCGTGGGCTGTAGAGCGCAGGCTCAGTAGTTGTGGCACATGGGCTTAGTTGCTCAGTAGTTGTGGCACATGGGCTTAGGATCTTCCCGGACCAGGGCTCGAACCCGTGTCCCCAGCATTGGCAGGCAGATTCCTAACCACTGCGCCACCAGGGAAGCCCCTGACTGTTTTTATAAATAAAGTTTTGATGGAACACAGCCACATTCATTCATTTACATATTGTCTAGGACTGTTTTCATACTATAATGGCAGAATTAAGTTGTTGTGACAGAGACTGTATGGTCTGAAAAGTAAATACAAAAGTATTTATCATCTAGACCAGCAGTCTCCAACCTTTCTGGCACCAAGGACTGGTTTCATGGAATACAAATTTTTCCATGGACGGGCAGCGGGGAGATGGTTCAAGCAGTAATGTGAGCGATGGGGAGCAGCAGATGAAGCTTCGCTCGCTTGCCTGCAGCTCACTTCCTGCTGCGCGGCCCAGTTCCTAACATGCCGTACCAGTCCGCAGCCCGGGGGTTGGGGACCCCTGATCTAGACCATTACATTGTGGTCAGCAAACATAAGAAGTTTGCTGACCACCATGATAAATGACCATGGCATTCCTGATAAAATTAATTGCTACACATACACCTCACCAGACTTTCTGAAATAACTGAAAGGAGTTTAAAGACCAGCTTGAGCTGAACTTTCTCAATGATCATTCTTAACATTTATTTCACTAAAAAAAAAAACCTTTACAGTTCAGATGGTGATTTCTAGGTAACAATGTCCAGGTAGCAGTGCAAATGGTGCATCTAAAATAACTATTGTGAGGGAGTTCCCTGGTGGCCTAGTGGTTAGGATTCCGGGTTTTCACTGCCATGACCTGAGTTCAATCCTTGGTCAGAGAACTGAGATCCTGCAAAGCTGCGAGGCTGGCCCCAAAAAAACAAACCCCCAAACACAAAAAAACCACAAAACTGTCGTGAGCCATCACAAATAAAGTAGTAACATCTGCATGTAATTAAAATAGAATTGTTCTTTGTTGCTTAAAGTAGCATGTATACATCATTTTTTATTAATATTTTGACCTTAGCTATAATTTTAATATTTCATACTTAAATAATCAAATTTAAGAGCAATATTCTAGTTATCAATGACCTCTGTTAAACCAACAAAGAGATCCATGTTGTCGCTGTCTTGGCTTTCACCTCGGATAAGCCAAAATGCTAAAGCATGTCAAAAGATGTAGTATACACCTCGGCTACACAAGAATACCACTTCCTGGTGGACATACCCACTTAAGTGCCTCACAAACACCTCAAACAGCATGTTTTCTAACCAACCTACTTCTCTTTCTTCTACTCCCATCCTCCATTTGGTCACCAAAGCCATAATGTTGAAGTTACCTTAGTTTCTCCTTTCTCACATTAAATCAATCACTAAGTTCTGCTAGTTTACCTCTATATATTTTTCAACTTTGTCCTCTCCTTTTCAACCCTCCCATCACTGTAAGTTTAGAACATAGTGATTTTTTACTAGACTACTGTGATAATCTTCTGAGATTTCTGCATCTGGTCATATATCTACCCTTCAGAATGCAGCAAGTGTCAGAAAATGATTCCAGGAAGCCTGGAAACTTGGTTGCATTTAATATGCAACAGAAAAAGGTGGGAGACATCCAGATAGAAGGAACAGCATTCACAAAAAGTGAGTCTGGGTAAGTGGAACATGGAAACTGTCAGGCAAGTCAGAATGGCTGGAGTGTTGGATGAGGTGAGAGATGAGGTAAGGAAAGTATTAAGTGGTAAGATCATGAAGATCTTTGTGATCTTCAAACTATTATTCCATCTCCTATTGATTCCCACATGCCAGACAAATCAAAAAACCTGCTGCCACAGACAATATTCAGAGGAAGAAGAAGAAAAATAACTCTGAATCATTTATGTAACAATCATTGAAAGAATCATGTTCATACTTACTGCATGTGCCAACCTCCCCACTACAATGCCTGCTGAGTGGCAGTATGTTCAAAAACTGAATAATGCCTTGAAATATGAAGAGTTCTGGAGCCAGAGACTTTAATTAACCTCTCTTACTTTTTAAAGTCCCATCTCAAAAGCCACTTCATTCTTTCAACCTTTCTGCCTGAATCGTCTGCCACTAATTGAATGTTATGTCTCTCTTCCAGGCTCTCACAACCTTATATGTATCTCTTAGCTCTCACTCTTTTTCACTATGAATGTCTGACCATCATGTTGCTTGAATGTAAATTCTACAAGCCAGACTTTATCTCAACTGTGACTAACTTCAAGTCACCAAATTATTTGTTTATTTGTGTTTCTGAAGTGCCAAAAGGCACTGGTGTATAATAAAGAAGAAATGATAGTGGGAAGACAAAACCCACTCTTTACTTTCCTACCTTTAGATAGTTGCAATAAAGAAGAAACTTGAGAGCTCTAAAAATGGGATGTGGAAACCATGTTTGATTTTATGGCTACTTCCCATCCCTAAGGATCAGTAATCTAGACCTACATACATTTAAAACAGTTTTAGATGATACTCGAATTCTAACACAAGCAACTGAAAGATCTCAGTAGCAACAGGTAGACACTTCCAGTATTACAGAAGTAGACACTAATTTAGGGTGTGACAGCAAGGAAGGATATACATATTAAATAGTGGATGTTGTCACTTACCTGTCGAATTGACATGGTACAGAGAATATACAGGAAGATGAAGGAACAGTCTGTGGTATCGTCCCCCAGCAGATTTCGATGAGACAGTCCTTGGATGTAGGAAAGGGGGGTGAAAGGGAGCTTTGCCACCACTCTACCATCAAATCTAAAAAGGAAAAAACAAAGAACTGTTATTTTTGGAAGACTGACAAGCTTCTTAGTTCCAGAGAAGAATCTGGGACAGAAATAGAACTCTAAGTCCCTTGATCTCTAAAAAACAAAGAAAGGATGATATTCTAAAAAGAGACTTGAAATATAAGGATGTAAGGAAGGGCGCCTAGATTTTTCCCATCAATCTTTTTCTAAACTAGTGATTCTTAATTTTTTCAGTATCAGGATCCTTTAACACTCTGAAAAATTATTGAGGACCCTAAAGAGGTTTTATTTAGAGGTTATATCTATGAATATTACTGTTTTATAAATTAAAACAGAAAATTTAAACCATTTATCAAATCATTTAAAAGGTAGCAATATTCAGTATGTTAACACAAATATTTTTATGGAAAATATATGTTCCATACAGAAAAAGAACTGAGTGAGAAGAAAGGCTTTTTTCCCCCCAATCTCTTTAATGTTTTATTTAATAGAAAAATGTTGGATTCTCATAGCTGCTTCATTACTCAGGCTGTTGCAATATTACACACCCTATGAAGCCTCTGGAAAATTCCACTGTACATTCATGAGAGAAGGAGAGTGAAGAAGGCAAATAACATCTTAGAATTATTACAACAATAATTTTCACCTCAAGGACCTCCTAAAAGTCTCAGAGACCTCCAGGGATCCCCAGACCACACTTTGAGAACCACGGTTCTAAACCATGACACCAATAAGATTTTAAGAACCCTCTTTTCCAAGACTCAAAGATTCCCAGTATATACACATTAAACAGGATAAACACTTCTGGAGAGAAATTCATGGAATATACATAGTGGTGAATGAAAAATGGCATACATAATACTCTGAGATAACTTTTAACATACTTCTAATGTTTGAAAGTAATTCCTTTTACTTTTTCTAAAATAGAAAAATGTTTTGAAAAGAGAAAATCTTAGAAAAAAACTAGAAGAAAATATGTATCAGTGTTTATTTTGAGATGCTGGGGATATAAACTTCTTTTACACTTTTCTATGAATAAGCTGTACAGTCAGCCAATATTGAGAATTATAAATTAATGTGATTAAGGACAGTGATACTTCATAATATTAGAAAAATATATGACAGTATCAGTTACTTTATCCAAATAAAGTCTTTAACTCCAGTTAAAATATCTAGAACATTCCCTCTTAGAAAAACATTTGGTATTTAGAATGTTTCTATAGAGGGA
Organism: Aethalodelphis obliquidens; assembly: GCF_003676395.1. Lineage (NCBI taxonomy): Eukaryota > Metazoa > Chordata > Mammalia > Artiodactyla > Delphinidae > Aethalodelphis > Aethalodelphis obliquidens. The sequence goes on from NW_020838053.1 coordinate 2,572,163, forward strand.
GAGGGAAAAGAGAGGTAGTATTACCATCTTTTTCGCTGGGGAAAAAAATACCTAAATATCCATATTAACTATTGTGGTTATAAAGAGCTTCTTATACAGCTGAACTCCAAAGAATATAAATAGAATGAATTTGACATATTCTGTACATATGTATGATTGTCCACTTACTATGCCCAACCGCTTTCCTAGTATATAGTTTGCACAGGGTAAGGGTTCTATCATGAACTGTTGTTACTTGGATATGACGAAAATATTTAAAGATCTGCTTGAAGTAGTTATTCTTATCTACTAACCTCACAAAAGCAAAACAAAGTATTGTAATAACTTTTCCAGGAGGAGGTATTCCCATTCACTCACAGGAAGTATTATACACAGTTGTTCCAATATTTCCTGGTTATATGCTATATGCAGTATACTGTTCTACATATGCCACTCTACTCTCCATCTGTAGAGTTAAACTGTGAGGAGTAGGGCTGGAATAAATATAGCCCAAAATGTTTACCCCTCTTGCTGCTAACATACAAACCCAACAAATTCATCTTATACAGTCATTTTTTTTATTCCTTGACATTTTTGACTTGAAATTGTAACCAAAAAGAAAATCTTTTACAACTAATAAATGAATTCAGCAAAGTTTCAGGATGGAAATCAACATACAAAAATCAGTTGCATTTCTATACACCAACAATGAACTATATGAAAAAAAGAATAAAACAATCCCATCTACATCAAAAACAATAAAATACTTAGGAATAAATTTAATCAAGGAGGTGAAAGATACATACACTGAAAACTATAAGACATTGATAAAGGAACTGAAGAAGACACAAATATATGGAAAGATATCCATGTTTATAGACTGGAAGAGTTAATACTGTTAAAATGTCCATACTATCCAAAGTCATCTACAGGGCTTCCCTGGTGGCACAATGGTTACGAATCCACCTGCCAATGCAGGGGACACAGGTACAAGCCCTGGTCCGGGAAGATCCCACATGCCATGGAGCAACTAAGCCCGTGTGCCACAACTACTGAGCCTGTGCTCTAGAGCCAACGAGCCACAACTACTGAGCCTGCATGCCACAACTACTGAGGCCCGCATGCCTAGAGCCAACGAGAGAAGCCACCACAATGAGAAGCCTGTGCATCGCAATGAAGAGTAGCCCCCGCTCCTTGCAACTGGAGGAAGCCCGTGCGCAGGAACGAAGACCCAATGCAGCCAAAAATAAATAAATAAAATAAATAGATTTATTAAAAACAACAACAACAAAGTCATCTATAGACCCAATACAATCTCTAATCAAAACTCTACTTTTCACAAAAATAGAAACATCCATACTAAAACTCATATGGAACCACAAAAGATCTTGAATAGGCAAGGCAATCTTGAGAAAGCTGGAGGCATCAAACTTCCTGATTTCAAACTATGTTACAAAGCTATAGTAATCAAACTAATATATTACTGGCACAAAAAGAGACATGCAGACCAACAGAATAGAATAGAGAGCCCAGAAATAAATCCAGTCAACTAATATCTGACAAGAGCCAGAAATGCTCAGTGGAGAAAAGGACAGTCTCTTCAATAAATGGTGCTGGGTAAACTGGATACTCACATGCAAAAGAATTACACTGGACCCCTATCATACACTACTCACAAAAATTAACTCAAAATGGATTAAGGACTTAAACATGATACCTGAAACTGTAAAACTTCTAGAAGAAAAACATAGGGAAAAAAGCTCCTTGACATTGGTCTTGGCAATGATTTTTTTGGATATGACACCAAAAGCACAAGCAACAAAAATCAACAAATGTGACTACATCAAACTAAAAAGCTTCTGCACAGCAAAAGAAACAAAATGAAAAGGCAAACTATGAAATGGGAGAAAATATTTGCAGACTATATAACTGATAAGGGGTTAACATCCAAAATATATAAGGAATTTGTACAACTCAATAGCAAAACAAAAAACACCAAATAATCCAATTAAAAAGTGGGCAGAGGATCTGAATAGATATTTTTCCAAACAAGACAAACAAATGGACAAGAAGTACATGAAAAGGTGGTCAACATTATTAACCATCAGGGAAATACAAATCAAAACCACAATGAGATTTCACCTCATGTCTGTTAGAATGACTATTATCAAAAGGACAAGAGATAACAAATGCTGGCAAGGATGTGGAGAAAAGGGAACCCCTGGGCACTATTGCTGGGAATGTAAATTGGTACAGCTACTATGAAAAACAATATGGATGTTCCTCAAAAAATTAAAAGTAGAACTACCATATGATCCAGAAATCCCATTTCTAGCTATTTAGCCAAAGGAATTGAAATAAACTACTGTCTCAGAGAGATCTGTACTCCCATGTCATTGCAGTATTATTCATAATAACCAAGATACGGAAACAACCTAAGTGTCCACCGACAGATGAACGGATAAAGAAAATGTGATATATATACTGTATACAAGTCTGACAGAGAAAGACAAATACTGTATGACATCACTTATATGTGGAATCTAAAACAGCTGAACTCATGGAAACAAAATTAGATTGGTGGTTGCCAGAGGATGGGGGTTGAGGGAAATGGGGAGATGCTGGTCAAAGGGTACAAACTTCCAGTTTTAAGATGAATAAGCTCTGGGCTTCTAATGTACAGCACAGTAATTATAGTTAATACTGTATTATATGCTTGAAAGCTAAGAGAGTAAGTCTTAATTGTTCTCACCGCCAACACAACAAAATGATATTTATGTGAGATGAAGGATTTGCTAACTGACCTTATTGTGGTAATCATTTTGCAATATGTATGTGTATCAAATTATCACTCTGTACACCTTAAATGTACACAATGTTCTATATTATATGTCATTATATATCTCAGTAAAGCTGGAAAAAAGCTTTAAAAGAAAAAGGAGAGAGAAAACCTTTCATGTCCTATAAGTGAGTTATTCATTTATGTGAAACTGAACATTTAGTACAAATGAGACCTTAAACGAGCCACAAATATGAAGGAAAAAACCCCTTCAAATTAATTTTTCCAGGAGATTAGAGGCTTTCCATAGGAATAGCTAAGAATAGACACCATTACTAGTCTGTAGCCTAATAATTTAAAGAGTTAGGGAGAGAAAGAAAAAGGTGCAAAGAGAGAGATAGCTTATAGGTAGATTATTTCTTTAAGTGAACTTACTCTCTGCAGTTCCAGAGGGCAGGACCACTGCTCATGAACAGAACAAGCAGGCATATTTTGGTCCAGTAAAAGGAACCACTTCCAAACCCTAAATACTACTCGGTAAAACTATATTATCTCAGAAAACATCAAGCTCCTCATTGTTGAAAATGATTAAAAATAATGGAAAATTATCTGCTAGAGGTATTATTGGAGAGATTTCCATATTGACACAGAAGTAATGTGTTAAAATGACTTTTAAGATCACTTCTAAGATTTAATGTTTCAGCTTTATGGAAATGATCCAGAAGAGAAGCCAAAGACAAATAAATAGCTGAATTTGGTGTCTCTTGTTGCTACTCTGGCAATCTGGAGCTCAAGTCCTTCCCATCTTAGTCTAACTTGAGGCTTTTTTCTTATCAACAATTGTAAGACTAAAATGGATATTAGAGATAATGTATTCCATTCTATAATAAACAGATGATCAAGGTGAAACTAAGAGAAATTATGCGAAAAATGAATAGTGATTGTTCAATACAATCAAAATATGTACTAGACTGTAATAACTGACACCCACATTACTTTTGTTTAGAACTGCTAAGGGATGGTGGGCTTTTTTTCTTTACTTTTTTTCCTTTTTTTCCCATTTAAATTTAAAATCCATCCATACAAATATGATTAAATTTTGATTAAATTATTATTTGCTAATATTTTTAATGAAAAGAAAAAGAAAGGGGTGCATTCAGTTTCAATCCCAGCTATTGTCTGGACTGTCATGTCACATGAACAATGACGTTTTATCTGAGGATATGAAGATAGCATTGAATCTTATAGATTGGATATTCTGAACATCAGATCTGAAATGTCTGCTTTTCAATATATATGAAATAAAACTTGGAATTTGCTCACCAAAAAAAAAAATGTACTAGACTTTTAATGTCACATACCAGCTTATAAAAATAGAGATACATTCTTTAACTTCTAGGTGCTCACAGTCCTAGACATAAGAAATATATATACATACATACATATATATATATATATATATTTTTTTTTTTTAAATTTCTGGTCTGAGCACAAAGACCAGAAAAAAAACATGAATACCATTCAGCAACCATGCTCCTTGGTATCTATCCAAAGGAGTTAAAAACATGTTCACAAAAAAACCTGCACACAGATGTTTATGGAAGCATTATTCATAATTGCCAACTGATGAACCTGCAATGGTACCTCATCATCACCCAAAGTCCACAGTTTACATTAGGGTTCACTCTTGGGTTTTAATAAATGTATAGCAACATGTATCACCATTAAGTATCACACAGAATAGTTTTACACTAAAAATCCTCTGTGCTCTGCTTATTCATCCCTCCCTCACACCTAATCCCTGGCAACCACTGACCTTTTTACTGTCTCCAGAGCTTTGCCCTTTCTAGAATGTCATATAGTTGTAATCATATAGTACGTAGCCTTTTCAGGTTGATTTCTTTCACTTAGTAATATGCATTTAAGGTTTCTCCAAGTCTTTGCATGGCCAATAGCCCATTTCTTTTTAGCAATGAATAACACTCCACTGTCTGGATGTTCCACAGTTTATCCATTTACCAACTGAAGAACATCTTGGTTGCTTCCAAGTTTTGGCAATTATCAAGCTGCAATAAACATCTGTGTGCAGGTTTCTGTGTGGACATAAGTTTTCAACTCATTTGGTTTCACTTTCACTTTTTATTCTACATTATACTGTTTGAATTTTTTAGAAGTACTTGTGTACTACTAGTATAAGAAACTCTTTTTCTTTTTAAACTTTGGTTCTGATGCGCACTCCTGGTTAAGATCTACTACATAGGGCTTCCCTGGTGGCGCAATGGTTGAGAGTCCGCCTGCCAATGCAGGGGACACGGGTTCGTGCCCCGGTCCGTTAAGATCCCACATGCCGCGGAGCGGCTGGGCCTGTGAGTCATGGCCTCTCAGCCTGTGCATCAGGAGCCTGTGCTCCGCAACGGGAGAGGACACAACAGTGAGAGGCCCGCGTACAGCAAAAAAAAAAAAAAAAAAAAAGATCTACTACATAAGCTTTGGGAAGCTACCTGATATATCATAAACCAGTCATTTCAAATCATCAGGGAAAATATATTATTTGTTCCCTACCTGGTATTAACAATAGCTAAGTACTTGGTAAAGTTGGAAACTAACCACCAAAAAAAATTACAGATGAAACAAAATTTAAATATAAAAAATAAAAAGTAGAAACAAATTTATATAATCTGGTATGAGAAAGGCACTATTTATATAACAGAAAAGAGTAACAGATTTGACATAAAAATTAACATTGCCCATATATCTCAAAAAGAGAGCTTAATAGTCTCAATATATAAAAAAATCTTATAAAAAGAAAATAAGGGAAAGAACATGAACTAGAAATTTAGAAATAGATAAACATAATAAGTATATGAAAAGATGCTACATCTCACAAGAAATGCAAATTTTAAAAGAAATATTATTTTTAGCTATTAGATTTGCAAATATTAAACAGATACATAATTCCCAGTGATGACAAATATATGAAGAAAGAACCACTCATAAGTACTGAGGGCAATAATCGAAAAATATAAATTAATAAAAACCTTTCTATGGGAATTCCCTGACAGTCCAGTGTTTAAGACTCCGCGCTTCCACCGCACGGGGTCGCGGGTTCAATCCCTGGTGGGGGAAACTAAGATCCCGCATGCTGTGCGGCAAGGCCAAAAAGAAAAATTTCACCTAAGCAATACTTCTAGGATATGCCTGAGGAAAAAATAAGTATACACTGGTGTACATACTACCTGTGAAAATTCTGTGTGAAGATTAATAGAAGATTATATAAGTTAGGGTACATCCATTCAATGGAATACTGACAGACATTAAAAATGATTATGCAAGATGGGACTTCCCTGGTGGTACAGTGGTTAAGACTCTGCCCTCCCAATGCAGGGGGTCCGGGTTTGATCCCTGGTCAGGGAACTAGATCCCATATGCATGCTGCAACTAAGAGTTCACATGCCACAACCAAGGAGCCCATGAGCCACAACTAAGACCTGGTGCCACCAAATAAATAAATAAATAATTTAAAAAATCCTAGCCTGCATGCAGCAATGAAGACCCAACGCAGCCAAAAAAATAAAAAGAAAAAGAAAAAATTTTAAAAAAATTTTAAAAAATCCTCTAAAAATGATTATGCAAGAGTTACACATACTGCATTTAAAAAATTATCACAGGTAACTACAGCAGGTTACAAAACAACCATTTTGGGGTATAAAAATTAATACATACAAATATCTAAATGTTTGTATATGGAGAGAAGTACAAATCTTGAAAGGACACGTACTCATTTGAGGAAGGCAGAGTGATCTTTACTTTATATTTTATACATTTATATATTATTGGAATTTTTCCAGTAAGAATTTATTACTTCAATGATTACAGAAAGAAATGTAATAAAAGGTTATACCTGAGGGGAAAAATATGGCATTGGGAGAAAAATATATTTGAATCAGATGCCCTTCCCATAGAGCAGCCGTTCATACCACGATATGTTCACAAATAACATTAAGAAAGGGAACCACATGAATATAAGGCAGCATTACCACTGGTAGAAATGGCCACCATTCTTTCTTCCTTTTCTTTTTTTAAAAATTCAGGTATACGTAAGTTTTACAATATTAAATAAGTTCCTGGAGTACAACATTGTGATTCGCAGTTTTTAAAGATTATACTCCATTTAGAGTTATTATAAAATATTGGCTATATTCCCCACAGTTCTTTCTTAATCAGCCTATTTCATTAGAACCCACCTGTACATAAGACTAAGGAATAAAATCAAATGCTGAACTTCAAGCAAAGCAGTGATTCAAATTTATTGTAGGTATCACACAATAAAGCCAAGACCAGTAAGAACAGCTCTACATACATACACCACTAACCTATAAAAATATTATTTTAAAAATCAGAAGTATGAGAAAAATAAGATGTTAGGCATTAAATTTTTAAAATATAGATGAGTACTTAGCTAGCTCTATACTGTCCAGAATGTGACAAATTAAAGAATATTTGAGTATTTGAGTTGTACCAATGAAGTTTACTAGTTAACTACAAAATCTTTCAGTGTTTGGTTTGCCTGGTAATCCACGGTGATATATACCCAAGAAATGAGAGAAAGCATAGCAGTGAAAAAAGGATACTGAGTTTAGAGTTATAAGTTAGAAATTATGAGACTTCTAGAGACCTTGGGCAAGTTATTTAATCTTCCAAAGGTCCTTTTCAGCAGTAAAGGTCTATGATTTTAGTAATCACTAGTTAAGTGGAAATTTTGTATTAAAATCATTTTGGACATTCCCTTTGGTGCCTCACCTAAGTAAAAATAACCACTCCCCTTTTTCCCCCCTACTATATTTCACACACACACACATCTATTGTAACATCCATCAATGTATTGATTTGTTTGTCCTTTCTTTCTATAAAATTTTGATATTACTGAGGGCAGGGAACACATCTTATTTGTTATATTCTGATACCTAGCACAATGCCTGGCACAAAGTAGGCCCTTGACAGGTGGGAAGAGAAGAACAACTGGAGGTGGGGTGGGGTGTGGGTACAAGGAGAGAGAGACAGACAGGTAGAAATGAAGCAGGGGAGGAAGAGTAGGAGAAAGGGAAGGAAAAGAGTGAGTGAGGAAAATGCGTGGGATAGTTCAGGAGAGCTCTGAAAGTTAAGAAATGACAGCTTGTCATCTCTGGATATTTTCCCAGGTTCTGTCAAAAGCAGTCCCACAATTACTCAGGCCTGCTATATGCTAGTTTAGACAACAGTAACCTACCTTATTATTAAACAAGATTATAGTTGTTAAGACTCTATTTTAAGAGTCAAAACATCTCTGTACGAGTACCTTCATTCTGAAGAAGTTTGTTAGTAAGGAACTTAAAAACCCAGGAGACATATTAAATTCTTTTTAGAGGACCCATAAAACCTTAGTCTTTGCCTTACATATAAGATATCTTCAATATTAAGAGGGTGAAAAGTTATCATATAATTGTATTCCATCAAAATTAAATTTCCCTTGATTTTGATAACTGGATTGAGGTTAAGTAAGAGAATGTCCACGTTCTTAGGAAATACACACTTTAGTATTTATGGGTAAAGGGGCATGAAGCCTACAACAAACTCTTGAATGATTCAGAAAAAATATACAAATAATGTATGAATGAGTACATATATGATATGGAGAAACAGAGAAAAAAGGAAAGCAAATGAGGCAAAATGTTAACAATTGTGAATCTGGTTAATCAATGTACTATTCTTGTAACTCTTCTGTAAATTTGAAATATCAACATATTACCAAAAAAGCTAATTGTTCACATATACACACACATAGAGCAATATTTAGATAAAACCATATAAAAGGCTACTCACATAGAATTAAACATTCCCATTAGGGCAGTAAAACAAAAGCCAATTGCAAACATGGATTTCATTCGAACCTGGAAGGAAACCAACGAATTGTTATTTTACACTAGAGAAAAACCACCACTAAAGCACACTCCAAAAGTTTTGGTTTACATCATTTTTAAAAGATGCTCCTTGGCAAAAAGCTGTTTATTGGCTAACCCACCCTCCACCTCCAAGGCCTCTTCTCCTTGCCAGCTTCTGATGAATAGTATTGGGGTGGTCATATGACCCAACTCTGGCCAATGAGATGTAAGTACCAACCAGAACTTTTAAAAGGGACAAACTTGGCTAGCATCCCTTTAGGCCTTTTGCCCATACTTCTTGCCTGGAATGAAGAACATAATGCCTGACAGTAAAGCACCATCAAACAACCAAACAACCATAAGCTAAGGAAGGTTAACCTGAGTCCTCAGTGACATTACTGTGCTGCCACAGCAGCCCAGGACTACCAACCTCTGTACCTCTTGAGCAAGTGAAAAAAATTTTATATGTTTAAGCCATTATTAAGCATTTTGTTTCTTGCAGCTAACTTCTTTCTTAATTACATGTGCCATAAAAGTATAAACAAATAAAAGATCATAAAGATATAACATTAACAGTTTATCAGCAATTTTTATCTCTTCTTTCTGCAGTTTCCAAATTTGGTCTCACGAACATGTAATAATTGCAACAACAGAAAAGCTATTTTCAAAAAAAATGCACTTCTAAATTATGATCTTTCTTAATAAGAATTTCAAGAAACAGAAGATAAAATAATACAGCAAAAGGTCTCTTGGTAAGCAAAAGACAACTGTTGCGCAGTTTAGATGTCCTGTGTTGAATATACAGAAATTAAGTAGAAAAATAAGTCAAGCCATATAATCAGCCTACCTACACCTCAGAAAGACATGCTTGAACTCTACTCTTTATAAATAATGAGTAAATGGCTAATAAAATCACTTTTCCGTACACTTTATGATATGCCTGACCCTCAGATCAAAAGGCCTCTTAAAGAATAAAGGCCACAATAAAGGCCATCTATGATGCTCCAACTCCTATTTGGGATTACCAGGTCACCATAAAGCCGAAGATTCAGCAATAACATGAGGAAGAAAAAGAAAATAAGCTACTTCATTTGAAAATGTAAGGGGGAAGCTAATAAAAACTGTGTGAAAGGGACAAATTATGACTTCGAGAGAGCCTTAAAAAAAAGCTATTCATATTACTAACACGAAGCTTCAGTCCAGTAGCATATTTTCACTTCTATTTGGTCCAGGAACAACCATGATATTATTTATAGCCTGCATAACTATAAATTTCTGAAAAGGTAAGTGCAGTGTACTTGATGAAAATCAGGGTCTTTTGCTGAAAAACATGTGGTTTATCATGAAGTTATATTTAGGACTCTTACCATTGATAGATCTCTGTTATTATTCTTCAGTTTCTCTTCTTGACGCTCTGCAAAGAATTAATGAACCGGTTAATATACACAGCGCTGAGCGCAAAGCAGATGTTAAACTGTCACTGCCTGATGACTATAATAGCACTTCTGTCTCAGTATCAATTAATAAGATAAGCTGAATACATGGAATACTGTATACTTTGTACTAACAGAAAATTCAAATGCAGCAGGGCACCAAAATAGTTCAAATTAAATAAATAAAAATATTTAAAGTTTAATTTAAACTTTAAGTGTCTGGACTCTGTACATTAAGATATACTCTTACATTACATCAAAAGGAAGTAAAACCATAATGTCTGTACTTAGGTTTCAAGTATTAATTACCCATCTGTTATGATTTTCTTCCCCCTCTTTCAGTTTCTTTAAGAGAGCATGGAGTCTAAAAATTAAAAGCCAATTAAGATGAATTTAAGATTCAGGTTCTTTCATATTACAGTCAAATCAATCTAAAAATAAGCATAGTTTCATAGTTAAGTCACTTGGAAAGCTAGGAAATTTGACATATATTTCAAGAAAATTGTTATATACACAGAACCTAAACCGCTAAAGAAGTCTCAGTTGTACATTAATGACCTTATTTACTGTATTCCATCAACGTAAGGGACTTTATTATACTTATGAAGAAACTGAGGCCCAGCAAAGGAGAAGTGACTTCTCAGAGACCACACAGGTATTTTATGCCAAAGCCAGGACGAGAATCCAAGTTTCCCAACTCCCAACCCAATGATCTCTATATATACTATGCTACTGCTTTCTTTGATTATGCATTTTTATCACCAGGATCAATTCACTCAACAAGTACTTATTGATTACCTACTAAATGCTGAGCACTTTTCTGAGCACTAGGGATAAATGAATGAACAAAACACACACAAATCCTCACCCTCACAGGAAGATTTTGAAATTAAAATATAATACCCTCTAAAATAAAAAATATACAATCAGAATATATGAAACTGGTGTGAGGGCTGCAAGTTCAGGCAGTTAAAGGAAAGGAAGGAAGAACAGGCCTATAGGAACCACAGACTGGAGTGTAGTTTCCAAACAATGTACGGTGAGACGAATATATGCTTCCTTGTCCTAAATCGTTCCTATCCAGTTTTCCCTGGGAGGAAAGGATACAGGCAGGAGAAAGTGGGGATTATGAAGATATATGGAAGAAAATGAAAAAAATGGGGTGGAACTAAGGTGTATCTCGGGGGCTAGAGCTCTTTTTCTACCTGAGCAGCCCTCTTAAAATGTAATAAGACTGTTTAAAATTGGGTGTTTGAAGATTGGGATGACTAGAAGGTAAACAGGCATAAAACCAAGTAGAGGGGGAAAAGGACTACCACTGAGACATGAAAAGAAAGGTATAGAAAAGCATCTATGCTAGAAACCTTGGCACATCCTTGACTCCCTACTCTATCTTCAATCAAACACCAAGTCCTATTAATTATACCTCATAAATACTTATGAAATCTACCTCTTCCCCTCCTCCTTACTATACTTCCTTAGTTAGGATTTCTAACATCTCTTACCTATATTACTTTCAAGTCTCCTAACAGATCTGCCTCCAAACTTGTTCCCTCAAATCCATCTTCTACATAAATGCAGTCAGATCTACTTAAAAGGCAAAACTGAACAAAATCTTGATACTCCCCAGCTTAAAATCCTTCCATGGCTTCTCATCCCTACAAGATCATGTTTCTTTTTTTTTGGCCACGCCACGCAGCATGTGGGATCTTAGTTCCCCCATGAGGGATCGGACGCACCCCCTGCAGTGGAAGCGTGGAGCCTTAACTACAGAACTGCCAGGGAAGTCCCAAGATCATGTTTCACTATCACCTGCAAGTCCTGCATCTGGCCCCTGCTTACTTCTGCAGCCACACTTCCAACCATTCCCATTAATTTTTATGTTCTTACAATACCAAACAACTTTAAGTTCCTGTATATATGATGCTTTTCTCTTGATTCAGTGTGTTTGTTCATAAAGTCTCTTCTACCTTGGGTGACCAAGTGTCCCAGTTTTCCTTGGACTGTTCCAGTTTTAGCTCTGAAAATCTCACATCCCAACGAACTCCTCGGACTAGACAAATTGGGATGGTTGGCTACCCTACTTCCACCGAGACTGTTTTATCCTACCCCATCAAACCCTTTCCTGGCTAGCCTGTACTCAACTTTTAAGCCTCAGCTCTTGTGTCACCTCCTTTTGAAAATCTTGATTCCTTAAACAATACTATTCTAAAAAGCTTTCTACAATTATGGAAATATCCTACATCTGTGCTGTCAATACAGTAGTCACTAGCTAGATGTAGCTACTGAGCAATGAAATGTGACCAGTATGATTGAGGAACTAAAATTTCAACTTCATTTATTAATAATTTTAATTAATTTAAAATCTGAACAGTCAAATGTAGCTACAGGCTGCTGTACTGGACAATGCAGTCTTAGACAATGGATTAGAAGTCCTTTCTTTATGCTTCCAGAATATTCCAAGTACATCTCTATCATTATACTCACCGAGTTTATACATTTTGTTATAATGATCTGTTTATGTACTTAACAATGCAACTAGATGGCAGGCTCCTAGAGAACGAGGACTTCTTCATCTTTGTATCCTCAGTAATTGGCAAGTAGTTAGTTGTTCAGTATTGTAGTATATGCTCAATATTGCTTAATGAATCAGCAATATAATAAAAGCTGATCTGAAGATACCCTACACCAAAAATCCCTTTTCTGGGACAGGAGTCTTTGATAAAGCTGGTAGGCTGAAGAGGCACTTATAGCCTGAAAGGCTGAGAGGACACTAAAGTGACACAGTTTTTATGAAGTTCTATTCCACTTTTTTCAATTATGCCCAAACAGAAGCTCTAACCATATGTAGTGTCAAGGTAGACTGTATGTATACATGGCTTAAGAAGAATATAGCAGTACAGGTTTATGATATATCCCAACACTGCTGTGCTTGGTTCCTGAAGACTTTTCAACTCAAATTGTTTTTAGGTGCCCACCATATACAAATAAAGTAGGTTTTGTTGGTTTCAAATAATTCAGAAATAAGTTAACATTCGTCTGGTTTTGGAGGGGATAAAAGAAACAGAGACAAGTTTCTTATGACCTTGATGTGCTCAGTTGGTAGGAAATGCTAAGATGCCTCAAGAAACATAAACACTACAAGCACTATAACATTTAAAGTCCTAGACAATGAAAGAGTTTTCAGAAATCCAGAAATGCCCATGTGGGAAACAGCAAACCTTATCTAATAGAAACGTTACCAATAGGGAAGCAATTTCAGGTACTCCCCAAGTTACGAACAATAAATTTGTAAATATCTCCAAAAAGCCACAGTTAGGTTTATATACCTCCCCTCTCCCCAGTAACCCCAATGCCTAATCTAAAGTTTTTCCATTTTCAGTTTTCTCCATTCCCAGCTCAGTTAATTGTATCTCAGATCCTCCTAATCTCTCTCTCTCTCTCTCTCAATACCCACGTTCTCTTTTACCCTCTTTATTTTCTTTCCGGTCTTAGAAAAGTATTAAACTCCTTCTCTATCTCTCTTCCATTATGACTACCAAACCCTGACTCTAACAAAACTGCTAGGCAAAGATTTATTCTATTCATTCTCATTATTTTAAAATGTAAGATTCAAGTTTTACAAGGATATTCGGTTAGACACAATGAGAAATGAAACATTCAAGTCCTTAAAAGTACTTAAAACATCCTTTTAGAGTTTCTATCTCTCATACTGTAATCAAATCTACTTTTCTTTAAGCCTCAATGATTTAAGTAAATTTTAAATGTTATTTCCTAACCAATTTTGCTTTTAATTACCAGCAATACAAAAGAGGAACAAAACCAACTATTGTCCCTAAAAATAAAGTTTTACATTACATTATGGGTTACATAAGCTTATGAAGACAGGTCTGTCAATATAACCACCATGTAATACATGGTTTTATAAGAATAATCCAACTTCTAATAAACTGTATTGAAAAAAGTATCTTTTTTTAAACAACCTGCTTTTCCCTTATCAAGAAACTTTGTTTCCTCAAGTGAATAATTTCTGGGAAAGTCACATTAGTAAGTAAAAATAAGTGCAAACAATTTATTTTGAAATGATGATTTATATTGTTTATTAGCAGCAATCAAATATTTGAGCATATTGCTTCATGTAATTATGAGAACAGTTTTGGCTGAGATGATGCAATAAAAGCTAGCTAGTTAACTCTTAACTTCTAGTACCCCAAATAGTTAAGAGTATACTGAAATAAGTAAAAGTGATTGACTGGTTCTCTATTGCTCTGTGTGTAACTTAGCCCTTAACTGTTGTCAGTTAACTAGCATAACTCCTCTCAAAAAGTTGTTTCTTGGCCCCAATAAGGTAGGGAAGTCACTGTCTCAGTCTAATGTTATTTTAAGCTTGGTGGTGTGTTACTTAAAAGAAGTATAGCTAGGGCTTCCCTGGTGGCGCAATAGTTGAGAGTCCACCTGCCAATGCAGGGGACATGGGTTCGTGCCCCGGTCCAGGAAGATCCCACATGCCGAGGAGTGGCTAGGCCCGTGAGCCATGGGCGCTGAGCCTGCGCGTCCGGAGCCTGTGCCCCGCAACGGGAGAGGCCACAACAGTGAGAGGCCCGCGTACCGCAAAAAAAAAAAAAAAAAAAAAAAAGTATAGCTAGTGAACCTCCTCCTAAGGTTCACTCACCCTTAGTTTTCTCCTTTGAGAAAACTCAACATCTAAAAGCCCAAGGCTTCCAAGATGGTTGTACTTCCCAACCCACCTTTCAACTGTTATGTTGACATAAGAAGGGAGAAAACTATGTCTAAAACCTTCTACACCTCCCCTGAAGATCTAAAATTTAAAGGTTCCAAGCCGAGTGCTGGAAATAAATATTCTATGTCATTCAGTGTTCACTTGTCCTGTGTGAACTATTCTTTATGCCATTCAGAACCTCAGGATTTAATACAGAGGAGAATCATACCTCAATTCCTCCATTTGAAAGGAATTCTATACACCCTTTTACTACGGAACTTTTGGAATACACCCTCTATGAAATTTGAGGAAATTTCATAGAGAGAAAAAACTGGAAGTATAAAGGAGATATATTTATATTCTAGGATGATTTATTATCCAAGATGATAGACAAAAGGAAACATTAAAATTCTAAAAGGGAATACTCCAATTAAAAAGAATCTACATTTCTTGTAGCTATTGGAATACACTAGTAGCAACGATGACATCCATTCTGACCAAAGAATGAACAAACTCAAGCCAATCTATCACACATTTTTATTTGACAGCATTAGACTTTGTACAATAAGATAATATAATTTAACTAAGAAAGGAACACGTCATCATTTACCTTAGTTAATAACCAGTGACGGGTCTTCCCTGGTGGCACAGTGGTTAAGAATCTGCCTGCCAATGCAGGGGACATGGGTTTGAGCCCTGATCCAGGAAGATCCCACATGACGCAGAGCAACTAATCCCGGGCGCCACAACTACTGAGCCTGCACTCTAAAGCCCGCAAGCCACAACTACTGAGCAGATGTGCCACAACTACTGAAGCCTGCGCACCTAGAGCCCGTGCTCCACAACAGGAGAAGCCACCGCAATGAGAAGCCCACGCACTGCAACGAAGAGTAGCCCCTGCTTGCCACAACTAGAGAAAGCCCACGCACAGCAACAAAGATCCAATGCAGCCAAAAAAATAAAAAAAATAAAAAATAAATAAGCAGTGACTTTTCTGTCAAAGAATATAAATCAATTAAAGTACTCACGGGGCAACTGAGTAGTCTGATCAAACCGACAGTTTGGGGAAAGGGGAACATTTTCAAATAAGGAAGAGATGATCAAAATAGCAGATGCTTCTCTATAGATTAAAAGAGTTAGGTATGCCATGACATTTCTATATTCTGAGTTGTCTTGAATGGAAGACCAATTAATAACATGCCTTTAAAATTTCATGTAGATTGGGAGAAGCAAAATTTAAATGAAATGCCTGATACAGCCTTCTTTTATAGAAAATCCAAATAGCATAGATAAACATCTAGAATAAATATATTAATTCAGGGCCCCAAATAAATTTCAAAAATGTCCTCGCATATTTCCAAGTCACCAAGAAAGGAGATACACACCCCATTCAGCAAAGCTTCAGAATGCCTGCTCTCCCTTCTCCGGCCACCTTCTGGGGAATATCTCCCTCTCATCATAGTCTCTGTTGAGGTTCAACCTTATGAAGATTCCTAATATCCCCTGCCCTGCCACTACTGACCAAAAAGGAGGCCAATCCATAGGCTTACCCATGACCTACGGCATAAAAAGATGAGCTGAGCTAGTTGGATTCCTTCTTGCAGGAATTTAAACCGGAAAATATTGGGAAAGTAAACCATTTAACTGTGGGAGCAGAAACAGCAAAATAGTAAGGTAGAACTGGCTCTTGAACTTTAGTTCGTCTAAAAATTATCTGGGAAGCTTGTTAAAAAAGCAGGCTCCTGTGTCCCATGTCCAGAAATGCTGATTCAGTAAAGCCTGGGAGTAAGACTCAGAACCCTTCATTTGTAACAAGTATCTCAAGCAATACTGATATAGGTGGTCTAGAGAGCACATTATGAGTAATACCGATATAGAAAGAACCACAGGAGACAAGCCAAAGTTAGACACAGGCAAAAATTAAATGCTAGGGAAGCACTGCAAAGAAAGTGGGGAAGTTGAACAACAGAAGAGAGAGAAGTACTAAAAATTAATAGTGGAGCCCAATGTCTGGCTTTATCCCAGGGCTTGCTCTGCCTGCAGGAATTGCTTTAACACAGTTCCTGCCTTCCTGTAACCAATTAGTTCAGCTTTTCCTGAGTTCTGGATCACATATATCCTTAAATTCCTCATTACTTGAGGTAACTTGACTGCAGCCGAAAGATCTAAATAAAATTCATACATCAAAAGTAGTTTCTCTTTTATGAGACGGAAACGTAAAATAACCAAAACATCTGCTCCTGAAATTAAGAATGGGAAACATAAAATCTTCCGACACCTCAGTTTCAAATTAATGTCTCTATCCAAGACCATTATCTCTAAGAGCTTCACCTAGTGATATCAATGACATTTTCCTTCTCTAAAACACTGAATATTGCTGACCACATCCCTCTTACTAAAAACTCCCTTCTTTCAATGCAGCAATATCATTCTTTATAGTCTCCCCATTACTGTATATATATGTTTGCTTTTTAAAAAATAAATTTATTTATTTATTTTTGGCTGCATTGGGTTTTCGTTGCTGCTTGCGGGCTTTCTCTAGTTGTGGCGAGCGGGGGCTACTCTTTGTTGCGGTGCACGGGCTTCTCATTGCGGTGGCTTCTCTTGTGGAGCACGGGCTCTAGGTACGCGGGCTTCAGTAGCTGTGGCTCGCGGGCTCTAGAGCACAGGCTCAGTAGTTGTGGCGCACAGGCTTAGCTGCTCCACAGCATGTGGGATCTTCCTGGATCAGGGCTTGTACCCGTGTCCCCTGCATTGGCAGGTGGATTCTTAACCTCTGTGCCACCAGGGAAGTCATACATATATATATATATAATATAAAAGATATATATATATTATATATAATATATATAATATATATATATTTTATTTTAAAGAAACCCAAGTGGGGAATCTGAGCAAAGGGAAAGTAAGGGTTGCATAATAACAAAATTGTAGATAGGGTAAGTATACAAAAATACATTTAACTGGTCTTATAAAGTTGCTGGAGATGAACAGCAAATCTGACTCTATGCTTATTAGCAGCCAGTCTCAAAGTAGAGGGAAAAACCATTAGTTCAAGCACAGGGTCAATAAGATAAAAAAGAAATCAATTATTTATGAGAATCACTGCTTGTCTTGACACTGAAAACTACTAGAAAGTTTCCATAATTTCTCGTCAAAGGGGTATCGTGCAATGTTGTAGATAATGTTCTCAAAAATAGTCCATAGCAACTACAGTAAATTTTATCTGGCTGAGTTTTTCATGACATGTCTAATAGTGCAAATGTCAAGGAGAAATAGAGTAGAAGCAATTTTATAAAGTCCAAAACTATATACAAGTTTAGGTTTACAGATTTCTGATAGTCTGGTTTAATTTAGGAGTAAAATTTATAAATCTACAGAATGGATAGGATGTTTGTCCTTCAAGCAACTCCTAACAAATATTATGTCTTGTAACTCCTATTAGATTTTGACAAGCAACTCTTCATAAATATTATTTCTTTTACCTTCTGATGACATTTTGGTGAGCAAACAATTTAAGGTAGCATTCCATGGTAAAATAATTTGAGTATAGATACTTTGTGCTGTCAATTTTAAGGGTAGTGGGTAATGTGCCTTCCATTTTTATATCTTGCCTATCCTTTATAGCAAAGCTACTCCAAAGAATTACCCATGTTCAATGTCTTTACTTCCTCACCATGCATTATCTCCCTAATCTATACAATCTGGCTTCTATCCCTTATCATGCCACTGAAATTATTCTTCCTAAATCACTAATTATCTCTGTTTTGCCTCTTAGATATTTAATACCCAACCTCTAACCCTTCCTGTCTTCTGAAACTCTCCCCTCAACTTCCGTGACACAACTCCTTTCCAACTTCTCTGGCAATACCTTTTCAAGCTCCACTTCTTCTTCTACCCCTTAAATTTCTATGTCTCAAGACTCTCTCCATCCTTAGCTCTTTGCTTTTCTTACTTTATATGGTCTCCCTGTGTGATTTCATTTACTTTGTGGACTCACTTATAATTTATAATCATATGATTCTAAATTCTATTTGTAGCCTTTATCTGCCAGCTCCAAACCATACATCCAATAGCGTACCAAGTATTTCCGCCCTATTGTCACACAGACACTGCAAATCTAACATGTTCAAACCTGAAATCATCCTCTCCTCTTCCTCATCCCAATCTGCAACTTCTCTGATATTTCCTCTCCTAATCAGAAATCTGGGCTGTTTCCCAGACTCATTCGTCTCTACATACCCTACATCTAAAAAGTCTGCAAGTCCTGGGACTTCCCTGGTGGCACAGTGGTTAAGAATCCGCCTGCCAATGCAGGGGACTCGGGTTCAATCCCTGGTCCGGGATGATCCCACATGCTATGGAGCAACTAGGCCCATGTGCTACAACTACTGAGCCTGTGCTCTAGAGCCCATGAGCCACAACTACTGAGCCTACGTGCCACAACTACTGAAGCCCCCACACCTAAAGCCTGTGCTCCACAACGAAGAGAAGCCAAAGCAATGAGAAGGCCACGCACTGCAATGAAGAGTAGCTCCCGCTCGCCACAGCTAGAGAAAGCCTGTGTGCAGCAATGAAGACCCAATGCAGCCAAATAAATAAATAAAACTAAGAGAAAAAAAAAAGGCCTTCAAGTCCTGTTACATCTACTTCCTCTATATCCATTGAATCTGCACCATTCCCATTGTCAATGCCTAGGTTCAGGTTCTTGCCATTTGCATGCCTAGGATACTTAAAAAGCCTCATAACTTCCCTGCCTCCAGAATGATCCCCTCTCTGATTTATCCTCCAAACTATTGCCAGAGTTGTCTTCCTTAAAATCTGATTTCAAATCTGTTTAAATCCCTTAATGGTTACGGGAAGACTTCTGCATACATTAACCTCCTTACCTTAGTTTAGGCCCTACTTATTTCTCTAGGCTTGTCTGCTTGTACTTTACACATACCTTCTTTTTTAGTTGTTATACTAAACTATTTATAGTTCCAGGTATATACCTTGCTATTTGATCCCTCTATGCTTTTGTATATGCCTATCCTTCTACCGAGAATATACAAGGCTTAAAAATGCAGATTCTTGGGACTTCCTTGGTGGCGCAGTGGTTAAGAATCTGCCTGCCAATGCAGGGGACATGTGTTCGAGCCCTGGTCTGGGAAGATCCCAGATGCTGTGGAGCAACTAAGCCCGTGTGCCACAACTACTGAGCCTGTGCTCTAGAGTCTGCAAGCCACTGAGCCCGCGTGCCTAGAGCCGTGCTCCACAACAAGAGAAGCCACCGCAGTGAGCAGCCCGCGCACTGCAAAGAAGGGTAGTCCCTGCTCGCTGCAACTAGAGAAAGCCCATGCGCAGCAGCGAAGACCCACAGCAGCCAAACATAAATAAATAAATAAACTTATTTTAAAAAGCTGCAGATTCTTAAAGTTATGAATGACTAGGTTCAAACCCCTTCTCTACCACTGACTTAATCCATCATACCACTGAATGACCAAGAGCAAGTTACTTAAACCTCAATTTTCTCATCTCTAAAATTGAGGTAACACTGTTCACTACCACATACCATTGTTAAGAGAATTAAATGTCAAGTGCTTACTTCAGGGTGTTGCAGATGGTAAGAACTCAACTGACCGGTATTTTATTTATTTATATTTTTACTTAGTTAACGCACACTAAAGCTTCAAGATTCAGCTTAGCATTATCTCTTAAAGAAAACCTGATCCTCTAGATTGGTTTGGATATCCTTTCTTCTTTACTTTTATGACACTCAGAATATCTCTCTAAAAAGTAAGTATTACACTGCATTGATCTGTTTTTCCTCTTTAGACCTCTTAAAACAGCAGTCCCCAACCTTTTTGGCACCAGGGACCCGTCTCGTGGAAGACAATTTTTCCACAGACGAGGAGGGCGGGTTTGTGTGTGTGGGGATGGTTCAGGTGGTAGTGCATACGATGAGGAGTTATGGGGAGCGGCAGATGAAGCTTCGCTCCCTCACCCACCCACCACTCAACTCCTGCTGTGTGGCCCCATAATGGTCCGTGGTCCAGGGGTTGGGGACCCCTGTCTTAAAAGACAGAATTTTTTCCTACTTTGTTTCTCCAATGCCCACCAGAGTGACTGACACATACAGAGCAGATGTACAGTAGCATCTTGCCATGGAACTAAATGAAAAGGCCATTTAGAGCACATCTGATACTCCTACACTAAACTGAAAAGCTTTAACCAGAACAGAACACTTGTATAGTCTAGCCTGGTAGAGTAATCTCCCAGGATTTAACAGCAGTGACCTAGGCACAGAGACATAGTTTCTGAGCCAAATACACAATTTCACAACCATTTTGTTCTGACTGTAGAATCAGGAAGCATCATAAAGTATAAATACAAATCACAGGCAGTCACTTATAAATTGTCTTTTTGGAACTGAACTACATTCTGTATTAAATTCTAAATTACACTGGAAAACCAAAAACATATAATTATTTTGCAGACTAGGTAAAATTACTCGGCAGAAAATTTCCTACATCTTGGTAGATCTCCATCACCAGTCAATTCTCAGTAAGGAAGTTATGGCAACAATAAATACAAGTAACTCAGACTTAACTGGAAATAATCATCTCAGATAAGAAAAACAATACCCTTTTACAAACTATGCCAAGAACCTTCAGCCAAGTTCAAAAGCCATGACTGTCAACACCATTTCACTAAACTGAAATTTCAAACCTAAGAGCAAAAACAAGAGAGAGAATCAAGTAAGATAACATATGCAAGTGCTTTGTAGACCATAAAACTATACAAACATAAGTTACCACTACTAAATACTTTATTACATTTTCATTATCTAAGAACTTATTTCTTCCAAGAAACTTCAATATTTTGTATACCAATAACTCATCTTACCTATTTTCTTTTTTTGTTGTCTACCAGCTGACTCCGTTATTGTTTCCTTCTTCTTTTCCACTGTAAACAACATAGTAACACAATAAAAATTAATTATGCATTACACAAAAGAAACAAAGGATGTTTTATCACAGCTGAACCAATGAAAGAAGCTTACAAGAAAGTTACATGCTGCCTTTGATTATGGTCATGGTTAACTGGTATGCTCCCACACCTGCTGACAGTAAAAGGTAGACACAATATTCTAAAAATAAAACAGCAATATTGTAAGCATCATTAATTAAATACCCATAAAGGATTTTATAAACACAAAGTCATAATCAAAACTGAGATGATTTTCAGACCATTAGCTGTGGGTGATTGCCTTAGGTAGAGTCTAAGCACAATTTTAAAATTCTGCTCTCAGGTGATTAATTGTAGTGCCATTCTCATATTCACCATAGAAGGTGGGCATTCATTCATTCAGTTATTGGCTGCCTAAGTTAACAGGCACCATTCTAGGTAAATAAAAAGATAAACATGATCCTTGCCCTCTAAAAAGCAATTTAGTGAGGGCACATAATCAAGTAACAATTATAGTATAGAAAAATGGCAACACATGCACAGGGTAGGAAGATCAGGAGAGCCAAAAAAGCTACGACTAAATTTTTTTGAGGCTTTTCAATTAATATGACAATAGAGTAACAGTAAGCTTTTGAAGAAGAATAGTGTTAATGTATTTATATTTAATATTTACTATCTTTAATCACCTATGAATGGACTAGCAATAGATACACCAAAAATTACCTTTACTCTATTTACATTATCTGTTTCTTATATTATCTTAGTATACTTCCTTTACTAGCAAATAGTACAGTACATGTATTATTTCTAAAAGCTGCATTAAAGAGAATTGGCAGGTAGGAATCTTTCCCTTAGTATATTAAGTATGCTGAATTCTAAAAGGAAAATTGGTGTTACTCCTTTATCAAAGAGATATAAAATTCAATTTAACTCCACTATTACAAATAAAATGGTAAAGTTCTGACTACAATAAAATGTGTGTGTGAATTGGGTGTCTAAGTGACAGGTACTGTTCTAGGTAGATAAAAAGATAAAACATGACATATATAGGGGGAAAAAAGAGGGATATTTTTGTTTGTTTGGCCGCACCAGGCGGCATGTAGGATCATAGTTCCCTGATCAGGGATCTAACCCATGTGCCCTGCAGTGGGAGCTTGGAGTCTTAACCACTGGACCACCAGGGAAGTCCCAAGACAGAGATTTAGAATGAACTACTGGTATGAGATCATAAAAGGAAATTAAGTCAAATTCTACAAGATGTTACAGAAATAACATTTTAAAAGACAAAATGGACAGAAACATTGATGCTTTATTCTTTATCATTATTATTAACCAAAGAAACAAAAAATATCTTTCCCACCTCAGAAGGACTATAACACAGCTACTTGGCATTTAACCATGACTGAATAAAAAACAAGGGGGAAAAAAAAAGTCAGAAGGCTAGAGAATAGAAACATAAGATAATACAATGAACATTAACCTGATCTTCTAGCACACTGGATTAAGACTAGATAAATCTTTTCTAGGGATAATATAAATTAACCTAATGGTTTTTTAACCTCATGAAGTTGCAAAGAAACTCTTTTTGCTGACATTTATTCACCAGAACCTCACCCCATAACAAGAAATGGAGATACTGGACTTCCCTGGTGGCGCAGTGGTTAAGAATCCGCCTGCCAATGCAGGGGACATGGGTTCGAGCCCTGGTCCGGGAAGATCCCACATGCCGCAGGGCAACTAAGTCCGTGCGCCACAACCACCGAGACTGCGCTCTAGAGCCCGCGAGCCACAACTACTGAGCCCACGTGCCACAACTACTGAAGCCCGCACGCCTAGAGCCCGTGCTCTGCAACAAGAGAAGCCACCGCAATGAGAAGCACGCGCACCACAACTAAGAGTAGCCCCTGCTCGCAGCAACTAGAGAAAGCCCGCACACAGCAATGAAGACCCAAGGCAGCCAAAAATAAATTAATTAATTAATTAATTTTAAAAAATAAAGGGAGATCCTCCTCTAAAAAAGAAAAAGAAAGAAAAGAAATGGAGATATCAGAGTTGACAAAAATAAAAGACGTCTACTATGAAACACATTTTTTGCCCATGACCTGGTATTGCTGCGTTCTGAATTAGAGTTGTCAAACAGTTTATAAATTACTCTAAAAGCTTTATCCTGTTGCACTGTAAGCTAAAGAAATACTTCATACTTTACAATAATTTGTACTTAATAAATGTTCTCAAATAAATAATTTTGTTACAAGAATCCAATTACATATAGTACTTTAAATCTTTCTCATTTACTGAAGTGTTCTTTCATTGGTCTACATTATTAAAGTGACACAACGAAAAAAGACTTACTGACATTTAGAGCACACTCATAAGTCTAGTGACCACCTAAATCAAACAGCTTGGTACCTTTATGAAAGCATCTTTTGTCAAAGGCCCCACCACAATAGGACAGCTTTGTAGGTAACACCAGTATTCTCCAAATAATGCCTCTGATCAGATCTGCTCAGGATACGAAATCTACACCTAATTCTGATTCAAATATATTTATATTTCTTTGTATTCCTCAAAAACCCTACAAATTTTTTTGAGGTTTTAATTATTTTAATTTTTTCATTTCATTTTATTCTTTTACATTTTGAGCCTGTGCTTCCCATCGCTTTATTACAGAACAAAGAGTAGATGAAATAGCAAGGCTTCCTTTCAGTTTGGTTTATTACTATTGATTGGTTTGTTCACTGAAATGTGTGAAAATACACTTTAGTCACCTTAAATTCATTATTAGCTATCAAAGTCCAAAATGTACTGATTGATTCAAAATTGTTTCAATAGACAGAAAATTTCTACTTTTTCAACTGTGGCTGCCTACTTATTTAGACTCATAAAGAATTTTTGTTTGCCTGAAGTTGTGAATAGATTAGATTTTTATCTAAGTTTAAAATATCAGGTAGTAACTATTTTAATAGTCTACAAGTTGGTGATCATCCAATGAGAGTTGTCACTGGAAAACATTTTAAAGAACAGATACGTGTATACGCATAACTGAAACACTTTGCTGTACACCTGAAAGTAACATAATGTTGTTAATCAACTATACTCCAATACAAAATAGTTAAAAAAAATAAATAACCAAAGTAAAACACTCATTTATTTTAAAGAGTCAGTTTTAAAGATAAGCGATGGTCTTATGCTTACCCCCACTCCCTATTTCCTTCATTTCAAAGAGCAACCACTTTTACCTCTTTTAGCTGATTATTTTGATATTTACCCCTATATCCTTTTTTTTTGGTAGCACCGGTGGCTTGTGGGATCTCAGTTACCCGACCAGGGACTGAACCCAGGCCATGGCAGTGAAAGCACCGAATCCTAACCACTAAACCACCAAGGAACTCCCATAAAGTTTTTTTTTTTCTTTTAACCCCTATATCTTGAAATAAGCTAGTTACATCATAAAATCCATTGTTATAGTTGTAATTTTGGTGAAATGTGAGTTCAACATTTACAAAATTATGATCATGAAAATACTGTTCACAGGTAATTTATGCAGCAAACTATTTAACTTCCTGCAAGTTTTTCCTAGATTTATGGCATTTTAAAATTTGTTTGGTCGTCTCCGTACTTATCACTAATTCAGCCCCAAATTCTTAGTTAGCTGTCTAAATCTTTCCTGTACAAAGTCACATCACTAGGCATTATAAATTTTCCTGAAGAAGTTTCTCCTAGCACCCTCTTACAAGCTCAGCCTGGTGCACAGCTGACATTCCTAAGAATGTCAGATCTAAATGTGCCTTCATCATCGTCCAGGCGATTCCCTTCACCTGAGTCCTGTGTTGGAGCTCCTGTTTCCTGGAGTTCATATCTTCCTTTTCTTCTTGGTTTACTCATTTGTCTTGGTGTAGTGTATTTTCCAATAGTTGGCTGAGATAAAATTTTTTAAGGCCTTGCATATCGGATAATTTCCTCAAAGGATCCTTTATGTCTGATATGTTTTTATTTCTGTCATTTCCATGTGACACTTTTTTATAGTTTCCGTCTTCTGAAAATCCCCATCTGTTCATGCATATTGTCTACATTTTCCACTAGATCCTTTAACATGTTAATCATAGTTATGTACAAGTTCTATGCCTGGGCCATCTCTCTCTCTCTTTTTTTTTTTTTCTTTTTTTCTTTGGTCACATTGCACAGCTTGCGGGATCTTAGCTCCCCAACCAGGGATTGAACCCGTGCCCCCTGCAGTGGAAGCGTGGAGTCCTAACCACTGGACCACCAGGGAATTCCCATGGGCCATCTATAAATTTGGTCCCTACAAACTTTTCTTGCCTGGATCCATACGAAATTTTGAACACAGAATGTCAGAAGGGATTATGTTTGCAATTAAGACGTTTGTTCAAAGAGGGAATTTACCTTATTTCTTCCTATTAAATATCCCATGCTAAATAATAGTTATCCATTTGATTACAAATACCTAGAAGACAGTATCTATGCCCGTTCATTGCGTACTGCACTCATCATGGTGACCTCTACAGCGAGCAAGCAATCATACGTGTCAACTGATCATATAAATGAAAATAATACATGCTCACTGAGTTCTTGTGGTTTTTTTTTAATTGAAGTATAGTTGATTTACAATGTTGTGTGATTTCTGGTGTACAGCAAAGTGATTCAGTTATACATATATACGTAAGTTCGTTTGCAGATTCTTCTCCATTATAGTTTACTACAAGCTATTGAATATAGTTCCCTGTGCTATACAGTAGTACCTCGCTGTTTATGTATTTTATGTATAGTAGTTTGTATCTTCTAATCCCAAACTCCTAATTTATCCCTCCCCCGACCCTTCCCTTTTGATAATCATAAATCTGTTTTCTATGTTTGTGCATGTTCACTGAGTTTTGATAGATTACCTGAAATAGAGGACTTAAGACCATAAGAAATGCCATGAGACATTCCAACCATCACCAACCTACCTCATACTTATCTTCAAAGCAAGCACATTAGTCAATTATATTAAAAAATACAACCATGGAAGCTTTGCCTGGCAACTATTACTTTGAATTTAGGTGTCAGGTGAAGGAGACTTAACTTCTATAATACAGATAACTAGAAACAAGGCAATTGGTTGTGGATACTAAGGAAGCCCAAAATCTACAGAGCAAATTCATATAAGTATTTAAGGTATGAGAATATTAATCAAAACAAATTCGAAACTAAAGGTGTTTTGTATTCCATAAGACTACTCCATGATACATGTGATATGAAGAAATTTGTCTTTGGATGCCTCTGCATGCTGGCTAACTAGTTTATGATCATAGCAGAACAATTCCTCACAAAGAATACATGTGATGTTATGTTATAGAGATCATTTATTCTTTAAGCTATTCAACATGCTTTTATCAAGTAGTGAATCTGTGCCAGGACCTGTGTTAAGTGCTAGAGACAAGGGCCTTTGCCCTCATAGAAATTACAGTTCAGTTGGGGAGAGGACATTATTTGAATAATAATCATATATAGAAAAAATTGTAATTATGATAAGTTCTCTAAGGAGAAGTATCTGCATAAATTAAGGTCCATGATCCAAAGATTTGATCCTGCTGGGGAGACTAAATAAGGCTTTGAGATCTGAAGAATGACTAGGAGTTTATTAGACAAATGAGAAGGGAAAATTATTCCAGACAGAGGAAAAAGTAGATACAAAAGCCCAGCTCCATAGTAGGAAAAAGCAAGATTGGTTCAGAGGATGGCTAGAAAATAGAAAGGAGGGAAAAACATGACGCAGATGTGGTCGGAGAGGGAGAGAGGGAGGTACCCGACCACGCTAGACCTTGTAGGACACACCTTTGTCCTCAAAGCAATGGGAAGAAATTGAGTGTTTTAAGAAGGGCAAATAACACAATCAGATTTGTGTTTTGAAAAACTACTCCAGGTGTTACTGAACAGAATAAATTTGAGTGGCTGCAGGTGGAGCAATGAGGAGTCTATCACAGTAAATCAAATGAAATGTGATAGAAGTTTAGGCTAAGTGATGGTGGTGGAAATGAAGAGATGTGGAAAGACTGAAAACTCTTCAGGAGGACAACAGGATCAGGGGTTGAGAGTGGACTGCACATACAGGGTGACAGAAGGAAGTATTTGAATCAACAAATATTTATTAGACATTTCCCATGTGCCAGCCACTTTTCTAGGTGCATGGGATACATCAGTAAACAACAATGATAAAAAAAAAAAGAACCCTGCCCTAGTGAAGCGTTCATTGTAGCAGATGAATGAAAACAAAACAAAACAGCAGGATAAGGAAGAGGAGGAGCGGCAGTGGTACAGGAGGTAGGCTGACTGCAGTTTTAAATAGGGTGGTCAAGTTAAGACTCACTGAGGTGAGCTGTGAACAAAGATTTGAAGAAGATACAAGGGTTAGGTAAACAGATATCACAGAGAAGAACATTCTAGGTAGAGGGAACAGCCATTAGATAGGTCCCAGCACAGGAGCGAGGCTGATGTGTAATAAGGAACAGCAAACAGGTCAGTGAGGGTGGAGCAGAGTGAATGAGAGGGAAAGAAGATCAGAGCCGTAACAGGGGACCTCTGTAGGCCACTGTAAAAACTTTAGCTTTTCCTCCGAATCAAAATGGGACACCATCACAGAGTTATGAGCAGAGAAGGGACATGATCTGATATACTTTTTTTTTTTTTTTTTTTTTTTGTGTGGTGCAGGCCTCTCACTGTTGTGGCCTCTCCCGTTGTGGAGCACAGGCTCTGGACGCGCAGGCTCAGCGGCCATGGCTCACGGGCCCAGCTGCTCTGCGGCACGTGGGATCTTCCCAGACCGGGGCACAAACCCGTGTCCCCTGCATCAGCAGGCGGACTCTCAACGACTGCGCCACCAGGGAAGCCCCGATATACTTTTAAAAAGATTATTCTGGCTGCTATCTTGGGAACAGATTACAGGGAAACAAGACCACTTGCTGGAGGCTATCACAATAATTCATGCAAAGAATGATGGTGGTTTGGACTATGGTAGTTAGCAGTGGAGGTGATGTAAAGTGGGCAGATTCTGGATATATTTGAAGGCAGCCCAACAGTACTGGATGTGGGCTGTGAGAGAAGAGTCAAAGATAACTACACAAGGATTATGTCCTTATGTCCTACACAAGGACGGGATTACCACTGACCAAGACACTGTGACGGCTACTAATGTAGCAGGCTTGGAAGTGAGGAACAGTGTTCAATTTGGACAGGTTGGGTTTGAGATATACATTAGACATTCCAATGGAATTAACAAGTTGATAGTTGGACATTTGAATCTTGCATTAGTAGAGAGGGCTAAGGATATAAATTTGAGGGTCACTGGCAAATAGAGCACATAAATGAGTTCATTAAGGGAGTATAGAGGGAAAAAAATAAATTTTGAGTCACTCCCAACAACAGGAAGTCAAGAAGAGGAACCAAAAAGGAAACTGCAAAAGAACGACCAATTGACAAGGTAAGTGCAAACCCAAGAGAGTGTGGTGTCCTGAAAGCCAAATGAAGAAAGTATAGTAAGGTTTCTGGCTTGCACCATTGGAAGCAAGGAAGTACCATTCACCGAATAGGGAAATACTGGAAAAGGATCACATGTGTGAAGGTAAAGATAATGAGTTTGGTTTTAAATATGTTGAGGTGCATTAACAACACTGAATAAATGAAGGAACAGTAAACCGTAATTTAAAA
>NW_020838053.1:2602049-2660947 GCF_003676395.1 Aethalodelphis obliquidens
CGGTATGCAGGCCTCTCACTGTTGTGGCCTCTCCCGTTGTGGAGCACAGGCTCTGGACGCGCAGGCTCAGCGGCCATGGCTCACGGGCCCAGCTGCTCTGCGGCACGTGGGATCTTCCCAGACCGGGGCACAAACCCGTGTCCCCTGCATCAGCAGGCGGACTCTCAACGACTGCGCCACCAGGGAAGCCCCGATATACTTTTAAAAAGATTATTCTGGCTGCTATCTTGGGAACAGATTACAGGGAAACAAGACCACTTGCTGGAGGCTATCACAATAATTCATGCAAAGAATGATGGTGGTTTGGACTATGGTAGTTAGCAGTGGAGGTGATGTAAAGTGGGCAGATTCTGGATATATTTGAAGGCAGCCCAACAGTACTGGATGTGGGCTGTGAGAGAAGAGTCAAAGATAACTACACAAGGATTATGTCCTTATGTCCTACACAAGGACGGGATTACCACTGACCAAGACACTGTGACGGCTACTAATGTAGCAGGCTTGGAAGTGAGGAACAGTGTTCAATTTGGACAGGTTGGGTTTGAGATATACATTAGACATTCCAATGGAATTAACAAGTTGATAGTTGGACATTTGAATCTTGCATTAGTAGAGAGGGCTAAGGATATAAATTTGAGGGTCACTGGCAAATAGAGCACATAAATGAGTTCATTAAGGGAGTATAGAGGGAAAAAAATAAATTTTGAGTCACTCCCAACAACAGGAAGTCAAGAAGAGGAACCAAAAAGGAAACTGCAAAAGAACGACCAATTGACAAGGTAAGTGCAAACCCAAGAGAGTGTGGTGTCCTGAAAGCCAAATGAAGAAAGTATAGTAAGGTTTCTGGCTTGCACCATTGGAAGCAAGGAAGTACCATTCACCGAATAGGGAAATACTGGAAAAGGATCACATGTGTGAAGGTAAAGATAATGAGTTTGGTTTTAAATATGTTGAGGTGCATTAACAACACTGAATAAATGAAGGAACAGTAAACCGTAATTTAAAAGGCCTGAATTTGGTTTCTAATTCTTTGTTTGCTCTGAGACATTAATACATCATTTAACCTGAGTCTCAATCTCCTTTTCTAGAAAAGGAGAATAATTTTACACAACTGACCACAAATTGTTACTATGTGGATATTAGAAATGGGATGTTGTAAAAAAGAAAACTTCAAACTCTTATGAAGACATACAGAAAAGTCATAGAATACAGAGAGTCACAAGAATTTTAAGATGTGAAAGTTAGAGTTAATCTTTATAAGGCAGAAAAGGAGACTGAAAACCAAATCAAGCTTGTAAGGAACCATTCACATTATACCTATAGCAGCCCCCTCAGCTGTATCCTGTGGAATTCTTGTTTTATTTCAAAAACAACAAACTCAACTTGTTCTTAAACTTTTCCTCAAATACTCCTTCAACCATCAGACCCAAATGAAAGTTGGCTTATCCCTGAAGACACCACTTACATTGACACCAATCATTATGACCTGCTGTTCTCCAAACACACCTTACTAGTTAAAATTTCCCTTTTTGCACATATGCTATATCCTTTGTCTGGAACTCCTTCCTCATCTCATCCTCTGTCCAAATTCTAACTACGCATGAAGGACTGCAAGGCTATCTGCATCACAAAGGCTTCCATGGCCCCTCACAACTGAATGGGGTCTCTTCTTTAGAACCACCACAGCACATAATAAGTACCTCTCTTGTCAGTTACTCCACTGAGGTTTGTATGACGTATTCTGCATAAAAGTCTTATATTTGGGGACTTCCCTGGTGGCGCAGCGGTTAAAACTCCACCTGCCAATGCAGGGGACATGGGTTCAAGCCCTGGTCCGGGAAGATCCCACATGCCGCAGAGCAACTAAGCCCGTGTGCCACAACTACTGAGCCTGTGCTCTAGAGCCCGCAAGCCACAACTACTGAGCCTGCGTGCCACAGCTACTGAAGCCTGTGTGTCTAGAGCCCGTGCTTCACAACAAGAAGCCACCACAATGAGAAGCCTACACACCGCAACGAAGAGTAGTCCCCACTCACCACAACTAGAGAAAGCCTGCACGCAGCAACGAAGACCCAATGCAGCCAAAAATAAATAAATAAATAAATTTATTAAAAAAACTTTTCTTTAAAAAAAAGAAAATCTTATATTTCTAAACAGACTTCAATTCTAGTCAGATTCACCTTTGTATTCCTATGAAGTTTTTACATCAGTTGATGCTCCTAAAATATGTACTGTGAACATGCACTCAGTGAGCCTGATGTATTGAAACTGTTTTTAAAGGATGTTGCCATACTCACATTTTTTTTTTTTTTCTTTGCGGTACGCGTGTCTCTCACTGTTGTGGCCTCTCCCGTAGCGGAGCACAGGCTCCGGACGTGCAGGCCCAGCGGCCATGGCTCACGGGCCCAGCCGCTCCGCGGCATGTGGGATCTTCCCAGACCGGGGCACGAACCCGTGTCCCCTGCATCGGCAGGCGGACTCTCAACCACTGCGCCACCAGGGAAGCCCCATACTCACATTTTTTACTCTGTTTTTCCACTTCTGCCTTCAGTCTCTTGTACTTGTCTGTCCTGTAAACCAGGACCCAGGTTATACCTGAAACATTAAAAGCAGCATGCTAATAGTGAAATGTTTGGAACGGTCACAACAGCCTTTATTAGTGGTTACCGTTGGATAAGAATGGATTTCAATTTTTTGCTTTGTATTCACCAACAGTTAATTTTTTTCAAACGTTAAGACAACTGAATTTTCAACCAAAACTGTGACACGATACGAAGGTGTCTTCACAAACACGCAAGTGAAACCTCCCCTAGACCGAAGAAACCTCGGCAATCGATTCCACACTACCCCTCCCGCTCCTGGAGGTAAGATTCCCTGGAATGGAGATGAAACCCACTCCCACCCCCGCCAAGGCTCGCGACCTCTCCCTAGGCTCGAGGGACCCAGGGCCTAGGATCCTTCCCTCGGGGACTGATCAAACGTCAGAGAAGCAGCCGCTCTCACCCTCGGCGAGCAGAGCCGTACACACGGAGATAAACACGATGAGCAGCGTGTCTGCGAACATGGTGCTCATCTTGTGGTTCAGTCTCTGCACTCCCACCCGCCAGGGGGGAAGCGCTCGAAAGCCAGGGAAAGTGAAACGAAAACGACTTTCCTAGATTTCAGGACAGCCGAGTAACACACCGAAAGCCTGGAAGCCTCACTCTCAGCCTGGAAGCCTCACTTCCGCTTCCTGGGCGCAGCGCCGGAAGTGCTTCTCCTGGCGGTTCGCGCTACCGCGAGAATCCCGCGGAAACCGAGCTGCATGTCTCTGGGACTTATGGGCTGGCGCTCAGGCCGAATCTCGCGAGAGTTGGAACTGGAGCCGCTGAAACGGAGTTACGGAGGCGGAACCTCGTCCGGCAGCGTTTGCTCACGGTGGTGCTGGAGTGTGCTTTCTTCTCGCCCAGAGTCCACTTGTTTTGACTCGTCTGCGTTTCTCAGTCCCACATCTAAGGTCGAGTAGGTAGTTTAGCCTGGGTTTGCGTAAAGTGGGGAGTTTGACCTCACGTACCGAAAGCCTGTGTTTAGATGCCGGGCCACGGATTTGGGGCGCGAACGTCAATGAATCGTGGGCCGCTGGCTTCCAGGCACTCACATCCTAGTAAAAGAGAAAAACTTGTACGTACGGTGTGATTGGGGTTTTAATAGAGGTATGACCAGAATGCTGCGGTGACCCGGTTGAGGGGATGGTCAGAGAAAGCTAGCAGAAGGAATTGAAGCAGTCGCTTAGAGAAGTCTGAGTGCTTTTGTAGAAAGCAAAGTCTTTCCAGGCAGAGACACGGTGCTTGAAAATACCCGGTGTGTAATGAAGCAGTGAGCGGTTTGTCTTGAGAAGGGGTCCTAAACCCAAATACCCATCATGGTCAGGTATAAAGTATTTTACACTGGGTGGGCGTAAGAAAATGGTGGGAGGTACTACGATGAGCAAGGGAGCACTGACTTTATCTGAAGGGAACAATTGCTACATCCAACCAATTTCCCTTGGAGAATGAGCACCCAGTTTCCAATACCTTCCCATTTTTCAAGAAAATCCAAAAACCCTGATTTTATATGAAATTTTACAAGTTCAGTCTATAAATGCTGGTAACTCATTAAATTTTAAAATGGGTAGAGAAATTGTCTCATTAGCTTGGTTTCAGCCTTTTCAGCTTTTCCAGACTGTGTCTGTGTGAGTGTGTAGGAAAATCTGGAAGCTGGCTGAACTGTTTCCCCTTGACCTGTACTCTCTGTCGTTTTTTTTCTTTTCTCGTAAACTCCCAATGCATTTTATTTATAATTTTCCTATAACACTATATTTGGCCTTTATTAGTTATATGTGCATTTCTTGTCTCCTCTTTACACTTAGTGGCAGAGACCCTGTTTCCTTTTAACAGATATTGAGCTTCTCTTCATGTGTCAGGCTCAGTGGTAGGCACTGTTAAGGTTGGAAAGAGTGATTAAGATACTACTACTGACTTCCCTGTAAGTTATACATTATAACAACATATACTAGAGGTGTCAACTGAAAAAGATTGCACAACCTGAAAGTTGGGAGTTATATTTTATTCCGTGCGGACTTTCTGAGGCCTTAAGCCCGGGAGGCAGCCTTTCAGCTCTGAGACACTGCTCCAAAGAGGTAAGGGAGGAGCAAGGATATATAGGAGTTTTTGCAACAAAAACCAGGTAGTTGGCAATCAAAAGATTACTGCTAATTGAAGAAAAACCAGACATCTCAAGTTAATGAATTTAGCTGTGTATGGGAAGATGCAAGAGTTTGGGCTTATTGAAATCCTTCCTTTGATATGCACCTTAACTGTCTAGGGCCAGTATCCTGTTTTTGACTCCATCCTGAATCCCCTCAGGTTGCACCATTGGGGACAGCTGCAGTGGCTGACAGCTTGGTGACCAGCAGCCTGTTTGTTTTTCTCTATCCTGAGTTGCCTCAGGGCTGATGTAGTAGCTGATGGCTTGATGGCCACAATATCCTATGTTTGCTGATATGGCAGGTGACATTTAACATCCACAGAGGTACTCATAAAATGTTATGGGAGCACAGATGAGGGCAAGATTGGTTCTTTCTGGAGGAGTTGGAAAAACTTCATCCCACCTGAACTATTCAACTTCGATGGTTTTTATTCAGCTTTGTATCACCCATGGTAAATGTTGAGGTGCAACAGAGCATGACCTTTGAAGTAAGGCTTGGTTTTCTTTTTCTGTTTTTTTTCTTTTTGGCCATAC
This sequence comes from Aethalodelphis obliquidens, assembly GCF_003676395.1. NCBI lineage: Eukaryota > Metazoa > Chordata > Mammalia > Artiodactyla > Delphinidae > Aethalodelphis > Aethalodelphis obliquidens. The sequence continues at coordinate 2,607,309 of NW_020838053.1, forward strand.
CACGAGGTTTCTGGATTGAGCCCAGGGCCCCGACAGTGAGAACACTGAGTCCTAACCACTGGACCACCAGGGAATTCCCCAGACCTGGTTTTCAATTCTGGCTTTGCCACTTAATTGACAGCAGTCCTTGAGCATATTGTTTAACATCTTTTTTTTTTAATAAATAAATTTATTTATTTATTTATTTTGGGGTGTGTTGGGTCTTCGTTTCTGTGCGAGGGCTTTCCCTAGTTGCGGCGAGCGGGGGCTACTCTTCATCGCGATGTGCGGGCCTCTCACTGTCGCAGCCTCTCTTGTTGGGGAGCACAGGCTCCAGACGCACAGGCTCACTAGTTGTGGCTCACGGGCCTAGTTGCTCTGCGGCATGTGGGATATTCCCAGACCAGGGCTCGAACTCGTGTCCCCTGCATTGGCAGGCAGATTCTCAACCACTGCGCCACCAGGGAAGCCTTGTTTAACATCTTTGAGCCTCAGTTTCCTTGTCTATAAAATAGTAATAGCATCAGCTACATGAAACTGTTAGGAAGATTAAATTTGAAAGAGTAATATTATAAAGCATATAAAACTGTTTGTGGCACACATAGTTGATCAAATCCAACATGCTATTGATTAGAAGATGCACTATTATTTTATGTACTATTAAGAAAGAAAATAATTAAACCATGACACACCATTGATTGTAAGATGCATCCCATCCAGAGGTTTAAAATATGGGGGGAAAAGTCTTACAATCAGTGAAATACAGTAATAAAAAGCATTTCAATTATTCCTATGTGAATATTTACTACAGAACTGTCTGCTATGATAACAGTTCCTTCTCTAGGGCAACAATATCATGACCCTAATGCCCTTTGTTCAAGAACAGTGCTAGAGGCAATTCAGTGACATCTTTACTACATGCTACCAGATTCCTTTATCATATCTCTAAAGTCTCATTGTATTAATTTTTAGATTTCAAAGTCTTCTCCATGAAGACCACTGTCCAAAAATTCACTGTCCTGCTCCAATTTCTATGACTACTATAAGACTTTTGTACTGGGACTTCCTTTCACTATTCTCTAGGGTACGAGTCACTATTTCCTGGACCCACATCTTCCGCCTTAGTTTATACTTTTTTTATGTTGTGGTACAACCTCAAGTAACTTCCTGTGAAAGGTAAATTGGAGCTAAACTTCAATGTTCTTACATTATTACTAGTAATAATTAAGGATAATAATACCATTTTTTAAACAAATATTTAGTACTAGGTGAGGCATTGTAAAAGATTATGAGAAATTAAATCTCTTCTCATAACTGACGTATTAAACGATATGGTCTTTACGTTTGAATCGTAATCCTACTTCATGCAAGCTGTATTACTCTAGCAAGTTAATTTAATTTCTCTGAGCCTCATTTTTTTTTTAATCTATGAAGTAGAGGTAAAAATACCTACCTTCCAGAATTACTGTGAGGTTTGTATAGGGTTGAGAACAAAATTCTGGAGTCAGGCTACCTGTCTTTAAATCTTGGCTTCACCACTCAATTTAATGTGCAATTTCAGGCAAATTATTTCACTGCACTGTGCCTTGGTTTCCTTAAATGTAAAATGGCATAATAATAAGTCCAAAGTTGTTTTTTTTTAATTATTTGAGCAAAATATTTAGAATGGTACCCGGCTCATAGAAAGGTCACAATAAGTGTTAACTGTTATTGTTACTGGTTCTTATTAAACCACCTAGCACATAATCCTTGAACTAGTTTTTTCTCATTCTATTCACTTTCCCTGTCATCTTGCTTTCTTCAGTAGCTTCACTTACCATTTACCCACTGATAATTCATGAAATAATATCTGTAGCTCAGGTTTCTTTTCTGATTCTCAGACCTAGTAACTTAACTGCCAACTGGGCATTTCCGTTTGGATATCCCAGACTGAACCTATCCAGTTCTTTCACTCAAACTCCAATTTTCCCTTCTTATCTTATACTTAGCAATCCAAGTGTTCATAGATGGATGAATGGATAACCAAAATGTGTCCATATATATGTGTATATATATATATATATATATATATATATATATATAAAATTCAGTCTTAAGGAAATTCTAACACATTCTGCAATGTAGATGAACCTTGAAGACATTACACTAAGTGAAATAAGCCAGTCACAAAAGTGTGAATACTGTATGATTCCACTACGAGGTACTTAGAGTAGTGAAATCCATAGACACAGAAAGTAGAATGGTGGATGCTAAGGACTGGGGAGAGGAGAGTTATTGTTTAATGGGCACAGAGTTTCAGTTTGGGAAGATGAAAAAGTTCAGGAGATGGATGTGGTGGGTGATTATTGCACAACAATATGAATGTACTTAATATCACTGAACTGTACCCTTAGATATAGTTAAAATGGTAGGCTTGATATTGTGCATATGTTACCATAACTTAAAAAAACTTTTTTAAGTTGGACCATATCTAGAGGATGTGGATCAGCAGAATCTTTTAGTCATTTCTAGTGGGAGTATAAATTGGTACAGCCTCCTTTGAAAATTTGTCATTACCCTGTAAAGATAAACATTTGGTAACCCCTTGACCTACCATTTTGCTCCAGGTATATACCCAAAAGAAACTTGAACAAGTACCAGGACATACACAAGATTGTTCATATGAGCATTCTCTTTAATATCAAAATCTGAAGACAACCCAAATGCCCATCTACGAGTAGAAGAATAGATAAATAAATTAGAATATATTTATACAGCACTCCAAATGAATTTATTGCAGTTATATGCCATAATGTGCATTAATCCTAGCAATATAATATTGAGTGAAAAGAGTAAGTCTAAGAATTACATACAGCATGTGATAGACTTCTTATAAAGTTAATAACTTCTAAGCTGCCCCCCCAAAACTGTTTAGGAATATATATATATATATATATATATATACACACACACCTGTGATATTAAAAAGAAAAGCAAGAGAATGATGATTTAGATAGTGTTACCTTGAGTGGGAAGAGGCTGGGTGATGCAATGGAGGGTCAAAGAGGTGAATGTCAATGTAAATTCATGTCCTAGTTTTCATGTTGGTGGTGATTTCGTGGATATTTGTTTGTTTATTTATTGGCTGTGCAGCTTCTGGGATCTTAGTTCCCCAACCAGGGATTGAACATGGGCCCTCAACAGTGAAAGCTCGGAGTCCTAACCACTGGAACGCCAGGGAATTCCCCTGTTGTATTATTTTGAATGAAAGAATGAATGAATGCTTGAGAGCCTTGAATGAACCAGTGGTGAGAATGTGTCATGAGCCAAGAATAATAGTGAATCTAATTTTCTGCATCTGAGCTCAAAAATATTTTATCTTTTTATATTCAATTCGATATCTCTTTGATGCAAGTAAAGAAAAGGGGGGAAATAATCTTTTAAATTACTTGCTATCAAGAAAAAAATGATACTCTAGAAAAATGTGTCACATTTCTCTTGTGGCTTCAAGTATCCTCTTATTGACTGTCACTTTTGCCTGGGCATTTAAGCATCCCAAGTGTAGAAGATCAGTGATAGTGGAAAGACACCAGAATATCTTGAGTTTGGATGGGAATTTTGCAAAATAAGCAGTGTTTCTTTTTAAGAAAATTAGTCTGCCATCTTTACATAGAATAGATTTATTTGGAAGGGAGATTGCAGTCAGGAAAACCAACTATCAGGCTATCATCATGATGCAGTTTTCAAGTGAGGAAGCCCTGAACTAAATAGTATCAGCAGAAATTGACAAGAGAAAGTCCAATAGAGTTTTGAAGGATGAAATAGTAATTCTTAGAATTAAATAAAATGAGGTGAACAAGAATACTTCAGTAATTATAAGGTTTCTACCAGAGGCATTTCTAGGTGTATTGTGACCTAAAGCTTATACAATTCTTGGGCTCTTTTTACAAAGAACAATATGGAATTACATGTCAAAATTAGGTACAAAAGTGAATACTTATTTATTTATTTAAAAGGGGCCAGCGCAAGTGAGGATCCCAAAAGCGTAAGTTTCTTTCATTAATTCCATGGTAAATCTGTCTCTGTATTTTGACAAACCTGACATAGAATGTCTGGGAAAAGTAGCCTTTTAAGAGCGGAAAATATAAAAAATTTGGTTTTGACAATAAGCTTTATAATATTAAGATTTAGAAGGGACCCTTGAAAATGCTTAAATACCTAAACAAGTCCACATTCCTTTTCTCACATGTGAGTCTGGGCCATCTTTAATAGAAGCTTAAAATCTGAGGTGACTTTTCCCATTAGAAATACACATTGTCATGCTTACTCAGTATTCCTATGGTAGATTCTTGGCCGATAATTCACTTGTACTCACTACTTAGACTCTTACCCACCTTAATAATTCACTTTGCTGCCAAAAAGGCATTGATTTTATTCATGGAGAAACATAAATACCATAAACAATACTACTAAATGTTCATTTCTCTGACTCTGGGCCTTTTTGGGAGCTCCATCTCAAATTGACATATACACCAAGCACAGGGCCTGTTAGTAGATACTTAAAAATATTTGTCAAAGGGATGAAATGCATGTTCTACGTACAAAAGCATTCAACCAAAGCACAGGGAAATTTTAACTTTCCATTCTTGTGGTACAGATCACTTATCCTTTCCCAAGCAGAGGGAAATTGTTCTGTGCAGGACAAATTAGACCTTTTTCACTCATTTCAGTCTGATTCTTACGCATTTTTCTGTGGTCTGTTTTCTGTGTTCTCTCTGAACCTCATGCAAATAATTCATTCCATAATGTTCTGAACATAGATGGCAGTTGGTTATTTCAGGTAAAACTTCCTAAGTGACTGTACCATAGTGATTTTACCTCTATCTGAGGTCTGATCTTCAACTTTGAAAGTTCAGAAACTTCATTATATGGATTTGTATGAAGGTGATCAGATTTCCATGAACCTAGGTTGAAGGAAAGTGACTATCCCTGTCATTTAGACTAATGCCACATTGTAGGTACTCAGTAAGTGTTTTCATTAATGATTAAGTAAGAGGCAGTAAAATGAAAGTTTGTTGGAAATAACAGATAATTTAGTACAGCTATATCATAAGACAAAAAGCTGGAGAAGTAGGTAAGACTTTGAACTGCAGGTGAAACACAGTCCAAATTTTTATTCAGAGGGCAGCGGAGCCTTTGAAGATTTTATAGCAAAAAAAAGTGACATGATCAAAGTGGTGCCTTAGGAAAAATAATTTGGCAACACAGTTTAGAATGAATGGCAAATTAATTAGAAGACCATATTGACGTCCAGACGAACAGAAAAGAGCCAGAACTAGGGTGTCAGTGAAAAGAATGAATACTAGAGAAACCAGGAAAGTAATTCATCGGACTAATTTAGCGTGGCTTAGAGAATAGAGAAAGGAGAAATGGCAAAAATTATTCTGGTGTTTCTAGTGTGGCTAATGGGGAAATGGATCCTTAACAGAAACTATGTTATACAAACTCAGCATAGTCTTGTATGCTCTTTGCAATCTTTTTATCTATCTTTTTTCCTAAACCTCTATCCTATTTGCCTTTTAGAATCTTCCCTACCTCTCTCACATCTTCCAGCACATTGGAGCTTGTCTCATTTCAATAAGTTCACCTTTTTATTCTCAGAAATCTAAGGTAATCTGTGGTAAATTTTCTCTCTGTGTTTCATTTGGGATGGTTTCTAGTGCTTTATCTTCAAATTCACTGAACAGTCTTCTGCAATATCTAGTATGCTGTCACTTCAGTGTGGTTTTCATCTAAGACAATATGGTTTTCATTTCTAGGAGTTCTATTTGTGATTTTTTAATATCTTCCGTGTCTCTACTTAGCGTGTTCAGTCTTTTCTCTAGCTTCTTGACCATATGGAATTCAGATATAACACTGTTTTATACTGTTTTTAACTACCACCCTAGATCCAAGAATCTCAACTAACCCCAAACAGGGTAAGTGTAAAAAGAAAAGCACATTATAATCACATTGCTGAAAAGTGCTGATAAAGAGAAAAATGAAAAGCAATAAGAGGAACTAAAATACACATTATGTACTGAGAAACAAAATTAAAATGACAACAGCTTTCTCATTAAAACCTAGGCAAGTCAGAAGATAGAACATTTTTAATACTCTGAAAGAAAAAAAAACCTGATTTTTCATGTAACAAAAATATTCATCAAAAATCAAGGTAAGATAAAGATATTTTCAGACAAATCTGAGAGAGGTGGTCTGTAACATATTGTACTACAGTAAAAGAAATGTTGAAGTTCTCCAAGCTGAAGGGAAATGATACAAGATAGAAAGTTGGATTTATACAAAGGAATAAAGATCCCAGAAATAATAAATATGGTAAATATAATGATTCTCATAAATAAACTATAATTTATTTAAAAGATATCTGTTTAAGCAAAAATAATAATAGTGTATTGTGAGGTTAATAACGTGTAAAAGTGAAATGTATGACAAGAACAGCAACAAAGAATGGATGGGAGAAATGTAAGTATACTTGTATGATTTTTACATTTTATCATGTCGTATAATAGTATTTGAAGATAGAATATAAGTTAAAGATGCAATTGTAAACTCTAGATCAACCACTAAAAAACTAATACAAAAATACAGCTAATGGGACTTCCCTGGTGGTCCAGTGGGTAAGACTCCACACTCACAATGCAGGGGGCCAGGGTTTGATCCCTGGTCAGGAAACTAGATCCTGTACACATGCCGCAGCTAAAGAGTTCGCGTGCCACAACTAAGAAGCCCACATGCTGCAACTAAAGATGCCATATGCCACAACAAATCTCCCGCATGCTGCAACTAAGACCCAGTGCAGCCAAAATAAGTAAATAAACAACAACAACAACAAAATATATATATAGCTAATAAGCCAGAAGTGGAAATTAAATAAAATAAAATAATTCAAAAAAACCAGGAAAATATTAAAAAGGGGACAATGAACAGATCATAAAAATAGAAAACAAATGGCAAAATGGTAAATTTAAACCTAACCTTCTGGAAAATTACACTAAGTGTAAATGGTCTAAACACCAAAATGAAAAGGCAGAGATTTTTCATACTGGCTTTCATTTTTTTTTTCAAAATTATATTTTATTCTGCTATTGATATGATAAAAATAATACATGCCTAATAAATGAACAAATAGGAAGAGGTCAAGCGATGTTACTTGACATCATTATGCCATTCTTCTGTTGATCATACTGGCGTTTAAAAGGAACCAATTAAATAATACACAAATATATATATATATATAATGTATATATAGATATGCAAGAATATAATATATTCTTAAATATTAAAACTCATAAGTTAAAAGAAATTGGAAAATATTACTCTTAAGAAAGCTGAACTATATTAATATGAGACAAAGTAAACTTTAGGACAAGTATATTACCAGGGGTAAAGAGGACATTTCATAATAATAAAAAGATTAGTTCAACATAAAGACATAACAATCTTCAATGTATATGCACCTAATTCAGAGCTTCAAAGTACATGAAATAAAAGACTAACAAACCAGAAAAGAAAAATAGATAAATCCAGTCATAGTTTGATACAAGTAGGTAGAAACTCAGTAAGAATATGAAAGACTTGAAAACATTAGCAAAATAGTTTGAGATCTAAAATTAAAAACATGAAACCATACAAGCCCTAGAAGACACAGGGATAAATTTCTTTAGAACTGGGAGAGGGGAAATCTTTTCTTAACTAGTACCCAAAATCAGAAGAAATGATAATAAAGACTGATACATTTAAGTGTTTAAAGATTATAAATATTTTTTTTGCATGGCAAAAAGGGCTACAAACATAGCAAAAGACAAATGAAAAACTGCAGCTTGTACCACAGACAAAAGGCTGATTTACATTAAGAAACTGAGATCCATAACATGATAGGACAATGGACAAAATTCACAAATAGGCAGTTCACAAAAACGACAGAAAAATGTCTTTTAAACAAAAAGACAGTCGAGCTTACTCATAATAAGAAAGTCAGTTTAAAACAACACTGGGGGACTTCCCTGGTTGTCCAATAGCTAAGAATCCACCTTCCAGTGCAGGAGACATGGGTTTGATCCCTGGTCAGGGAACTAAGATCCCACATGCTGTGGGGCAACTAAGCCCACAACTACAGAGCCCACGCACTCTGTAGCCTGCATGCCGCAACTAAGGCCTAACTAAGCCAAAAATAAAAATAAATAAATAAATGTAAATAAACAACACTGAGACACCATTTCTCAACTCTCAACTCTCTCACCTATCAGAAATCCAAAAATTTGACAACATACTCCATTAGCATGGCTATGAATTATCAGACACTCTCATACATTGCTGATGGAAATGCAAAATTGTATAACTGCATGCAAAGGAATTTGGCATTATCTGATAAAATTATATATGCAAATCAATTTTTAGGAAACCATCTTGAAGAAACAATGTGAGAGGGAAAGAAAAAAAGCACAATTAAGTTCTCACCCAGAATATCCATTTTCATGGTATTGGCACTCTTACATATTGACTGTCATTTTTTTCCCCATTCAGGAACTGAATCACTATTTTTTCTCCCCCAGGCTTTTCTTACAGTAATTATGTTAAGTTCTGGAATCTATCAACTTTCTTGCTATTATGGCATCTTTACAGTTGGGTTGGAGGAGCAAGACTTCAGCCCAAGTTTGCTGTGTGTCCCCAAAGGGTCATTTTTGAAAGATGTTTTAATTTTTTAACAAAAATTCAGCTTTATTGAGGTATAATTGACAAATGAAATTGTAAGATATTTGTAGTGATTTGATACCATATACATTGTGAATGATTCCCTCCATCTACATAGTTAACACATCAATTGCCTCACATATCTTTTGTGTGCATGTGTGTGGTGAGAACATTTAAATTCTACTCTCATAGCAAATCTCAATTATACAATACAGCCTCATGTTAAAAAAAAAAAAAGTAACAGGCCAAAAATGGAGTCATTTGCCCCCCATGGCAGCAAACCAAGACTTCAACAAAAAGAACAAAGAGTGTGGCTTATCATCCCATTTATAAAAGGGTTAAGTTGCAACTCACTGAGATTGCTCACCATCTGTGCGCTCTGAGGGGAATTCAGAATGGGATGTGGGGGGGGACTTCTCTGGTGGCACAGTGGTTAAGAATCCACCTGCCAATGCAGGGGACACAGTTTAAGCCCTGATCCAGGACGATCCCACATGCCGCAGAGCAAGTGGGGCCATGGGCCACAACTACTGAGCCTGCACTCTAGAGCCTGCGAGCCATGACTACTGAGCCCGCACGCCTAGAGCCCATGCTCTGCAACGAGAGAAGCCATCACAATGAGAAGCCCATGCACCGCAACTAGAGAAAGCCCTCATGCAGCAGTGAAAACTCAACACAGCCAAAATTAATTAATTAGTTAATTTTTTAAAAAAGAATGGGATGGGATGGATGGGGAACAGCATGAAACATTCTGTGCTTTGGGCTCCTAGATAGCTACGATGCATATCTAAGGAAAAATTTCAATGACCCCAAATGCTTGAATCTTCCCATACTCAGAAAAGCATTACAATTACTAACTTGAGATATCTGTTCTTTGTGATTAGCAGTCATCTTTTACCAAGATACATGCTTGACTACATGTATTTCCCAGCCCCACAAATCATGTATATCCTGGCTCTTCCCCCACCTCTTCAGAGCAGCCCCTCAGAGCTACTGAGAGGCTATAGTCCTCTCTAAGGTCCCTGAATAAAACTTAGCTCACAACTTTTACATTGAATAGGGTTTTTTTGTTTGTTTTTTAAGATAAGGAGTTTTAAAATTTTTTTATTTATTTATATTTTTTTGTCTGTGTTGGGTCTTAGTTGCTGCACGCGGGCTTTCTGTAGTTGCAGCAAGCGGGGGCTACTCTTCGTTGCAGTGTGTGGGTTTCTCATTGCGGTGACTTGTCTTTGTTGCGTAGCATGGGCTCTAGGTGCGCAGGCTTCAATAGTTGGTGTGTGCAGGCTTCAGTAGTTGTGGTATGTGGGCTCAGTAGTTGTGGCTCGTGGGCTCTAGATTGCAGGCTCAGTAGTTGTGGCACATGGGCTTAGTTGCTCCATGGCATGTAGGATCTTCCTGCACCAGGCATCGAACCTGTGTCCCCTGCATTGGCAGCGGATTCCTAACCACTGCACCCAGGGAAGTCCCCTCATTGTGGTTTTGATTTGCATTTCCCTGATGATTAGTGATCCTGGGCACCTTTTCATGTACCTGCTGGCCTTTTGTATGTCTTTGGAAAAATATCTATTCAGTTCCTCTGCCCAGTTTTTAGCTGGATTGTTTGATTTTTTGCTGTTGAATTGTATGTGTTCTTTATATAGTTTGTGTATTAATCCCTTATCAAATATATGATTTGCAAATATTTTCTCACATTCCATAGGTGGCCATTTCATTTTACTGCTGGTTTCCTTTGCTGTGCAGAAACTTTTAGTTTGATGTAGTCTCACTTGTTTATTTTTTGCTTTTGTTGCCTCTGCTTTTGGTGACAAACCCCAAAACACCATCAACAAGACTGATGTCAAAGAACTTACTCCCTATGCTTTTTTCTGGGAGTTTTATGGTTTCTGGTCTTACATTCAAGTCTTTAATCCATTTTGAATTGATTTTTGTATATGATATCAGATAGAGGTCCAGTTTCATTCTTGTGGCTGTCAGTTTTCCCAACACCATTTATTGAAGAGACTATTTTTTCCCCATTGTATATTCTTGGCTTCTTTGTTAATTGACCAAATATGCATGGGTTTATTTCTGGGCTCTCTATTCTGTCCCATTGATCTATGTGTCTGTTTTTATGCCAATACCATACTGTTTAGATTACTATACCTTTGTAATATAGTTTAAAATCAGGACATGTGATACTTCCAACTTTGTTCTTTCTCAAGATTGCTTTCACTATTTGGGGTATTTGGTAGTTACATATGAATTTTAGAATTGTTTATTCTATTTCTATGAAAAATGCCATTGGAGTTCTGTAGGTATTGCATTGAATTTGAGATTTCTTTAGGTAGTATGAACATTTTAACAATATTAATTCTCCCAATCCATGAGCACAGAATAACTTCCCACTTACTTGTGTCTTCTTCCACTTTTTCATCAATATTTTATATTTTTCAGTATACAATTTTTTTATTTCTTTGGTTAAATTTTTTCCTAGGTATTTTATTTCTTTTGATGCAGTTGTAAATGGTATTGTTTTCTTATTTTCTCTTTTGGATAGCTCATTGTCAGTGTTTTTAAATACAACTAATTTTTGTATATTGATTTTGTATCCTGCAACTTTACTGAATTCATTTATTAGTTCTAACAGTTTTTTGAAAGAACCCTTGGGAGTTTCTATGTATAATATTATGTCATCTGCAAAAAAGACAATTTTACTTCTTCCTTTTCAATTTGAATGCTTTGTATTTCTTTTTCTTGCCTAATTGCTCTGGTTAGGACTTCCAGTACTATGTTGAGGAAAAGTAGCAAGAGTAGGCATCCTTTTATTTTCCTGATCTTAGAGAAAAAGATTTCAGCTTTCCGCCATTGAGTATGATGTTACCTGGAGGCTTGTCCTAATGGCGTTTATTATGTTGAGGTACACTCCTTCTATACCCACTTTGTTCAAAGTTTTTATCATGAATGTATGTTGAATTTTGTAAATGCTTTTTCTACATCTATTGACATGATCATATGATTTTTATCTTCATTTTGTTAGTGAGGGATATCAAATTGATTGGTATGCAGATTGTGAACCATCCTTGCATTCCTGGAATAAATCCCACTTGATCATGGTACACGGTCCTTTCAATATATTGTTGAATTTGGTTTGCTAGTATTTTTTTGAGGATTTTTGCATCTATGTTTATTAGGGATACTGATCTGTAATTTTTTTTTCTCATGGCATCTTTGTCTGATTTTGGTATCAGGTTAATGCTGGCCTCATTAAATGAATTTGGAAGTGTTCCTTTTCTATTTTTGGAAGAGTCTGAGAAGGATTCGTATTAATTCTTTAAATGTTTGGTAGAATTCGCCAGTAAAGCCATCTGGTCTAATGTAGTTGGAGTGCAATGTTTCCTTATTAATTTTCTGTCTGGATTACCTATCCATTGTTGAAAGGGACTATTAAAGTCCCTTACTATTACTATGTTGCCATTTCTCCCTTCAGGTCTGTTAATATTTGCTTTATATATTTAGGTGCTCATATTTTGGTTGCATAAGTATTTACAAATGTTATATCCTGTTTTTGCATTGATCCCTTTATCACTGTATAATGACCTTTCTAGTTTCTTATTGCAGTCTTTGGCTTAAAGTCTGTTTTATCTGATTTAAGTATAGCTACTCCTGCTTTCTTTTGGTTTCCATTTACAAAGAATAACTTTTTCCATCTCTTCACTTTTAATCTGTGTGTTTCCTTAAATCTTCAGTGAGTCTCTTATAGGCAGCATATAGTTACTTAGGTTTTATTGTTTCTGTAATCCATTCAGACACCAGCCACTCTGTGTCTTCCTTTTTTTTTTTTTTTCTTTTTCTGCGCCACGTGGCATGTGAGATCTTAGTTCGCTGACGAGGGATTGAACCTGTGCCCCATGCAGTGGAATCGCGGAGTCTTTTTTTAAAATTTTTATTTATTTTTTTATACAGCAGGTTCTTATTACTTACCTATTTTACACATATTAGTGTATATATGTCAATCCCAATCTCCTAATTCATCACACCACCACCCCCACCACTTTCCCCTCTTGGTGCCCATACGTTTGTTGTCTAGATCTGTCTCTCTATTTCTGCCCTGCAAACTGGTTTATCTGTACCATTTTTCTAGGTTCCACATACATGCATTAATATGCGATATTTGTTTTTCTCTTTCTGACTTACTTCACTCTGTATGACAGTCTCTGGATTCATCCACGTCTCTACAACTGACCCAATTCCGTTCCTTTTTATGGCTGAGTAATATTCCATTGTATATATGTACCACATCTTCTTTATACATTCCTCAGTCGATGGGCATTTAGGTTGCTTCCATAACCTGGCTATTGTAAAGAGTGCTGCAATGAACATTGGGGTGCATGTGTCTTTTTGAATTATGTTTTTCTCTGGGTATATGCCCAGTAGTGGGATTGCTGGGTCCTATGGTAATTCTATTTTTAGTTTTTTAAGGAACCTCCATACTGTTCTCCATAGTGACTGTATTAATTTACATTCCCACCAACAGTGCAAGAGGGTTCCCTTTTCTCCACACCCTCTCCAGCATTTGTTGTTTGTAGATTTTCTGATGATGCCCATTCTAACTGGTGCGACGTGATACATCATTGTAGTTTTGATTTGCATTGCTCTAATAATTAGTGATGTTGAGCAGCTTTTCATGTGCTTCTTGGCCATATATATGTCTTCTTTGGAGAAATGTCTATTTAGGTCTTCTGCCCATTTTTTGATTGGGTTCTTTGTTTTTTCATTAGGCCCCATTTGTTTACTATTGTTTTTATTTCCATTACTCTATGAGGTGGATCAAAAAAGATCTTGCTGTGATTTATGTCAAAGAGTGTTCTTCCTATGTTTTCCGCTAAGAGGTTTATAGTATCTTGTATTACATTTAGGTCTCGAATCCATTTTGTTTTTATTTTTGTGTATGGTGTTAGGGAGTGCTCTAATTTCATTCTTTTCCATGTAACTGTCCGGGTTTCCCAGCACCCCTTATTGAAGAGACTGTCTTTTCTCCATTGTATATCCTTGCCTCCTTTGTCACAGATTAGTTGACCATAGTTGCATGGGTTTATCTCTGGACTTTCTATCCTGTTCCATTGATCTATATTTCTGTTTTTGTGCCAGTACCATATTGTCTTGATTACTGTAGCTTTGTAGTATACTATGAAGTCAGGGAGTCTGATTCCTCCAGCTCTGTTTTATTCCCTCAAGACTGCTTTGGCTATTCGGGGTCTTTTCTGTCTCCATACAAATTTTAAGATTTTTTGTTCTAGTTCTGTAAAAAATGCCACTGGTAATTTGATAGGGATTGCATTGAATCGGTAGATTGCTTTGGGTAGTATAGTCATTTTCACAATATTGATTCTTCCAATCCAAGAACGTGGTATATCTCTCCATCTCTTTGTGTCATCTTTGATTTCTTTCATCAGTGTCTTATAGTTTTCTGAGTGCAGGTCTTTTGCCTCCTTAGGTAGGTTTATTCCTAGGTATTTTATTCTTTTTGTTGCAATGGTGAATGGGATTGTTTCCTTAATTTCTATTTCTGATCTTTTGTTGTTAGTGTATAGGAATGCAAGAGATTTCTATGCATTAATTCTGTATCCTGCAACTTTAACAAATTCATTGATTAGCTCTAGTAGTTTTCTGGTGGCATCGTTAGGATTCTCTGTGTATAGTATGTCTTCTGCAAACAGTGACAGTTTTACTTCTTCTTTTCCAATTATTATTCCTTTTCTTTCTTTTTCTTCTCTGATTGCCGTGGCTAGGACTTACAAAACTATGTTGAATAATAGTGGGGAGAGTGGACATCCTTGTCTTGTTCCTGATCTTAGAGGAAATGCTTTCAGTTTCTCACCATTGAGAATGATGTTTGCTGTGTGCTTGTCATATATGGCCTTTATTATGTTGAGGTAGGTTCCCTCTATGCCCACTTCCTGGAGAGTTTTTATCATAAATGGGTGTTGAATTTTGTCAAAAGCTTTTTCTGCATCTATTGAGATGATCATCTGGTTTTTCTTCTTCAATTTTTTAATATGGTGTATCACACTGAATGATTAGTGTATATTGAAGAATCCTTGCATCCCTGGGATAAATCCCACTTGATCATGGTGTATGATCCTCTTAATGTGTTGTTGGATTCTATTTGCTGGTATTTTGTTGAGGATTTTGGCATCTATATTCATCAGTGATATTGGTCTGTAATTTTCTTTTTTTGTAGTATCTTTGTCTGGTTTTGGTATCAGGGTGATGGTGGCCTCATAGAATGAGTTTGGGAGTGTTCCTTCTGCAATTTTTTGGAATAGTTTGAGAAGGATGGGTCTTAGCTCTTCTCTAAATGTTTGATAGAATTCACCTATGAAGCCATCTGGTCCAGGTCTTTTGTTTGTTGGAATATTTTTAATCACAGTTTCAATTTCATTACTTGTGATTGGTCTGTTCATATTTTCTGTTTCTTCATGGTTCAGTCTTGGAAGGTTACACCTTTCTAGGAATTTGTCCATTTCTTCCAAGTTGTCCATCTGATTGGCATAGCTTGAAGTAGTCTCTTAGGATGCTTTGTATTTCTGCGGTATCTGTTGTAACTTCTCCTTTTTCATTTTTAACTTTATTGATTTGAGTCCTCTCCCTCTTTTTCTTGATGAGTCTGGCTAATGGTTTATCAATTTTGTGTATCTTCTCAAAGAAGCAGCTTTTAGTTTTATTGACCTTTGCTATTGTTTTCTTTGTTTCTATTTCATTTATTTCTGCTCTGATTTTTATGATTTCTTTCCTTCTGCTAACTTTGGGTTCTTTTTTTTTTTTTTTTGTTCTTTTTTCTCTAGTTCCTTTAGGTGTAAGGTTAGATTGTTTATTTGAGATTTTTCTTGTTTCTTGAGGTAGGCTTATAGAGCTATAAATTTCCCTCTTAGAACTGCTTTGGCTGCATCCCATAGGTTTTTGGATCATCGTGTTTTCATTGTCATTTGTCTCTAGGTAGATTTGATGTCTTCTTTGATTTCTTCAGTGATCTCTTGGTTATTTAGTAACATATTGTTTAGCCTCCATGTGTTTGTGTTTTTTACATTTTTTCCCCTGTAATTCATTCCTAATCTCATAGCATTGTGGTCAAAAAAGATGCTTGATATGATTTCAATTTTCTTAAATTTACTGAGGCTTGATTTGTGACCCGAGATGTGATCTATCCTGGAGAATGTTCCGTGCGCACGCATTTGAGAAGAAATGTAATCTGCTGTTTTTGGATGGAATGTTCTATAACTATCAATTAACTCTATCTGGTCTGTTGTGTCTTTTAAAACTTCTGTTTCCTTATTTATTTTCATTTTGGGTTATCCGTACACTGGTGTAAGTGAGGTGTTAAATTCCCCCTCTATTATTGTGTTACTGTCGATTTCTTCTTTTATAGCTGTTAGCAGTTGCCTTATGTATTGAGGTGCTCCTATGTTGTGTGCATATATATTTATAATTGTTATATCTTCTTGGATTGATTCCTTCACCATTATTTAGTGTCCTTCCTTGTCTCTTGTAACATTCTTTATTTTAAAGTCTATTTTATCTGATATGAGTATTGCTACACCAGCTTTATTTTGATTTCCATGGAATATCTTTTTCCATCCCCTCACTTTCAGTCTGTATGTGTCCCTACATCTGAAGTGGTTCTCTTGTAGACCACATATATATGGGTCTTGTTTTTGTATCCATTCAGCAAGCCTGTGTCTTTTGGTTGGAGCATGTAATCCATTCATGTTTAAGGTAATATCGATATGTATGTTCCTATTACCATTTTCTTAATTGTTATGGGTTTGTTTTTGTGGTTCTTTTCCTCTCTTGTGTTTCCCACTTAGAGAAGTTCTTTTAGCATTTGTTGTAGAGCTGGTTTGTTGGTGCTGAACTCTCTTAGCTTTTGCTTGTCTGTAAAGCTTTTGATTTCTCCGTCGAATCTGAATGAGATCCTTGCCAGGTAGAGTACTCTTGGTGTAGTTTCTTCCCTTTCATCACTTTAAATATATCAAGCCACTCCCTTCTGGCTTGTAGAGTTTCTGCTGGGAAATCAGCTGTTCCCTTGTCTTTTATTTGTCATTTTTCCCTTGTTGCTTTCAGTAATTTTTCATTGTCTTTAAATTTTGTCCATTTGATTATTATGTGTCTCGGCATGTTTCTCCTTTGGCTTATCCTGCCTGGGACTCTCTGCGCTTCCTGTAGTTTGGTGGCTGTTTCCTTTCCCATCTTAGGGAAGTTTTCGAAAATAATCTCCTCAAATATTTTCTCAGGTCCTTTCTCTTCTCTTTCTGGGAACTCTATAATGCGAATGTTGTTACGTTTAATGTAGCCCCAGAGGTCTCTTAGGCTGTCTTCATTTCTTTTCATTCTATTTTCTTTTTTCTGTTCCGTGGGAGCGAATTCCACCATTCTGTCTCCAGGTCACTTATCTGTTCTTCTGCCTCAGTTATTCTGCTATTGATTCCATCTAGTGTATTTTTCATTTCAGTTATTGTATTGTTCATGTCTGTTTGTTTGTCCTTTAATTCTTCTAGGCGTTTCTTTTTTAATTCTTCAAGGTATTTGTTAAACATTTCTTGCATCTTCTCAATTTTTGTCCTCATTCTTCTTCCAAGCCCCTGGATCATTTTCACTATCATTGTTCTGAATTCTGAAAGGTTTCCCTCTTTTGAATTTTTTGGCCTATTTTCGACCCCAGGATTTTTTTTAAGGGCAGGTGTCGTTTACAGGCCTGCAAATATTGTTAATATTAAGTGACCATTAGCACTGGGTTTAAAGCTGCTATTGTGAGAAACGGCCACAAGGTGGCAGCCTTTCTCCATTCCCAAATCTGGTTACTAGGGCAGTAGACCTTTCCTGGAAGTTGTGTTCCTAGGTTGTAAATTAGAATGGAATGTGCCAGGGAAAACCTCCATACGTTTATGTCTCAGTACTTCTTGTTCGTTGTTTTAATTTATTTTTACTAATCAGGGTAATTATTAGAATATTATTTGTACTAAGTGTACACAATCTGTTTCATTTGTACATTTTATATATATATATATATATATATATATGTATATATATATATATATATATATATATACATGGACAGATCCTCTTCTCATGTAAATTAATACACAGTGATCTGTACCCCTGCGTTGGTATATGGTCTGTCTTTTTGATATATGTATTTAATATGTATTGGTATAGGTTTGGTAACCCTAATCTTAATTTATCCATTACTCCCACCTTTCGTTTTAGATAACCAGAGTTTGTTTTCTGAGTCTGTGTCTTCTCTGTGGAAATAAGTTCATTTGTGTCCGTTGTTAGATAACACCTAGAAGTGATATCATAAGACAAATATCATAAGATATTTGTCTTTTGCTTTCCGACTTACCTCATGTTCTGTGATTATCTCTAGGATCATCTATGGTGCTGCAAAGAACATTGTTTCATTGTTTTCCACAGCTAATATTCCATTGTGTACATGGACCACTTCTTCTTTGTCCATTCATCTGTTGATGGACATTTTGGTTGCTTCTGTGTCTTGGCTTTTGTGAATATTGCTGCAGTGCACCTTTGCCAGCCTGTGTCTTCTTGACTCTGGTCTTCTTAGGTGAAAGGCCAGCGGTGGACCTGCTGGATTGAATGGTACCTCAATTTTTACTTTGAAATGCAGTTCTTTTCTGTTCTCATTATTGGCTCTTACCACTTTACATCTCACCAGCAGCTAGAGTTCTCTAAAACCTCTTCAGCATTTATTGTTTGTAGATTTTTTGCTGGTGGTCATTTGCCTGGTGTCTGTTGAAACCTTTTCGTAGATTAGATTTGCATGAGTCTAATAATTCCTGATGTTGACCTTTTATCCATTTTCCTTTTTATTTTTTTAATCAGTGTGTAAAACTTACCTCTCATATGATCTTCTTGAAAAATTTCCTCTCTTTTGAGTTTTTTTCACTACTCCCTACCTCAGAACATTTTTTTGAGGGCAGGTGTCCTTTACAGCCCTGAGTCCTTGTGAATATTAAGTGACCATTAGCTGTGGTTTAAAGCCGATCTTGTGGGAAACGGCCACAAGGCAGCAAAATTTCTACATTTACAACTCAGGGGAGTTGGGCAACAGAGTCTTCCTGGAAATCGTGTAAGCAGGCTGTGAATTAGAGTGGAATGTACGAAGGCAAACCCCCGACAGCTTATATCTCCTTACTTCTTGTTTGTTTTTTCAATTTAATTTTTATTTTTTATCAGAGCAAATTTGATAAAAATGTTGTCTATGTTCTAGGTGTACAGAATCTGTTTCATTATATCTATGTATCTGTCTATTCATCTTTGGATCCTTTCCCATGGCTGTTATTACAGTGTATCTCTTGGTATTCCATACGTCTTTGGTGATTATATGTTTCTTATGTTAAATTAGTATAGGTCTGTCACCCCCATATCCTAATTTATCCATTCCTCCCACCTTTCCATTTGGTTCAACATAATTTTGATTTGTTAATCCATGAGGGTCCTTTTCTTGGAAATAAGTTCATGGGTATCAATTATTAGGTAACACCTATAAGTGATATCAAAGGATATCTTTCTTTCGGTTTCTTTCTTACTTCAAGTTGTATGATTATAACTAGGTCCTTCTGTGGTGGTGCAAACAGCACTGTTTCATGCTTTTCCATGGCTAATATTCCATTTTGTACATGGACCAGTTCTTCTTGCTTCGTTCATCTGTTGATGGATATTCTGGTTGCCTCCAAGTCTTGGCTGTGGTAAATATTACTGCAGTGTAGGATTGCCAGCCTGTGTGTTTTGGATTCTGGTCTTCTCAGGTGATAGGCGCAGCAGTGGGCCTACCAGATCATATGGTAGCTCAATTTTTACCTAGAAACTCACATTCATTCAGTTCTAACTACTGGCTGTTACCAGTTTACATCCCACCAGCAGCTAGAGTGTCCACAGTTCTCTAAAACACCTTCATCACGTATTGTTTGTGTACTGTTTTGCTGATGATCATTCTGACTGTTGTGAGGTGAACATTTTTACAGATTGGGTTTGCATGTCTTTATTAATTTCTGATGTTGAGCATTTTTCCATGCCCTTTTTTTGGTGAAAGAAAAGAAAAAAGAAAGAAAAGACAAAATGTGTGTAAAATGTGCCTCTTGAAATGGTCTTTTTTAAAGGTTGCCCTCTTTTGAATTTTTTGGTCAATTTTCGACCCCAGAATTTTTTTTGAGGGCAGGTGTCATTTACGGGCCTGCAGTTAAGTTGAATTTTAACTGACCATTAGCACTGGGTTTAAAACTGCTGCTGCAGGAAGGCCAGAATGCTTCAGGATTTCTCCATTCTCAAATTTGGTTACTAGGTCAACAGAGCCTTCCTGGAAGCTGTGTTCCAAGGTTGTAAGTTAGAATGGAATGAGCCAGGAAGAACCCCTATAATTGTATGCCTCATTACTTCTTGTTCGTTTTTTTAATATAATTTTTATTTTTACCACAGCAAATTTGATTATAATGTTTTGTTTGTTCTAGGTGTGCAAGATGTATTTGTTTTACACCTATACATATATGTATTCATCTTGGGATCCATTTGCCGTGTAGGTTATGACACAGTATTGAGTAGTCTTCTTTTGGAATTATGTAGGTCTTTGGTGATTATAAATTTCACATGTGTTTGTGTATCTCCGTTAACCCCGATATCCTAATGTATCCTGTCTTCACACCTTTCAATTGGTTAACCATAAGTTTGTTTAATAAATCTGTGATTCCTGTTATCTGTGGAAATATCTTCATTGGTATCAATTTTTAGGTAACACCTATAATTGATATCATGGGATATGTGTCTTTCACTTTCTGACTTACTTCCAGTTGTGTGACTACCTCCAGAGTCATTTATGGTTCTGCAAACTGCATTGTTTCATTTTTTTTCCATGCCTAATATTCCATCTGTACACATACAAGTTCTTCTTTGTCCATTCGTCTCTTGATGGACTTTTTGGTTGTTTCCATGTCGTGGCTATTGTAATACTGCTGCAGTGCAATTTTGCCTGCCTGTGTCTTTCCATGTCTGTCTTCCTAGATTACAGGCCAAGGAGTGGGCCTGTGGGATCATATGGTATCTCAATGTATACCTTTTAAATGCAGCTCCATTCTGTTTTCATTAGCGGCACTTACCAGTTTACGAGCCACTTAAAGTTGAGGGTATGCATTTCTTCACAACCTCTTCAGCATTTATTGTTTGTATGTTTTTGCTGATGGTCATTCTGACCGGTGTGAGCTGATACCTTTTTCTGGCTGGATTTGCATATGTCTAATAATTCCTTATATTAAGCTTATAGCCATGTAATTTTTTTTGTTTTGTTTTTTAAAGAATGAGTACAGCTTACCTATTCAAATGGTTTCTTGAAGTATGTGCCATGTTTTGAATTTTTTTGGCTATTACCTCCCTTGACACATTTTGTTGTCCCGTGTCATTTATAGCCCTGCAGTCCTTATGAATATGAAGTGTCCTTTAGCACAGGTTTTAAAGCTGCTGTTGTGGCAATCGGCCACAGGGTGGCAGCATTTCTACATTCCCCACTCTGGTTACTAAGGAAACAGTTTCTTCCTGGAAGTAGTGTTCCTTGGTTGTAAATTAGAGTGGAGTGTGCCCGGATAAAGCCCCAAGGCTTATGTCTCCTAACTTATGTTTGTTGTTTACATTTAATTTATATTTTTTATCAGAGTAATATTCCATTGTGTACATGGACCACTTCTTTGTGCTTTCATCTGTTGATGGACATTTTGGTTGTTCCAAGCCTTGGCTAGGGTAAATAGTGCTGCAGTGTAGGATTGTCATCCTGTGTCAGTAAAGATGTTAAATAACTAAATAAGACATTGCCAGAAAAAAACAAATCTGAGAAACAGTTTTTTTCCCAGCTGAGTTGCCCTTCGGGAAATACTGAAGAGAATTCTGCAGGCTGAAATGAATTTAATTCAGACATTACCAACTAGCCATGTAGAACAGGAAAGGGAAGCTTTATTTTATGTTAGTTTATGTCTTTATGTAGTAGTTATACCTGTAATTTGTCTACTTTTTTGAAGTAGAGTTGATTTATAATGTTGCATTAGTTTCTAGTATACAGCAAGTGATTCAGTTATACATATATATATATATATTGTTTTTCATATTCTTTTCCATTATAGTTTATTACAAGATATTGAATATAGTTTCCTGTGGTACACAGTATGACCTTGTTGTTTATCTATTTTATATGTAGTAGTTTGTATCTACTAATCTCAAACTCCTTATTTATCCCTCATCCCACCACTATTTTTTTTAACTTGAATATAACTAACTGATAACTTCATTCTGTCTTTGATTTGGATCATTAGACCGTCATTGTTATTTAATGCCAGTATTATGGGACAAGAGGAAATGACTGCCAAGGGTATATCTCTAAATCAGCATTTGCTAATGAATGAATGAAAATAAAACACTGTCTTTTATTTTCTATCTTCTTTAATATCCTGGAGTATCACCTTTTATACTATAAGAGAGTGGTTATTTTTTCAGGCCGGTGGCATGAATATGTCAGTCCATTCTGGAGTAGGTAACAGAGAAAGAAGGGTGGGAACTATAGTGAAATGAAGAGTGAGGTCCCACCTAAAGCTATCCCCATGCCATTTGTCAAACAAAACATGCCTTCTGGGTGGAATTTGACTAAAAAGCAGGCTAATGTGCTACTCGTATTCAATTCCTAGCCCTTTCATTAAATTACTCCTAATTATTATAGTGGCCAAGACCTTGGAATTTACTACACTTCTGAGGTATTATTTTCACTTTAGTTCTAAGATTATTTTCTGCCTCATGTTGTTAATATATTATGGTATAGCTCCTCTAGTTTTTATTCTCACATTTTCTTCCTTATTTCTGTTCCTAACTTTTTTCTTCCTGTCTTTCCTACTTTCCTGCTGTATCCTTCATTCTTGCTCTTGGAATCAATGCAGTCAAGTCATGGTTGTCTAGAATGAAAGGTAGAGTTGGTTCTCTTTCAGTGTCACACTTCAGTGAAATGTCTAGAGTTCTCTTGTTTGCCTTTTAAGTACATTCACCCGCAGTTCAACTTTGGCTATAATTTTTATTTTTCTACATGTTGGTATCAATTGAATTAGGTTAATAGCAGACTATTCTGACCACAGCATTACTAAATATGTGTAGCAGGTATGTGCATTGGAGCCCAGAAAAGTAGAAAAGAGTAAAAACATAGAACGGTATGAATAAGGAAGTATCACTTTGAAATTAGATATAACTAAAGTTTTCATTTATAATTTGTCTGCTAAAATTCATTTAGCTTCTCATGCAAAAATCACGGCTCAGATTCTTCTGAGTCTTCTATGACAACCAAACAAAAAAATCTAGTCATTTTTCAAAAGGAATTAACTGATCTTCTGGATGACCAGTACTAGGTGTGTATCTCATGTTAACGATGATAGCTGTCTGGTCTTTTACCCTCACTTAGACCTGCTATTGAAACATTTTCATGTCTTCTGTACCACAGAATTATTGCTGTGTAATATAGGATGCCATAATCTGCCTGCTCTAGGCTGTTAGCAACAGCATAAGAGCAACCTCCTTGGTTTGTCTGTTTTCTGCTAGAGCATGTTGCATCACTACATTGTCAGCTAAGGATATTTCTTAACACATAGCCAAAAGCATATTTTTGCACATCTCATTGCATTGTAAATTAAATGTGTTATTTAGTTGGGGAGGTGAATCTTGTACCACCTGTAGCAACAGGGTGATGGGAATTTTAGTCCCACCCAGAATATTAGTGGTACAGGATTTTTGTCTGTGACATTAAAATTCAGCATCTTTACTAAACCTGACAAGCTGTGGCCCCAAAGAGGCAGTGAGTATTAAATATCTCAAAGAATGGTATTACTAGTGAGTATTTCCCACTAGTGAGTATTAAATATCTCAAAGAATAGTATTACTACAACCTTTCTGGTGCCCAGAAACTTTCTGTTTCTTTGCAATCACATAATTATGGCAACCAGCAAAATTTGTTACTGAGAAAGGTTGCTTGTTATGACTGGCTCTCTCATCTCCAGATCTCTCAGACTGATGCGCAAAATGAGTTTTGTTTCAAAGAGTTAGCGTCATTTTAGAACAGACATTATCAGTCACTTTATTCAGAAGCTTCCTCTCTTTTATCCAGAGAAACCAGGGGAAAATTGTCAGAATTTGTCTGAAAATTGTCAGAATGATTGTCTATATTTAACTTAGAAGATAACATGTTTTCTGTAAATGTAAATAATGGTCAGAATAATCTGGGATGTATTAGATTACAATTTAGAAGATCTAGAGTCATTTTTTTCATCATATCTTTCGTCTTGAAATCACTTTCATCATCTCTTCGAGAATTGTCAATGTGAAAAAGAATTATACTGATGAGGTACTGACATTGTAAGTTAGGCTGAGGAAGCCAATGAGCGAAGTCCTTAAGAATTTGGATTTGAATTTCAGCCCTGCCACTTAGAAGTTGTTGAAGTTTCTCTAAAACTATTTCCTCTTCCACCTAGGAATCATCATAGCCCCCCTCCCAGGGTTTTTTGTGAAACACAGGGAGAATGCACGCAAAATGATAAGCATAATGTCTGGCACGTAGTAAGCTCTCAATAAATGGCAGTAGCTATTATTGCTAGAAATATGTATAATAAACTCCACGTAGCCAATGGTCAGTTATCCCTGCAAAAACGAAATGCAGAATGCTTGGGCTACTGAATTACACCAAATTATTTAACAACGCTATATAGAAAATCAAACAACTTTTCTTCAATAATAAGTGTAATACGTTCTTCATTCTTAAAATTTTTTTAAAAAATGTCCTGTTAGCTAAAAGAATTTCACTGGTCCAGTTTTCTTGTCTCCTTTCATTTCCTCTTGCCATCCTTTAATCAAGATACTCATAAGCTCTGACAGTCCAAATGTCAGCTGAGATGAGGTGAAAGAAAGACAAGGAAATAGCCTGAAGAGTCCATGAACTCAAAACTTGTCCCTGGATAATTAAGAAATGGAAATGAGCATATCTGAAGGATTTCGTTGTGGTTTTCTCTCATTACACTGTTGGACAGAGTACAGATTTTTTCCCACTAGTTAGATTTTGCCATGGCTGAAGCTGATTTTTGCTATCATGATACCTGGAAACCTAATTCCTGGCTGGACTTTCTCTAAACACCCTCATTAACATCTCAAACTATTTCCTCTGGAAAGAATGTAAAGCAGATTCAGGTGTTGTATGTGTTTACAATTTGAAGGCCCAAACATTTTATTTCAATAGATTTTAAAGGAAAAAGAGAATTACAAACATGTTTTAAAGATCCATCCAAAAACCATTTATTTAGCGCAGACTGCTCCAGACTCTGTGCTGGGGTTGGCATTGAGAACACAGCCATAGTGTCAGACCTCAGGGAGCACAGAGGACAATCAAGTGACAGCCCATAAATGCACTATTGCACACAGAGAAACAGAGCTTATAAAATGGGATATGCTCTGTGCTTCTTTCTAAATTAAAGGCAACATATTCAGAGGAGTAATTTTGAGAAAACTACACACACACACACACACACACACACACATACATATATGAAGACCTTCAGTACTTTAGATAATTCTATGAAAGTTAAGAACAAACAAGCCATTATATTCCATTCTTCTTTCTCAATTTTTTTTACAGAGAAACTCAGAGAACTGTTTTTATTCTGCTGGTTTAGGAGAGGGTAATTGAATTTTAAGTACCTTTTTCTGCCAGCCTTAAAATCATATCTACCTATGAGAAAATGATTGTCCAATAATAAAAAAGAGAAAGAATGATAAAAGAAATTAGTCAAAACTTTAAGGAAATAAAGGTTTAGATTTTTTTTTTTTAAGTTTTTGGCCGCACCCCCACGGCATGTGGGATCTTAGTTCCCCGACCAGGGACCGAACCCGCACCTCCTGCATTGGAAGGCAAAGTCTTAACCACTGGACCACCGGGGAAGTCCCTAGATTTTTGTTTGATAAGCACCATGTTCCATCTTGATTACTTGACTTTTTATTTTCCCTTATAAAAAAACTTCTCTGATTATTACATATGGCTTAATTGTCCTAAAATAATGTCATTATTGCAATCTTCCCATGAGGGATTGTAGTGTGTTTACCAGACACGGTAGGAAAGGAAAAGGAACTCCACTTATTTCTCAGCCTGGATTTCAGCTCACATTCAAGAATCCCTCTGCTTACCTGGCCACCTTCAACTTGTACATCCACAGATTTTGATATGGCGATGAGCACTGTGGAGTTTTCAATTGTGTAAAGTGGGAACACAGCCCATTGACATCATGCCCAAGATGGTCAGTACATGGTAGCTATCAAACAAGGGTTCTTGAAGGAAGAGCTTTGTGTGGCCATCTCTGCGTGTCAGGAAATTCAAGTGTACATTGCAAAGTGGTTGCAAGTGATCCTTTACATTACAAAGGATCTCATTGGCATTTACACAGGTCAACCAGGGCTGGTAGAGGCAGGATCAGGAGAAAGGTGTGTTTACCCTCGTTAACCCGAAAGGCAAAGGGCACAGACCTTGAGTCTTGAGAGAACTAGACATTCAAACTTATTAGTAAGATTAAGATAACCTAGTAAAGTGAACATCTAGATTTTTCCCAACTAATTGGGGTTATATGTGAGTGTATCTGAGGAAAAGTAAATTTTTAATAATTATCCTTAGTTGTTCCACAGCACTCTCTTAGTCTTAGGATATACCATTCAATATTTCCCTAGGCAACTCTAAAGCTGTCCTCATTTTTGATATGTGTATATATACACACACTATAAATAATTTATGTTATATATATAAAACATATTTAATTTGAAGTGTACAGTTTTTGACTGTAAAATAAAGAAGACAAACTAGACACTTCAGCTAATGAAACCTGCAATTAAGAAATTTTATGATGGGCCTAATCAATTGAGTTCATATAGCCCATGTTTCAGAGCAAGAAATTAGTTTCCCTGTGTTTGAAACCTAGTCCTATGAATTAATAACTATGCAACCTTGCCAACATGCCTGAATTCCTCTGAGCTTCAGTTCTTATCAGCTATAAAATCGGATAATAAATAATACTGGACTCATAGAATTGCTTTGAGGGTTAAATAATGTAACACATGAAAAACACTTAGAACTCTGCCTGTGAAAAAGCATTTCGTAAATGTTAGCTGTTATTATTTCAATGTGCTTACTTTATAAAGTGCTTCTCATGACATAATGGTATGTCAGTACAATTAAGAGTTTTGCAGCTGTACGTTTTGATAGAGCATAATTCCTGGTGCAGAGTTGGCATTCAATAATTTTGCTACATATGGGTGAAAAATGACTATGCATGTGAAATATAACAATTATTAATATTTATAAATTAAGAAAATATGTTGACTAATACATCTTTTTGAAGGCATTTCAATAGTTCAGGCTATTTTAATATATACTGACATATATAGAATTTTAGTAAAAATACATGAGTTTGCATTTGACATTAATTTCCATCATCAATCTTATTTTAAAATTTTGTGCATTCAATTTTTCAGAATTTGAAAAAAATAACAATTTTACCACTGTTCACTGTATTATGAATCTTATCCCTAATATATTTTTCCCATGATCTCACCACTTGGATAATTAAGTCCAAAACAGATAGAAACTTTAAAGCTCATACTACACAATGTGTTTTTTTCTTAGTATACCTACTACAGGAATAGCCATGAATTCTACAGTAGCAACCAAAGTTGGCTATTAACTTAAAAGTGGTCATATTCATTCTTCTTATGTCATTAATTTAAAGAATCAAAATCATAAAGCATAAAAGGACATAATTTGCTAAAATAGTTTTGAATTTTGTTATAAAATATTTTAAACTTACTGAAAATTATAGAAAATACTGTCACAAATACTTGTGTTCTTGCTATCCAATTTTACCAAATCGTAACATTTTGCTATATTGGCTTCATATTTTTTTAAAAATATATATATATTACAGGTACCCCTGAAGTCCTCTGAAACCATTCCCCTGTCGTCCTGAGATAACCACAAAATAGAGTTTAACGTCTACAATTCCCAAGCTGTCTTATGATGTTAATGTTTGTCATACATATATACAAGTAGACATAAATAATTTACAGTATTATTTCATGTAATTTTAACTTTATATCATGATAACTTACTATGGGTTTTCTTCTGCAAATTATTTGCTCAAGATTTTTTTTAAGATTTATCTATCTTGATAAATGAAGGTGTATTTCGTTTAATTTAACTGCTGCTTAAATTTCATTGAATAAATATATCATAATGTATTTATTTATTATATTATTAACACACTATTAGAAACAATGTTGCAATGAATGTTCTTTAACAAATTCCTTTTGTACATGTGGGAGAATTTCTCTAAAGTAGAAGTGGAGTTAAGTCAAAGTGGAATTTTCTGGGTACTTGAGTGCATAAACTTCACTGGACATAGACAAATTTACCTAAAAAGTATATGTACAAATGTATACTTTCTGTCCACAGTCTATGAAAGTTCCTGTGTCTTTGAATCATTGCCTATACATTTCCCCAGAATTATTTGCACTTTGTGCCGAATGACAAAATTGTCAAATCCTACTCTCTTGTTTTGTACATTCAGATAGGTTGGTTACAAATGAGACTAGTGCTGCTTCATTTCTTAAATTGGATTCAGTTCACAGTGGCTGAAACGTGAGGTCTTAGGAGACATGAGCTCAGCGGTTCTCAGTGGTTCTCAATCTTGGCAATACTTTAGATTTACCTAGATCATTTTTAAAATTCTGATGCTCAAGCCTCACCCCAGACCTGTTAAGTAAGACTCTCCTTGGGGGTGAAGGGCAGGGGGATGTGGGTGCCCAGCTAGTTGCCCAACCTACAACCCTTGGAACTCAGATCCCAAAGTGATCCTAATATGCAGTCAGTGTTGGAAATTATTGCCCTTGTGTATGTCTGATAAGAAAGAGAATAAAGCCAGAGGGAGAAAAAAAGATACTTGGCTGTAGACCCATCTCTAAAAGTGAGTGGTGAACTGGAGCTTGATTCTTAATAGTTTTATCTAGAATGAATAAGTAAATTAGCATCTGGGGAACAATAGTAGGTATTCCAGAATTTGGCAATGCTTGAGACCAGGAATATAACAAGAGTTAGTCTGCCGACAGTTGGAAATAGAACTACAGGTCCAGGGTCAGGATGCAGTACCTTTAGGGTAAGGCAGTTTATGAAGTCCAGGCATGTGAATGGACCCCAAACAAGTAGATTTGTTTTCTAGGCAGAAAATTTGGAAAAAGCCAGTGAGTGTTAGAGAAAAGCTTTGTGTATGTGGGCACCATTGGCTCATAGCAAATGGCAATAATTCCAACCCTATTAGCTGGTTGATGCCAGTTATAAATGTTTGGTCAGACTTAATTAGAATAAGTTTTGAAAATAAGTTATGCTTAAACGTGTAAGGTATAAGCTTCTAACTGGTGATCAGAGGGCATGGAAGAGTCAAGGATAAACTGAAATGCCCCAAGTTATAATGAATGAGGAAAAGTTTTGATTTGGTTCATCATTTGTAACATAAGCTATTGACATAAACCAAGAATTTGTATTTAATTAAGTTTATTTCATAAGTAAGTATTCTGCTTTACCAAGAGTGTTAAAATCTACTATAAATATAAGGTAACACAGGCTTCCCTGGTGGCGCAGTGGTTGAGAGTCCGCCTGCCAATGCAGGGGACGCGGGTTCGTGCCCTGGTCCGGGAGGATCCCACATGCCGCGAAGCGGCTGGGTCAGTGAGCCATGGCCGCTGAGCCTGCGTGTCCGGAGCCTGTGCTCCGCAACAGGAGAGGCCACAACAGTGAGAGGCCCGCGTACCGCAAAATAAATAAATAAATAAATAAGGTAACAAATGTTCATGGAATCTCAGCTATAGCAACAGCCATTTTTCATCCTTTCCTCAGTCAGTACAGTTATTTCAGTTTTCTATAGAAAAAAATGAATTGAAAGACCATTTGGCTTTGCTGACATGATCAGTTGCAAAACTATTGGAAAGTTAAATATCAAATTATTTATAGGACATGAAGATGTTGACGTTACTGTATAGTTCATGTAATTATCTCACACATTCAGGAGAGATTAAGATTTCTAAAATTGTATTCTAGTTAGAACACCTAAAAGATTTTCTTTAAAAAAAAATACCTTAGGGAAAGTAAAACTAAAGGCATCCAAGATATTTTTAAATTGTCATTGTGCATTCAACTTAAAATACAGTTTAAGACATGAGTATGATGAGACGATTACAAGGTGATTCAAAACAAAATACCTTTAAAAGTCTGCATGCCCTTCAGGTTGACTATGAAGTCATCGGTCAAGGTAAATAATCAGGGTAATTCTTTTTTTCCAATTCAGTGCTGAGTACAAGAGAAGGACTAAATATGTTCAGAAAAGTCTTAATCCTGAGTGGAATCAAACAGTAATTTATAAAAGTATCTCCATGGAACAGGTATGCAATGATTATTTTCTATATGACAGATTCAGGCTAATATAAAAATAGTGATGACAGAGTTATTGAAAGATTGTGATTCATATCAATTTTTCCATACAAACAAAAAAAAATATAGCCAGTAAAAGGAACTGGGTGCAGTTCGAAGATACAGTGAAAGAAAATGTGCACATTTTGACAAAACAGCTAAAAAATAAACAAAATGAATAAGACTAGTGGGACATTTTCCACTGATTATTTCAAAATTAAATATTTCAATAGACTGGGCTCTATTTATCATATTTTGAGGGAAAATATTTTCCAAATAGCTGTATTTTGACTTTCATAAACAAAGAAAAAATAAGATTCAGATGCACTGAAATGAATTACCCCTCCTGGCAACAATTTAGGGATCATCTCTTTTCTAAATTGAGGCTTCCTACAGATCTGGCATAGTGCAACTAAACTGTACGGAAGAAAGCATGAAGAAGACGAGTGTAAAGGATTATCACAACAAATAGATGACTCTAAGCAAAATTGCATCAATGTGTTTCTGAAAGTCTTCATGTCATAACTTTGTATCAATAATAGAAAATAACTGATGGTTTATAAAGATGAATTCAGAGAGAAAAGAATACAAATAGAATAGGAAGAAGACATCCATGAAAACAATTTACAAATGAGTTGTCTTTCAAAATGAGGTTTCTAATTTATCCTTTGGAAGATTTCTAATTTGACTATGAAATTGAAGCTGGATATAAATTATAATCTGGGTTCTTGAATTTAAAATAAGTTAAATTTCACCTGCAGAAATAAGACAGTGCTACTAATGTGTTTTGGCAATTTACTGAAACAAAAAACTATAATCCAAATACTTTGAATAACCTAGACATTTTTGCAACCTATGAATTTCATGTATTTAAAGAGTATATGTAGATTCTGCTTGGTACTTTTAATAATGGGCAGGGGTAGAATAACAGGAAATAAGTAAAAATCACCTTTTTTTTTTGAAAAATAGTGAGGTATCTTATGATCAAATACTTGGTTGGACCACAAAATGATTGACAGTTTACATAATATTGAATATAAGTATACAGTTTTATATAAACTTAAAGTATTTTTACATAAGCAAAAAGAGTTCAAGGAATGAAAATATAAGTGAATCTATTATATGAGTATAATGAAAATTTATGATGAGAAATGAGGTTTAATGACATTTTGATTTGAACTGTAGCTCAAGAAGAAAACATTGGAGATGACAGTCTGGGATTATGATAGATTTTCTTCCAATGATTTTCTTGGTGAGGTGAGCCTATGGTTTCCTTTTTTTATTTGCTTCATTATAAACCATTATAAACCATTATAAACCATTATAAACCATCAATTAACTCTTTATGGAAAGCATATTTCTTACGTGTATAATATAACTGTTTCTGGATAAAATTCTTTGGTGGATAGAATTTATTTACGAATGACTCTTTGAATAGATGAATAGCACCTGGAGAAATAATTTTCACTTTACCACCTGATGTACTTTATAATTAATTTGCAAGATGAAATATTAATTGTTTTGATTGAAAGTTATATAATCGTGCTGTGAATCCAAATAATTATGTAAAAGATTTGAGATAAATTTATTGTAATATAAAATGAGCTGGATTTTTTTCAAATGCATTTTCAGGTTATTTAATTGCTGTTCCTCATTGCACGTATGAATGACTTGATATGACATTTTACATTCTTATTTCTTTTAAGTGTTCCACAAAAAAATCTCAAAATATTTTAAGAAGCAAAACTAGAAGTAGGAGAAAACAGTAAAAACAATTTTTATAAATTCACAAGGAGTGTAACCTAATTATGAAATGTGTGGCAGGATGGTCAGATTCTGTGATATTTTTCATCTATCATATTCCAAAAGTACATATTTTGTTTAGTGATCTTTGCTTAAAGCAGAAGTTATGAATTAATGTTAAAAAATAAATCTCTAAAAATATATAACACCTAGAAAATACAATATCCTTTTGATAGAGACAATAGAAAACAGTTGAGTAGTCTAGGTGACATGAGGTCTTGTTTGGTTCCTGCACTCTGTACCTCTTTCCCATCAAAACTAGATCATTTGAACTTCACCTGCAGGCTCCATGCGGTATAGCCACTTGGACTAATCTTGGTCTTAGGCAGGACTACTCTAGAGTACGGTTATATCTGATTTATTGTCCTATTTCAAAAAGCTGATTTATTGAAGTCCTTATAATTTATTGTTCTCATGAACCTAAAGCATATATCCATTGTGTGGTTTTATTTTTTAATATCTGCTCAAATTTAAGATGCCAACTACTGTAAAATGCACCATTGTTTATGTACCACTAAGAAAGAAAACATGTTGCCAATTAAACCATGACACAGTGCTTTCTTATTGTAAACTGTTGGTAATATCTCTGTTTCAAATGTGAACTAAAGTATGTTTTAAAATAGAGGGAATAAGTTAGTAATTGAAAATTAGCCATTCTTTTTCATTTTTTCCCTCTTGTAACTAAAATCAAACAATCTGCAAAAAAAGCACTAGCCCAGTTTAAGAATATAACGTGTCCATTTAACAAAAGAAGACTTTATTTCATAAAGAGGTTGACTTGTGACTCTACCTTTTTGCATCATCTCCAAATAATTTAATTAATAGAGATGTCATACAGTTCGATTTAACCAAACGTTTTTACAGCGTCTGGTATGCACAAGACAGTCTCAGTATCATGGGTGAAGAAAAATGAGGACGACCTCATCATCCTAAAGGTTATACTATATCCTTTGACTTATGTCCTTGAATAAATTTCAGATCACAGAAAAAAACAACAAATGAATTACAGCTTAACCCATAAATTTTATTCACTTATTGCACTTTTTTTGAGGTATTGATGGATTTATCTAGCACATCTCACCTCGATAACATGCCTAGGTGGTATCCTCTCAAAGAACAGACTGAAAGCATTGATCATGGCAAGCCCTATTCCAGTCAAAGCAGCCAACAGTCCCCAAAGCCGTCTGTCATCAAAAGCAGAAGCCATGGTATCTTCCCTGATCTATCCAAGGGTAGGAGATATTTCAAGTAGGAAAAAACTTTTGTCTGTTTGTTCACTCAGTATCTTCTTGAATATGAGTGCCTGTATATTTATCTTTTGAAAAGTATTATATTGGGAAATATTTACTATAATATCATGCAAAGATAATGGATATGGAATCAGGAGAAATGGGCTTTAGTCTCAGATCAGCTCATAATTAGGTTGATGCCTTTAATAAATTATGCATATGAAATAATGAAGCTTTCCATGTGAGAAACTTTCTAGTCTTTTGGAAAAAAAATCTAAAGAAAATAATGTTTCTTATATTCTCAAAAAAGTATGTAGTATTAATATATGTCTAAGCATATTCAATGAGGCCATGTTACCTCATTAAGGAGCACAGTGGGGTCCATTCTGTTGGATCACACTTTGTATATGATACAAGAGAATTTATAGGGTTATTCTTTTTTCTAACCATTGGAAATCCTTTGGAAGTCAAGGTATCAATTAAAGCATAACAATTCACCCATCTTAACTGCTGTAATTTCAATTGATAGAATTATATAAGAACTTAGTGAGTACAGAGACTTTAAAAATGTAGGGGCACTGTTACTTCCAAGAGGCATCAGGCAAACAACAGAGATAGATGAATGTTCTCCCCATCTCTCAAAGTCATCATTTCCAAAGAAACAGCCAGTTTTAACCCCCTTTAGTGCTGTGCATGTGGTGTCATTTTGGCATTTGAAAACACAACTTACTTCAATAGAGCAAAAGATCACTTCTGTTTGCATGGATAACATTCAAGCTGGTTCCATCTGAGGATACATACTCTGGGTTTCCATTTCACCCACACTACCACAGCAGCACATAAAAGCGGTCAGTCTAATCATGCCGGGAAGCAGCACAGACACAGCATAGCAGGAGTCCTCCCCATTCAAAAACTCAGTCTGATAATCTGCCTCCACCAGCTAATGGCAACCAAGACCAAAGCCAGCTAGCCCTCAGGAAGGTGATGTCTGATGGACCAGTCAAGCCAGGAGGTGAGCAGAAATGCACTGTTCAAAGCACACAGCAAGAACATCCCCCAAATTTAAAGCCCTCATCTTTTAATTTTTAGAGATTGTCTAATAAAGTATGTTTATCCACTTTTTAATGTGCTTTTGTGGGCATGGCATTTCAGGACTTCATCATCACTGTGTAAGTCCCAAGATCAGTCCCATAGTGTATTGACTACAGTGATTTGTATTTTTCTATGCACTGGGCATCTTTTGACTTTTGTTGGGAAATAGATTAACAGTATTCATATTGCAGAATGGAATGCATGCTTCTAACCTAATCTGTTCAAGCATGACTATAAATATATTGCACTGTGATAAAAGTTTAAACTGCTCACAATTCGAGTTAGCATACCAGTTGGAATGTAGATCAGTTTTTGTTGAGTATTATTTCAAGTGTAACTTAAAAAAAAATTCAGTGGATTTTGAAAATTCTCAGAGAAAGTAAAGGAAAAAAATGTTAATGCACTCATTCACCTTTACATTGTGAAAGTTCTTTCTTGACCCTATGAACACATTTTTTCCACTCATGTTTCCGTAGTTGTCAAGTGTATCAGATGTGTTGGGCATGTGAATATCCAAGTGCCTGTGTAATAAGGTATCTTTATTTAATTCATAAACCACTGGGTTCTGATCCATTGTTACATGATGCAGCTTAAAATGAGTGTGTCAGTTTTTGCTTTCTCATTTGATTCCTTGCAATAGAGGATTTAAGGTTACTGCTTCGTTGCTAGTGCGAGCTATAATGATAGAATATTGAGTTGCAGGACAAAGTTTCATGTCGGAAACATAAGATGGATGGGGAATTATTACCAAAGAAAAGTACCAGAGCTTACATAAACATGTCAATAAATAAGGGTTGGGCTACTCTAGGCAATGCTTCCACTCTTCCTTTCTTGCACATCTGATCTACTTCACAATCTTCTCAGCTTTCTGGATAGAGGAAGACAATTCCAATGAGTCTTGCTCCGGACAGGCACCTAGACTTGATTCCGTGGCTTTGTTAGGAAGGAAATCTAGTTAATATCTGTCCCTAACTTGACACCAACAATTTGTGGAATTTTCCCCCAAGAAAGAATGCCACTCACTGCCAGTGACAGGGATCAAACCAGGGTGATTATAAAATTATCTTCATTGTAATTCAAATTCAAATTTAAATTTAATTTTGATTCAAAAACATATATCAAAGAAAGGATTAAAAAAAACGATAGCAGTGTTTGCCCCCTTAAGTCCCTTCCAGCCCTAAAACACTTGATTCTATGATCCTGTACTTTCCACAAAACTAAAATTAAGACTTGTACTTTCTTTCCTATTGCATTTCTCTGTATTCTCAGAAATTTTTAAAATTTAATATGCTTTTGTCCCAACTAATCAGATATTTAGGAGCAATTGAGGATGTATGTGGCAGTACAAAGGGCAAACCACTGTGATGTTCCTTGAATTAGCAGGCAATTAAGGAAACAGCTTAAATATTAAGATAGTTGTGAATATGCATTTACTGAGCCCAGTTTATAGACTATCACCAAAGCAGTTTCCCTTTTCTTGTTAGCCTTCCTAGTACTGTCCAAGAGTACTTAAAATTCCACCTCTCACCTTTTTTTCCATCAAATAATTTCAGTTGATTTCTTACTTCATTTTACTGCAAATATTTCATAATTGTGAATGTCACAGTAGTCAAATGCTTCTCTTATTTCACTCTATTTTTAATTATCATGATTTAAGTATTCCTATGATACTTTTTCTGAGTTTTCCTAGGTGTGGGTCTTAAAATTTGCAGCAAAATGCATTTAACTCCCTTTCTTTGAATAATGCTCTAATGGATATTCTTATACATTTAGAATAGTTCTTCACATTGTGCAAAGTGTTTCATCACCCATTTTCTCATTTTGTCACACCTAGTGGATGAGGGATTCGTTGCAGATATTTTCATTTCTGTTTTCTGAGTGAGCCATCAGAGAGTCGGGGTGTGTGGGTGGCAGCATGACTGATGAAGAACACATAGGTGGAAATTGTCAGAATCGGCAATCTAACCCTTGTTTATGATTGCACCTAATAAGCCTTTGCTTTTGAAATACATTGGCTCCTGAAATACAAACTCCTGATTTCACTAAAAACAATTGTCATTTATTTATTTGCTATTTACACTCCAGTCCTTACAAATGATTAGAGGTTGCTAGAAATTATGGCAGAATACGATTTAGACTTGGTCTACCTACTTGATCCTCTTTTCTGAAGGCTGATAATTAAGCTGCCACAAACCAGGGAAGTAAACCCTCCCACTGCACAAGCCAAGTGCAGCAGTAAGGAGGCTCTGTAGAGGAGGCGGTGTGTACATCTGCAGTCATTTCTATCAAGGGTGACAAAATTGTCCCTAAAGAGCTTTTCATATACATATATATATATATTTGGCGAGCTTTTCAGCAGATTTCTGCTTGAAGTAGAAGAAAATATGGGTCAGGTGAGAATTATGGAGTAAGCCAGGAGGAACTTTTTCTCTCCCTCCAGGGTTTATTTGCATGCTAGGAAACCTGAAGGGAAGGATTTAGACAGATTGTGCCAAATCATCCTGATACCTAAACAACTCTCTGTTTGTATTTAGAAATCTCTGGAAATGGTTTTTTCCAAGCCAGTTGGTTTGGTGGAATATAGGCCCGGCTGTTTTAGAAGGTAACGCCAACCAGGGAAAAGAATTTCAAAATAGGTTGTTTTTTAAAACCATACCCAAACTAATTGAAGTGTTTTTAAAACCTTGAAAATTAATTTAGTTGCTCTGGATATATTACATTTTATATATATATTAAGGGCATTTTAAAATTCCTGAGCTGTTTTTGTTTGATGCTGAGATTTTAGGTAAGCTTTAAGTTTAGAAACACTCATACAGGATGGATAGAAGTATCCCTCCACCCTGGACAATAAGATGAGAGCTTGGAGAGGTTAGTAAGAAGATGAATCATTGACTGAATTGTGTGAGGAACTATGACTGAAGGTCCCTTGTTGTGGCCGAACTGTAGGAGAAGGTCCTGAATCTACTTCCACAGACCGCTGCTGGAAACTCCACTTTCCGTAAGGCTCCTTTGCAGCACCTGTCAAAAGAGTTTCCTATCCATATTGCCGTGGTGAACTCTGACTAAACCATCTCTCTGTGAGAGCTGCTGTCTTGGGCAAGTGGTATGGGTGGCTGGGTTGGGAAACAGGGTGGGCACTGGGAGTGGAGAGAAGTGTTGGTTACAAAGGCAGTAGCTGATCAGTGGTCCATTCTGTTCTGACCCGAAGCAGATGGTCATTTTTGATCAGAAGGAATTTGGTGTTCTCTGTTTCTGGAAAGGAGAGGGTTCAAAAGGGAAAGAAATCAGAATGAGATCATTTGGAGGTGAAGTCTTCTGGAATGTGTGTAAGAGGTTAATAGAAACAGACTTAACATTCCTCATTTCAATGTGTTTGTGCAAAGAAAAGAAAGGCAGGAGAGAAAAGCTTTAAAAAGGAAACTTGGATAGTTTAAAATAAAAAGAAAACAAACTGTAATGATGTGAACACAGCAAATAGCCAGCAAAAATCTGAGAGAATCAAATTGGATTTCAGCTTTCAAAGTTTTCTGCCTGTTTCTCTGGGGGCAAGGGTTGTATTTCTTGGTTGTCTGTGAAAATCAAAGTGCTCTTCTAAAGTTTTGGGTTTTTAAGAGTTTCCATATTTTCTTAGAAAGATTGGTTATGCATTTAAAAATCTTTCTATAGTCATTTAACATTCATTGCCAGAAATATCTCTACTGCACATGCAGAGGCACAGACAGTAAATATATAGCTCTGAACATATGACACCGTCTCTTGTTTATGCACCTTCCTTCCCAAAGGTGAATTCACTGACGTATCATCAATCGATACTTTTGTTCTTTTCTAGTAGTAGCCATGAGTGTGTCAAGCCACCCACGTAAAGAATTACTGGTTCATACTGAGGACTTCTATGTTCATTTCATCTGACATGAATAGCAGGACCAACTGGCCTATCTAAGTATCAAACTTGGCTTCAGTATTGCTGTGCCTTTGTCACGTGATCTAACTATGGGCCTATATGATTGAGCGGGACTATTAATACATGATCCAAGAAGAGAAAGGCCTAATTTTTAACATGTCAAAGTCCCTTAAATGCTATTTATGACATGTCTTTAACAAAGTTAAACTTACTTTTTTGATTGCAAATTATTTTATTTTAGGTGTAAACAAATTTATTTTCAAAAAGTTAATTTACCAAATTACCAGCAGAGAGCAGGACCCAGAGCAAATGAGACAGACAAGTAAATGCTGATGGAGGAAAGAAATGAGAAGCATGGAGCATGAGAAGGCTGATGGGGACGCAGTGCGGGACCATGGACAGAAGGTACAATCTGAGCTTGGGGCTGGGAACGTTATCACCTGGGTAGGAAGGATCCTGGAACTGGGTGAAATGCCACCTGGGGAGAGGTGGAGTAATGCCAAAGGCTAGTAGGTAGCTACTTAACAACATTGCCTAATTCCAGATATCTATCTATCCATGAATTACTTGATTTTTTTCCCACTTTTCATCCGAATGTACTACATTATGTAAAATCATGATATTTTACCCATTCTCTGTTGTGCAAGATAATCTTTGGGAGGGAGGGGGACATACGGGGATGGGATAGGATGAAAGGAATCTTTATGTATAATGAGTCAGAGTGTGAAAAATAGCCGTTTTTATTTTATTACTTTGTTGAGTCTGTAAATATATATTTTAATCATTGAGGTGACAAAAAAAACTTTCGGATTTCAAGTGAAAACATTTCAGCAATATTTTGATTGGGGTATTATGTTTTTCAGATGTATAAAGAGAAATAATGTAGATAGAACCATAGCTTTATACCTCAATGTGTTTTAAAATACTGAAAGATAAAATTAATTAAATGATCATTTGAACAGAAACTAATCAAAATATTAATATTACAAATCAAACAAGAACAGATGAGTTTTAAAGAAGAAAATGCTTGATGAAAATCAGGAGGTAGGAATTCCCTGGTGTTCCAGTGGTTATGACTCCACACTCTCACTGCCAAGGGCCCGGGTTCAGTCCCTGGTTGGGAAACTAAGATCCCACAAGCCTCAAAGTGCGGACAAAAAAAAAAAAAAAAAAATTAAAACAAAAAGAAAAAGTCAGGAGGTAGGTCCCTATTTCTA
Organism: Aethalodelphis obliquidens; assembly: GCF_003676395.1. Classification (NCBI taxonomy): domain Eukaryota; kingdom Metazoa; phylum Chordata; class Mammalia; order Artiodactyla; family Delphinidae; genus Aethalodelphis; species Aethalodelphis obliquidens. Next base: position 2,646,810 of record NW_020838053.1, read on the forward strand.
AACATAAGAAAGACAATGCAATAAAATTTCTACTTCTACTTTATTTGTTCTTAAAAGAACACAGAAGCAAAATCTACTTTTCCTCATTAAGACATTTGAAACTAAAAACCACATTATTTTAAGTTCTATAGGTCACATTATTTTTTTTCAGAGATCTTATAGCTTTTATTTTTATTTAAAAATTGTTTTTGAAGTATAGTTGATTTACAATGCTGTGTTAGTTTCTGGTATACAGCAAAGTGATTCAGTTATACATATAGGTCACATTATATTTTTATCTGACTCTTTAGGTAAAATGAGGTCGGAGTCTAGAGAGAGAAAATGTAATTTTTATACTACACAATTCAAATTTCTTTCTATATGGATATATATATACTTTCTATATATACTTTTAGTTTGCTATAAAGCATTCTCATTGCTACTGACGTTTTTAAAGTAAATAACTACTTTGGCTCCATCCAACTATTAATGTACAAGAAAATTGAAGAGACTTAATGTAGAGAAAAGCCATTTGGGAAAGAATTTGCATTGTTTTATTCCTGCCAAATTTCATTATTTGCTCTGGATTTCTGTGTAATATAGTTTTTTGTGGGGTTTTTTAGGCAAAATTAGAACAGACAAGCAAATTTTTATGATACATATAATATTTAACTCAGACCTTATAATTCTAGAGTTGTGAAGTTCTGGGTGAAACAAATTCTGAAGAAGCTTAGAGAAATTAAAAGGGTGATGATAATAATAATAAATCTTTCCAAGTAAGGCATTAGAACTTGATTTTTTTAGTGCAGAAAATAAAAAATAAAAGACAGCATAGAATGATTGTCATGTATATACTGGTTTAAGATGATTGTCAAAAAAAGCTGGTGCTAATTGTTTCTTTTTTTTTTTTCATTTTCACAGTTCATACCTCATTTTCATCACTGTAGATGTAGACCAGTAATTCTCAAAGTGTGTCCATTGATCCCTAGGTGTCCCAGAGACCTTTGCAGGACTCTACAAGGTCAAAAAATTCTTAAGACTCTTAAGATGTTATTTGCCTTTTTTACTCTCATTCCTTCCTTAGTGTGCAGTGGACTTTTCCTACATTTCCATGAGATGTGATGACATCATTGCTTTGATGACTAATGGAATATGTATTTGTCAACTGCTTATGTTAAATTTTTCTTAATTTTGAATATGATAAATACTGATAGATATAACTCACATAAAGTGAAGTTCTTTAAGAAATTCAACAATATTTAAGACTGGAAAAGGGGTCTTGAGACCAAAATATTTAAGAGCCACTGATTTATACCTGAGCACAATCGTAATTTTTCCAGTAGTCAATGATGTTGGATAATTAGAAATTTCTTATAAGATATAATTATCATATTTACCTCTAAATTTTCTATGCCTTTTATATCTTGTATTGCATTTTGGAACCCCTACTTTCTTTTCTTATTTAATGTTAATTTATAATTTAAGATTGAGAAATGATTTTTCATTTTATATTCTTATTTTAAATATTTTATTGGGCATGATTTAGATTAAGTTATGATTATATGCCCATATTCATTATTTACATTTGCAGTTTGACTGGTAAGTTGTCTATCAACTTTAATCAAGTTGTTCCTAGCCTAAGGTAGAATGAGAGGGAGTATTATAAAGGTAGAACACATTTTATTTGTGTCCTTATTTTGGTGATAAAATTTATTGGAAAAACATTTATAAATTATTTGTTTCTTTAATCTTCTATTGTATTATCTATATTAGTGGTCCTATACATTGCAAATTCATTGTTGGCATAAATAACAATAGAAACACTGAAGATCATCCCTTTGATTCAAATTTGAGGAAATGTTAAGTTTCTTACCTCTTACCTAATCCTTGATCCTTAATTTCAAACATATAATTTATTGTGGTTTTAAATAATTAAAGCTAAAAAGGGAATTCTGAAAGTATGTATTTATCATTTATAGAAAATATTATCTGAATTACCCATATTAGTTGCTCATCATTTATTCACATTCATACACACATTTTTGTTTGTTTGTTTTGTTTTATTTTGTTTTACACATTTTTTTTAATGAATAGTATGTTTCAGAAACTCTTCAAAGTGTTAGTGGTTCTGCAGTGGACACAATAGACAAAAATAACTGTCTCCATAAATCTCCCATCCTAGTAATATTTATCGAATAACCGATTAAAGATATGTGGGAAAAATCTGAAGAATGACAAAAGCATGAGTTTTGTCTGTCTTCAACTGAAATTGAAGTAGAACATTGCAATTAGTCATTGACTTAAGTTTATATGCACAGACACCATCATGTTTAGAAATATTTGAAAATAGAATTATTTTGTTATTTGTTCTGGTATGGTACTCTCTCATAATCTTTACAGTTCACTGGGATATAACCAAGTATAGGAGGAGAGAAAGTGTTTGAAAATGATCTATTTGGAGAAGGTAGGAATATTAATGAAATTAATTAGAGATGTTGGATTCCATGGGACTGGACATGTGTTTACCAAATAATTGTCCAAATTCCTCTTTACTTTATGGCCATTGACTACATTTGAATGATATGAAAAATAATACTCAGTGTTTGTTGTAGCATTAGCCATGTAAATCAGTACGCTATTATTAATTTGTATTTGTTTACACTGGAAATGTCTCCTTTGGGCAGGATTTTTGTATAAATCAAATTATTTGGATTCCATTTAAAGATAACATCTTTGTTATCTTAATATTCATGATCTAGGTGATCAGTTTCAGGATTATGTAAGAATATTTTTCAAAACTATTTTTATAATTACTTTCACTCAAACAGGACCGCTTGTTTTGCAAGTAAACTGTGAGAGACAATATTTCAATTTCAAAGGAGAATGAAATAAATATTGAAAAATTGAGTTGTCCTTGAAAAATTGAGGTAGATCTTGAGTATTTTTTTCTTTCAAATACGATTCTCCTTACTATTAATCTTTTAAAGGTAAAGATCTTTATTGTGTTATTTAAAGGTAAAGATCTTAATTGTGTTAACATTTTTTTAGCACAAAACCAAAACTGGGTCCTTGATAAACTCTTTTGTTCATTCTATTTATTTGGACATAGCTGGAATTATAAACTAAACTTATTAAAGATAAAATGAATTTACTTTCTTTATGATGTCTTAATCAAAGTTTTATCCATTATTTACTGTGAAAGTTTTGTCCCCACTTAAACTGTATTTATTTTAAGTGTCTTCTTCCAAAATAAGTTCTGAACCAAAAACCCCTTTAGAAAGGAAGACACACTTAAAAGGCAACATTATAGCATAAATGCAAGAACTATAGTACACTGAGCCATCACATATTGTATTTATGTAAGAAAAAAATCCTCTCTACCATGTTATTAAGCTAACTTTACTCTCATTTCAAATACATGTTGTATTGAAGTTAATATATATGCTATTACTTTTGTTCCCTAAAGTGATCATTGATCCTATTATCTGTAAAGCTAGGGAGTGAATGGGAGACACCTGCAAAATGGTGATGCATTAGAGCAAAAAAGATTGAACTGATTATTAAAATGTCTTGAAAAAGTCAGTTGTAAGGCCAATGTGGATGGAGAGGGAAGAGTGTGAACATGATTCAAAGCTTTACCACCTTTCCCAGGACATAGAAAATAGAGACATTGCATCTTCATCTCCCTCTCTGAAAGAAGCTACTATGTGAATAATATGGAATATCTTGAGGGACATATTTTGATTTTTATAAGTTTGTTATAACTTTCTGATATATATAATTATTTTTTCTGAGTGACCAAGCCCAGTGTTAGTGTTAATTTCATCCTCAATGACCCTGGGAGAGAGGTAATATAATCACCAATAGTTTTTCATTTAAAAAGTATTTCAATGACATCCTTCCTTTCACTGACCCCACCCAAGGGTTTACAAAGGACTGATATATTGTAGAAATCAGAGTTGTCTATTTTAAATACTTTTATTTGTGAAAACTTGTAATTTGGAGGTATGTGAACACTCCTACAAATAGTTGTATTGAAGCTACCTATGCCATTTTTCTAGTGTCTTCCTTTAAATTTTTCCAAATTGGATAATGAATATACTGAAGTAAATTCAGAAAAAAGTATATTAAATTTCTAAAGTCCTTGTAAGATGCAACACCCCTTCTTAATACCTCTGGATGATAGTAGAAAACCTAAAAATGTTATTGCACATAATTCAAGGGGAAACCTACCAACAGTGCTGGTAACAGTGGAAACTAAAAGTTGATATTTTTCAGGGCTACATCCAAATCCAATCAACAAATGAGATAAAACTGCAAAATCTCTTTAGTAAATATAACAACTAAACAACGGCAATAATAAAAGGTAGATAGATAAATAGGAAGAGTGAAAGGTAAAGGAGATAAAGTAGAAAAGGTCACTAAAGTTAATACCAGCTAAATTAAAGTTAAACTAGCTAAAGAACCAAAAAAAAGCATGCTATAATTATATAATTTCTAAAATAAACAGGTAGTTATTTCAGTTCCATCATTATACTATTGGAATAAACAAAAGAATTATTGATTGATTTCTCTTAATTTCAAGCAGTTGATCCTAAAATCCTATATATTGTATCTATGAAGATAATACTACATCAACCAAGTAATTTGGGAAATTACAGGTTACCTACATAATAAATTACTCCTGAAATATTTGGAAATACCTTTGAGCTAGACCAAAGATATAAAACCAATGGAAGTGAGGCTTCATACATTCCAAGCACTGACTCCTAAGGTAGGCAACCTCTCTTAATTTGAGACAATTCAATATGATAGAAAAGTGGATGAGCACTTTTTAGTTTTGATTTGTGACCTGGAACAAGTCACTTAAACTTTCCAGGGCTTAGTTTTTCTATAAGCAAGATGATGGTTCTGGAACAGGTTGTCTTTAGAGTCCTTACCAGCTTTTAATTTCCATGATTACGCAATTATAAAATCATCTACAGTTCTGATCCGAGACTTTGCGCATGGTGCTGCCATCGTGTGGTAGGCACAGTGATAGTTCTGTATTTTTTAAGTATGTATATATAGTAGAGGGGGAAAATCAACAGAGCAAACATTGAAAACAGATGTGCAGTCAAAGAGACACTACCAGGTTTTAAATGTGTGACTCTGTTCTATTTTGTAATTCAGCTCATGTGTAGCGATTTTTACATCCCCTCTATAAGTGATATCTTATGATAAGTTTCTTTTTCTGCGTGACTTAACTTCACTTAGAATCATAGTACGTCAATCCACTCGTTATGCTGCTATTAGCCTTTTGACATTTATTTCATGGCTGACTGATATTCCGTTGTACATAAGTATCACAACTTCTTTATCCATTTTTCTCTTTCCTGGAATATTTAAGGTGTACCAAAGTCGAGGTCCTTGTAAACAGAACAGCCTTAAACTTTGGGGTGCCTGTGTCATGTTGATTTCTAGTTTTCCCAAGATACAGGCCTATGAGTGCAAGTGCCCTATGCTCTGTAGCTCTGTTTTTTAGATGTTTTACGAAACACCATACACTTCTCCAGAGTGTCTGTTGGTTATTTACATCCCGGCCATCAGCGTAACAAGACTCCCCTTTTTCAGTGGCCTGTCATGTATTTCTTTTTTTTTACACTTTGTTAGGATGGGTCTTTTGCCTGGTGGGAAGTGAGAATTTTTGTCGTGCTGATTTTCGATCCCAATTGTTTGGTTGGCCAAAAAGTGCGGATTCGTTTTTTTCTGAATATATTCAGGGAAAAACACATACACCCTTTTTGGCCAACTGCATCATTGTCGAATTTCTGCCGCTTTAAAGGCGAGTCCAATGTATCCCTTGAAATCTGTTTCCTGCAATTTTTCCATGCTTTCAAATCCTCTTCGATGCCTTACCTCAATATATTTTTGGACGATAGTTATCATTTATAATTCTTCAAGTTTGTGACTTGCAGTGCCCCTGAGCTCCATTTTACAACAAGCTTTGTTGTGAGCTGGCCCCCAAACCACAGGATTGCTTCAGGCCCTATTCCGGTTCTGGGGGCGGGCAGGCTGAGCCTTTGTTTAATTCTTCTTCCTGATGGGATTTTAGAGTGATATGTGCCTGTGCAAACACCTACAGCTAGTCTCTCATTGGTTCTCCCTAATGCTGTTCATCCTCCGGACAAATTGCAAACTGTATGAAACAGGAGGTTAAAGGTGCTTATTCTCCAAGTGCAGAGGTTGTTAGTAAAGCGGCTGGAACGGCAAACCCGAGCACTAGGAGTTGAAAAATGAGGTGTGTTTTAGAAACCTTTCCCGATCACACAGTGTACCATCCTTTGGGTTTCCAGTGCATGTTTTAGCTGTAAGAAATTTCTCTTGAACCTGGAGAGTTGGGACCCATGGAATCGGTATCAAGCAGTATTACTTTAAAGGGTTTGCATTTGCTCACCCAACCTTACCAATCCTCTCCGCCCCAAGAGTTTCCAGCCGTATGTGTCTTCCAGCTGTTTGTCTAGATTTTGTCAATCCACGTTGCATCAGAGCCCCTGTACGAATTTTGTAAGAGTTTCTATCTCTTTCATGATCTTTATTTTTTTGTTATTTATATTTATAATGGGTTTTAGCTGATTTTCAATGCTCTGTTTATGCCGCTTCACATCCACTTGATTCACTTACAGAGAGATATCAATAAATACATTTTAAGATTCTTACTACACATATATATTGTTCTGCAGTGAATAGGGTGTGTTGAGTCCAGTTCTTTGAACCATGAGTTGGTCACGCCTATTACATATTTGGTTGATAGAACGGTATCTGTGCTAATTTCAAACTCTTCCTTTATGCATCACCCCACCTCACCTTTCCCATTAAGCAGCCATAAGTGTGTTTTCTAAATGTGTGACTCTGTTCTGTTTTGTAATTCAGTTCATGTGTAGCGATTTTTACTTTCCCTCTATAAGTTATATCTTATGATAAATTTCTTTATCTCTGTGACTTACTTCTCTTAGAATCATCGTTCCCAAATCACTCATTATGCTGCTGCTGGCCTTATGACATTGATTCCCTGGCTGAGTGTTATTCCATTGTACATAAGTACTGCAACTTGTTTATCAATTTGTCTCTTTTGTGGGATATTTAAGGTGTACCTGAGTCGAAGTTCTTGTAAACAGAGCAGCCCTAGACTTTCTCGTACCTGTGTCCTGTCGATTTTTGTTTTTCGCAAGGTATACGCCCACGTGTGGAAGTGCCCTATGCTCTGTAGCTGTTTCTTAGATGTTTTAGGAAACACCATACTGTTCTCCAGTGTGGCTGTTGGCAGTTTACATAGGGCCCATCAGGGTAACAAGGATCCCTTTTCTCCATGGGTTGTCCTGCATTTCTGTTTTTACACTCTTTCAGAATGACCCTTTTGAGGGATTCGAAATGAGCCTTCTTCGTACTGCTTATTTGTATTGCCCGCTTGTTTGGTTGTCCAAAAAGGGCTGTATGCGTTTTTGCTGAATATATTCAGGAAAAAAAGCATACACCGTTTTTGGCCTACTGCATCATTGTCGAAGGTCTGCCACTTTTCATGTGCTTTAAAGGCGAATCCCATCTACCCTTTGAAAACTGTTTCCTGGAATTCTGGCTTGCTTTCAAATCCTCTTCATTGCCTTACCTCAAGATATATTTGGACGATAGTTCTCATTTATAACCCTGCAGGTTTTTGAATTGCAGTGCCCCTGAGCTCCATTTTTCAACTTGCATTTTTGTGAGCTGGCCGCAACACCGCAGGATTGCTTCAGGCCCTGTGCTGGTTCTGAGAGGCAGGCTGAGTCTTTGGCTAATTCTTCTTCCTGATGGGAAATTAGTGTGGCATGTGCCTGTCCAAACACCTACAGCTAGTCTCTCATTGGTTCCCCCTCTTCCCCTTCATCCTCCGGACAAATTGCAAAGTGTGCAAAACAGTAGGTAAAAGGCGCTGAATCTTGAAGTGGGGAGATTGTTACTAAAATGGCTGGAATGGCGAACCCGAGCAGCAGCAGGTAAAAAACGAGCTGCGTTTTAGAAACCTTTCCCGATCACACGGTTTCCCATCCTCTGGGTTTCCCGTGCATGTTTTAGCTTTAGGAAGATTCCCTTAAACCTGGACAGCTGGGACCCATTTAATGGGTAGCATGCAGTATTTCTTTAAAGGGTCTGCATTTGCTCACCCAACCTCAACAATCCTCTCAGCTCCAAGTGTCCAGCCTTATGTCTCATCCAGCTGTTGGTGTAGATGTTGTCAATCCAGGGTGTATCACATCCCATGAACGAATTTTGTAAAAATTTCTTACTGTCTTTGTGTTTGAAACTTATTTTTATACTGGGGTTTAGCTGATTTTCACTGCTGTGTTTATGCCGCTCTACACACAGTTGATTAACTGACAAAGAGATAGCAATACATAGGTTTTAAGATATTTACTAGTCAGATATATTCCCCTGCGATGAAGATGGGGTGTTGAGTCCAGTTCATTGATCAAGGAGTAGGTCTTGTCTAATACCTATTTGGTTTATTGAACGGTATCTGTGCTAATTTCAAACTCTGGTTTTATGCATCACCCCACCTCAGCTTTCCCCTTAAGCAGGCATAAGTGTGTTTTCTAAATGTGTGACTCTGTTCTATTTTGTAATTCAGCTCATGTGTAGCGATTTTTACATCCCCTCTATAAGTGATATCTTATGATAAGTTTCTTTTTCTGCGTGACTTAACTTCACTTAGAATCATAGTACGTCAATCCACTCGTTATGCTGCTATTAGCCTTTTGACATTTATTTCATGGCTGACTGATATTCCGTTGTACATAAGTATCACAACTTCTTTATCCATTTTTCTCTTTCCTGGAATATTTAAGGTGTACCAAAGTCGAGGTCCTTGTAAACAGAACAGCCTTAAACTTTGGGGTGCCTGTGTCATGTTGATTTCTAGTTTTCCCAAGATATACGCCTATGAGTGCAAGTGCCCTATGCTCTGTAGCTCTGTTTTTTAGATGTGTTAGGAAACACCATACACTTCTCCAGAGTGTCTGTTGGTTATTTACATCCCGGCCATCAGCGTAACAAGACTCCCCTTTCTCCATGGCCTGTTATGCCTTTCTTTTTTTTACACTTTTTTTAGGATGGCCCTTTTGACCGGTGAGAAGCGAGACTTTTTGTAGTGCTGATTTTCAAGCCCACTTGCTTGGTTGGCCAAAAAGGGCGTATGCGTTTTTTCCTGAATATATTCAGGGAAAAACGCATACGCCCTTTTTGGCCAATGGCATCATTGTCGAATTTCTGCCGCTTTAAAGGCGAGTCCAATCTACCCCTTGAAATCTGTTTCCTGCAATTCTTCCATGCTTTCAAATCCTCTTCGATGCCTTACCTCAATATATTTTTGGACGTTAGTTATCATTTATAACTCTTCATGTTTGTGACTTGCAGTGCCCCTGAGCTCCATTTTACAAGCTTTTTTGTGTGTGAGCTTGCCCCCAAACCGCAGGATTGCTTCAGGCCCTATTCTGGTTCCGGGGGCGGGTAGGCTGAGCCTTTGTTTAATTTTTCTTCCTGATCGCAATTTAGAGTGGTATGTGCCTGTCCAAACACCTACAGCTTGTCTCTCATTGGTTCCCCATCTTCCCGTTTCTCCTCTGGACAAATTGCAAACTGCATGAAACAGGAGGTTAAAGGTGCTGATTCTCCAAGTGCAGAGGTTGTTAGTAAAGTGGCTGGAATGGCGAAACTGAGCACTAGGAGTTGAAAAATGAGGTGCATTTTAGAAACCATTCCCAATCACACGGTGTACCATCATTTGGGTTTCCAGTGCACGTTTTAGCTGTAGGAAGATTCTCTTTAACCTGGAGAGCTGGGACTCATGGAATGGGTATCAAGCAGTATTACTTTAAAGTGTCTGCATTTGCTCTCCCAACCTTACCAATCCTCTCAGCCCAAGAGTTTCCAGCCTTATGTGCCTTCCAGCTGTGTGTGTAGATTTTGTCAATCCACGTTGCATCACAGTCCCTGAAAGAATTTTGTAAGAGTTACTCTTTCACGATCTTTATTTTTTTTTGTTATTTATATTTATAATGGGTTTTAGCTGATTTTCAATGCTCTGTTTATGCCGCTTCACATCCACTTGATTCACTTACAGAGAGATATCAATAAATACATTTTAAGATTCTTACTACACATATATATTGTTCTGCGGCGAATAGGGTTTGTTGAGTCCAGTTCTTTGAGCCATGAGTCGGTCATGTCTATTACATATTTGGTTGATGGAACGGTATCTGTGCTAATTTCAAACTCTTCTTTTATGCATCATCCCACCTCACCTTTCCCCTTAAGCAGCCATAAGTGTGTTTTCTAAATGCGTGACTCTGTTCTGTTTTGTAATTCAGTTCATGTGTAGCGATTTTTACATTCCCTCTATAAGTTATATCTTATGATAAGTTTCTTTATCTCTGTGACTTACTTCTCTTAGAATCATCGTTCCTAAATCACTCATTATGCTGCTACTAGCCTTATGACATTGATTCCCTGGCTGAGTGTTATTCCATTGTACATAAGTACCACAACTTGTTTATCCATTTGTCTCTTTTGTGGGATATTTAAGGTGTACCTGAGTCGAAGTTCTTGTAAACAGAGCAGCCCTAGACTTTCTCGTGCCTGTGTCCTGTCGATTTTTCTTTTTCGCAAGGTATACGCCCATGTGTGGAAGTGCCCTATGCTCTGTAGCTGTTTCTTAGATGTTTTAGGAAACATCATACAGTTCTCCATGATGTGGCTGTTGGCAGTTTACATAGGGCCCATCAGGGTAACAAGAGTCCCTTTTCTCCATGGCTTGTCCTGCATTTCTGTTTTTACAGTTTTTCAGAATGGCCCTTTTGAGCGATGCAAAATGAGACTTCTTTGTACTGCTTATTTGCATTGCCCACTTGTTCAGTTGTCCAAAAGGGGCCGTATTCATTTTTGCTGCATATATTCAGGAAAAAACGCATACGCCATTTTTGACCGTCTGCATCATTTTCTGCCGCTTTTCGTGTGCTTTAAAGGCGACTCCTATCTACCGCTTGGAAACTGTTTCCTGCAATTCTGACTTGCTTTCAAATCCACTTCATTGCCTTACCTCAAGATATTTTTGGACGATAGTTCTCATTTATAACCCTGCAGGTTTTTGAATTGCAGTGCCCGCGAGCTCCATTTTTCAACTTGCTTTTTTGGGAGCTGGCCGCAAAACCGCAGGATTGCTTCATGCCCTATTCTAGTTCCAGGTGGCAGGCTGAGTCTTTGGCTAATTCTTCTTCCTGATGGGAAATTAGTGTGGCATGTGCCTGTCCAAACACCTACAGCTAGTCTCTCATTAGTTCCCCCTCTTCCCATTCATTGTCTGGAGAAGTTGCAAACTGTACGAAACAGGAGATTAAAGGTGCTGCTTCTCCAAGTTGGGAGATTGTTAGTAAAGCGGCTGGAATGGCGAACCGGAACAACAGGAGATGAAAAATGAGGTGCATTTTAGGAACATTTTCCAATCACATGGTGTACAGTCCTCTGGGTTTCCCATGCATGTTTTAGCTGTAGGAAGGTTCTCTTGAACCTGGAAATTTGGGACCCTTGGAATGGGTCCCAGGCAATATTACCTTAAAGGGTCTGCATTTGCTCACCCAACCTCACTAATCCTCTTAGCCCGAAGAGTTTCCAGCCTTATGTCTCATCCTGCTGTTGGTCTAGACGTTTTCAATCCATGTTGCATCACAGCACCTGGGCAAAAGTTGTAAGAATTTTTCTTTGTCTCACTGTCTTTTATTATTTTTTTAAATTTCTTATTGTATTGGTTACAGCTGACTTTCAATGCTCTGTGTCTTGCTGCTGTACATCCACTTGATTGACATACAGAGAGACATTAGTAAATTCTTATTCAGATTCTTACCAGTCGTATATATTCTTTTCCATTGACATGAGTGTGCTGAGTGCAGTTCTTTGAGGTACAGTGTAGACCTTGTCAATTATCAATTTGGTGTTTGGAACGGTATCTTTGCTAATTTCAACTTCATGGATAATGTCTCACTACTCCCCACCTTTCCCCTTTAGCAGCCTTATGTGTGTTTTCTACATATTTGACTATGTTTCTGTTTCGTCATTTATTTCATGGGTAGCCATTTTTGATTCCACCTTTAAGTGATATGATATGTGTCTTTTTCTTTCTGACTTATGTCACTTAGAATGATCGTACTTAACTCCTCCCGAGTTGTTGCAACTGGCTTTATTTCATTGATTTCCTGGCTGAGTAATATTCAATGCTACATAATTACCATATCTCTTTTATCCATTTTTTCCTTCCAGGGACATTTAGGTTATGTCGAAGTCGAGGCTCTTTTAAACAGAGAGGTGGTAAACGTTGAGGTGCCTGTGTCCTGTCGATTTTTGTTTTTCCCAAGATATACGCCCATGAGTGCAAGTGCCCTATGCTCTGTAGCTCATTTTTTAGATGCTTTAGTAAACACAATACACTTCTCCAGAATGGCCGTTGGCAATATACATTTCCACTATAAGTCTCACAGGGCTCCCTTTTCTCCTCGCCCTGTCCTGCATTTCTGGTATTTACACTTTATGAGGATGGCTCTTCTGACTGATGTGAAGTGATACCTTTTGTGGTATTGATTTCCAGTGCCCTCCTGTTTGGTTGGTTAAAAAGGGTGTATGCCCTTTTCTTGAATATATTCAGAAAAAACACATACGCCCTTTTGGGCCAACTGCATCGTTGGCGATGTTCAGCCCCTTTTCTTGTGCTTTAATGACGAGTCCTTTCTACCTCTTCAAATCCCTTTCCTGCCATTCTCCCTTGCTTACAAGTCCTTTTCTCTGACTTTCCTCAAGACATTTTTCGACGATAGATATTTTCAACTCTGCAGTTTCGTGAATTTTAGTGCCTCTGAGTTCCATTTTTCAACTTGTGTTTTTGGGAACTGGCCACAAAACAGTGGGATTTCCTCAAGCCCTATTCTGTTTCTGTGGGCAATCTTAGCCTTTGGTCAATTCATCTTCCTGATTGAAATTTGGGTGACATGTGCCTGTCTGAACACCTAGGACTTATCTCTCATTGTCTCTCATCCTTCCGCTTCATCCTCTGGATAAATTCCAAACTGTGTGCAACAGGATGTTGAAGGTGCTGACACCCCCAAGTGGGGAGATTGTTAGGAAAGATGCTGGAGGGGGGGACCCAAGCACCAAGAGATAAGGAGATGTGGTGTCTTTTCCAAACTCTTCCCGATCACATGGTGTACCATCCTCTGGGTGTTACAGGCATGTTTTAGCTGTAGGAAGGGTCCCGTGCATGTAAGGAGAACACCAGGGATTTTTCCAAATCAGTGTCTCACCGAACCCCAAATGGGAATACTTAAGCTACGGCTACACGTATGTTCATTAAGGGCCTTTGGCAGTAGGCAGAGTCAGAACTTTAGATAATTGAAGTCTTCAGGGTCAGAAGCACTCATCGGCCTCCCTTAGGTTACATTTTATCTGTCGTTGATAGAAGATGTCGATAAAAATATCTGTTCTTTTTCAGATTTCCCCTTATAGGTTATTACAAAATATTGAGAGTAGTTCCTTGTTCTATACAGTAGTTCCTTGTTGATGATCTATTTTATACATAGCAGTGTGTATGTGTTAATCCCAAAGTGTTAATTTATCCCTCCTCCCACCTTTCCCCTTTGGTAATAATAAATTATAAGATTTTATACTTCTCAGAAATGGGGGACCTGAAAGAGAGGTATAATTTTTAATGGAAAATCATCCAAAACAAGATTGAAGCTTCAGCCAAGATTATTAGATGTACATCCTTGGAAAGTAATCACTTCGTTTCTCTAATGTTGACCTGACAAATAAGACAAACCCCTTCACTAAACTTGCTTATAATAAAGTGATGGAAATATCAAATGGAAGTGTTAGAAACATCTTATTTTACCCGAGCCTTATACACTGTTCTATGTTAACTACAGTTTGGCTCACACATCTGTTCATTGAAGTTACAATAGTCTCAATTTCTGTTACTGATCCTCCAGAGTGGACCCCAACAAGTGTCCCCCTGCCCAGTGTCATTGGGGCCAACAGATCGAGACTGAGTTTGGTTCACAAGCAAAGGAAACTTTATATTTTGATCAGAGAATGGAGAGGTGAGA
>NW_020838053.1:2660957-2688621 GCF_003676395.1 Aethalodelphis obliquidens
CAGCCCACGGGGCTCTCGTGGTCAGGCCCCTCCCAGGATACAGAGCTACCCTTGCAGGTACCGTGGCAGGGCTGGGCACACAGGAACCGTGCACATAGCCCTTATTGCAGAGCACCCCCAGCTCACCTGTCGCTCAGAGCTGACACAGAGCACCTCAGAGCAGGACTTGAACTAACAAACAGCAGCTCCGACAGGTCTGTGACCCTGGGCATCACTCTGTATGGCCTCCCTCTGCCTGGTCTTCCAGAGATTTCCACTGCAGCCGGGGCACCAGGCCTCTGTCTCAACCCACCACCCCTCCTCTCCCTGACTCCTGGGTTCCTCTCTTTAGGAGAGGGTTTTTTTGAAGTCATCTCCCACTCATGGGCCAGATAAAATGATTAGAAAACAAGCCAGAGCTGCAGCCCCTTGTCTATCCTGACTCTCAGGAGCCCACACCTGTTCCTTGGACCTGGCCGGTTCAGCAAGTTCCATTTTCTGCAACTGTGAGCCCCTGAGGGGTGATGATTGGCTGACCTGGGCAGCCTTACCGTGCCGGCCAGCCCTCCCCAGGTGTGCCTGGGTTGAGATCAATATAAATACCACTCCAGGCAGCAAGAGCCCCTGCAGCCGTGCCTGACGCCATTTTCTCTGCCCTGTCAGCAGTCTCGGGGCTGGGCTGGTGGGAGGGAGTGAGAGGCCACGGCTTTGTGGGTGGCCCAGTGTGAGTGGGGCTCTGCTGGACTTTCTGCAGCAGTTGCCAGGCTGCCACCTGCTAAAGAAGAGGATGTGTCACCCATACCTGCTGCTGGAATTTCTCCCTGGGCAGAGGTGAGGAAGGAAAAAAGCAGTGGGGGCAGGGACAGGACGGGTATCTCAGGCAGGGAAATGGAAATCTTCCAGAAGAGCACCCAGGGCCAGGACCATCCTGGCTGGCCTGCAGGCACCAAGTCGGCCAGCATGCTGTCACTCATGTGGCTCTATGGCCCTTCCTCTAGGCTTTCAAGTCCTTGTATATATTCAGGTGTTTTACCTGGGACGGGTGGGAATAGTTCAGCAGCAACTGGCCTGGGGCTCAGCTCACGTTTACTCACAGATGCCTCGGCACGGTGCCCCAGCTTTGCAATGAGGACGCTTGTTGCGTGGGGGCTGCTGGCTGAATGGGAGACGATTCCCCACCACTGACCAACTTCAGAATTGTTTACAACTGGAGCAAGTGCCCTGATACGGTTTTCCTCTGTGTAACTGGTGGGTTCTGTGTTTTTTTTCTCTTTTTCGTTTTTGGTTCAAGGTAGATTTTATTCCTCTTTTTTGTATTTACAGATATAAGCATGGAAATAATTTATTCATATAAATACATGTATGTGCAGGGAATAATTGTTTTTTCTGTTTTATTTTTTAAATTTTATTTCTTTTTAATTTTGAATTTTATTTTATATTTTTATACAGCAGGTTCTTATTGGTTATCTATTTTATACATATAAATGTATACATGCCAATCCCAGTCTCTCAACTCCTCCCACCACCACCCCCCAACAGCTTTCCCCCCTTGTTGTCCATACGTTTGTTGTCTACATCTGTTGCTCTATTTATGCCTTGCAAAATGGTTAATCTGTACAGTTTTTCTAGGTTCCACATATATGCATGAATATACAAGATTTGTTTTTCTCTTTCTGACTTACTTCACTCTGTATGACAGTCTCTAGATCCATCGACGTCTCTACAAATGACCCAATTTCATTCCTTTCTATGGCTGAGTAATATTCTATTTTATATATGTACCACATCATTATCCATTCATCTGTCTCTGGGCATTCAGGATGCTTCCATGACCTGCCTATTGTAAATAGTGCTGCAGTGAACATTGTGGTGAATGTGTCTTTTTGATTTATGGTTTTCTCTGGGTATGTGCCCAGTAGTGGGATTGCTGGATCATATGGTAATTCTATTTTTAGTTTTTTAAGGAACCTCCATACTGTTCTCCATAGTGACTATATCAATTTACATTCCCACCAATAGTGGAAGAGGATTCCTTTTCTCCACACCCTCTCTAGCATTTGTTGTTTGTAGATTTTCTGATGATGCCCATTCTAACAGGTGTGAGGTGATACCTCATTTGTAGTTTTGATTTGCATTTCTCTAATAATTAGTGATGTTGAGCAGCTTTTCATGTGCTTCTTGGCCATCGCTATGTCTTCTTGGAAGAAATGTCTATTTAGATATTCTGCCCATTTTTGTATTGGGTTGTTTGTTTTATTTTAATATTGAGCTGCATGAGCTTTTTATATATATTGGAGATAAATCCTTTGTCCGTTGATTCGTTTGCAAATATTTTCTCCCATTCTGAGTGTTGTCTTTCCGACTTGTTTATTTTTTCCTTTGCTGTGCAAAAGCTTTTAAGTTTCATTAGGTTCCATTTGTTTATTTTTGTTTTTATTTCTATTTCACTGGGAGGTGGGTCAAAAAGCATCTTGCTGTGATTTATGTCAAAGAGTGTTCTGCCTATGTTTTCCTCTAAGAGTTTTATAGTGTCAAGTCTTACATTTAGGTCTCTAATCCATTTTGAGTTTATTTTTGTGTATGGTGTTATGGAGTGTTCTAATTTCATTGTTTTATGTGTAGCTGTCCAGTTTTCCCAGCACCACTTACTGAAGAGACTGTCTTTTCTCCATTGTATATCCTTGCCTCCTTTGTCATAGATGAGTTAGCCATAGGTACGTACATTTATCTCTGGGCTTTCTATCCTGTTCCATTGATCTATATTACTGTTTTTGTGCCAGTACCATATAGTCTTGATTACTGTCACTTTGTAGTATAGTCTGAAGTGAGGAAGTCTGATTCCTCCAGTTCTTTTAATTTCCCTGAGGACTGCTTTGGCTATTCGGGGTCTTTTGTGTCTCCATACAAATTTTAAGATTTTTTTGTTCTAATTCTGTAGAAAATGCCACTGGTAATTTGATAGGGATTGCATTAAATCTGTAGATTTCTTTGGGTAGTATAGTCATTTTCACAATATTGATTCTTCTAATCCAAGAACATGGTTTATAACTCCATCTGCTTATATCATCTTTGATTGCTTTCAGCAGTGTCTTATAGTTTTCTGAGTACAGGTCTTTTACCTCCTTAGGTAGGTTCATTCATATGTATTTTATTCTTTTTGTTGCAATGGTGAACTGGATTGTTTTCTTAATTTCTCTTTCTGATCTTTCATTGTTAGTGTATTGGAATGCAAGAGATTTCTGTGCATTAATTTTGCATCCTGCAACTTTACCAAATTCATTGATTAGCTCTAGTAGTTTTCTGGTGGCATCTTTAGGATTCACTATGTACAGTAAAGTGTCATTTGCAAACAGTGACAATTTTACTTCTTCTTTTCCAATTTGTATTCCTGTTATTTCTTTTTCTTCTCTGATTGCTGTGTCTAGGACTTCCAAAACTATGTTGAATAATAGTGGTGAGAGTGGACATCCTTGTATTGTTTCTGATCTTAGAGTAATTGCTTTTAGTTTTTCACTATTGAGAATGCTGTTTTCTGTGGGTTTGTCATATATGGCCTTTATGATGTTGAGGTAGATTCCCGCTATGCCCACTTTTTGAAGACTTTTTATCATAAATGGGTTTGAATTTTGTCAAAAGCTTTTCCTGCATCTATTGGGAATGATCATAGTTTTATTCTACAATTTGTTAATATGTTGTATCACATTGATTGATTTGTGTATATTGAAGAATCCTTGCATCCCTGGGATAAACCCCACCTGATCATGGCATATGATCCTTTTAATGTGTTGTTCAATTCTGTTTCCTAGTATTTTGTTGAGGATTTTTACATCTATATTCATCAGTGATATTGGTCTCTAATTTTCTTTTCCTGTAGTATCTTTGTCTGGTTTTTGTATCAGGGTGATGGTGGACTCATAGAAGGAGTTTGGGAGTGTTCCTTCCCCTGCAAAATTTCTGAAGAGTTTGAGAAGGTTGGGTGTTAGCTCTTGTCTAAATGTTTGATAGAATTCACCTCTGATGCCATCTGGTTCTGGACTTTTGTTTTTTGGAAGACTTTTAATCACAGTTTCAATTTCATTACTTGTGATTAGTCTGTTCATATTTTCTATTCCTGTTTCAGTCTTGGAAGGTTATACCTTTCTAAGAATTTGTCCATTTCTTCCAGGTTGTCCATTTTATTGGCATAGAGTTGCTTGTAGTCTCTTAGGATGCTTTGTATTTCTGTGGTGTCTGTCACAATTTCTCCTTTTTCATTTCTAATTTTATTGATTTGAATCCTCTCCCTCTTTTTCTTGAGTCTGGCTAAAGTTTTATCATTTTTGTTTATCTACTCAAAGAACCAGCTTTTAGTTTTATTGATACTTGCTATTGTTTTCTTTGTTTCTATTTCATTTATTTCTGCTCTGATCTTTATAATTTCTTTCCTTCTACTAAGTTTGGGTTTTGTTCTTCTTTCTCTAGTTCCTTTAGGTGTAAGGTTAGATGGTTTATTTGAGATTTTTCTGGTTTTTTGAGGTAGGCTTGTATTGCTATAAACTTCCCTCTTAGAACTGGTTTTGCTGCATCCCATAGGTTTTGGATCATCGTGTTTTTGTTGTCATTTTTCTCTAGGTAGTTTTTGATTTCCTCTTTTATTTCTTCAGTGAACTCTTGGTTATTTAGTATTGTATTATTTTGCCTCCATGTGTTTGTGTGTTTTACGTTTTTTTCCCTGTAATTGATTTCTAATCTCATAGCATTGTGGTCAGAACTGCTGCCTGATATGATTTCAGTTTTCTTAAATTTACTGAGGCTTTATTTGTGACCCAAGATGTGATCTATCCCGAAGAATGTTTCATGTGCAGCTGGGAAGAACGTGTAATCTGCTGTTTTTGGATGGAATGTCCTATAAATATCAATCAAGTCTATCTATTCTATAGTGTCATTTAAAGCTTGTGTTTCCTTATTAATTTTCTGTCTGGATGATCTCTATTGGTGTAAGTGAGGTGTTAAAGTCTCCTACTATTATTGTGTTATTGTCGATTTCCTCTTTTATAGCTGTTAGCAGTTGCCTTATATACTGAGGTGCTCCTATGTTGGGTACATATATATTTATAATTGTTATATCTTGTTGGATTGATCCCTAGATCATTATGTAGTGTCCTTCCTTGTCTCTTGTAACATTCTTTATTTTAAAATCTATTTTATCTGATATGAGTATTGCTACTCCAGCTTTCTTTTGATTTTCATTTGTATGGAATATATTTTTCCATCCCCTCACTTTCAGTCTGTATGTGTCCCTAGGTCTGAAATGGGTCTTTGGTAGACAGCATATATATGGGTCTTGTTTTTGTATCCATTCAGTGAGCCTGTGTCTTTTGGTTGGAGCATGTAATCCATTCACGTTTAAGATAATTATCAATATGTATGTTCCTATTACTGTTTTCTTAATTGTTATAGGTTTGTCTTGGTGGGTCCTTTTCTTCTCTTGTGTTTCCCACTTAGAGAAGTTCCTTTAGCATTTTTTGTAGAGCTGATTTCGTGGTGCTGAATTCTCTTAGCTTTTGCTTGTCTGTAAAGCTTTTGATTTCTGCATCAAATCTGAATGAGATCCTCAGTGGGTGGAGTACTCTTGGTCGTAGGTTCTTCCCTTTCATCACTTTAAATTTATCATGCCACTCCCTTCTGGCTTGTAGATTTTCTGCTGAGAAATCAGCTGTTAACCTTATGGGTGTTCCGTTGTATGTTATTTGTCTTTTTTCCCTTGTTACTTTCAGTAATTTTTCTTTGTCTTTAATTTTTGTCAATTTGATTACTATGTGTCTTGGCATTTTTCTTCTTTGGTTTATCCTGCCTGGAACTCTGTGCTTCATGGAGTTCCGTGGCTATTTCTTTTCCCATGCTAGGGAAGTTTTCAACTATAATCTTCAAATATTTTCTCAGGTCTTTTCTCTCTCTCTTCTCCATCTGGGACCCCTATAATGCGAATGTTGTTGCATTTAATGTTGTCCCAGAGGTCTCTTAGGGTGTCTTCATTTATTTTCATTCTTTTTCTTTATTCTGTTCCATGGCAGTGATTTCCACCTTTCTGTCTTCCAGATCACTTATCCATTCTTCTACCACAGTTATTCTGCTACTGATTCCTTCTAGTGTATTTTTCATTTCAGTTATTGTATTGTTCATCTCTGTTTGTTTGTTCTTTAATTCTTCTAGGTGTTTGTTCCTTAATTCTTCTAGGTCTTTGTTAAGCATTTCTTGCATCTTCTCAATCTTTGCCTCCATTCTTTTTCCAAAGTCTTGGATCATCTTCACTATCATTATTCTGAATTCTTTTTCTGGAAGGTTGCCTATCCCCACCTCATTTCACTGATTTTCCTGGGATTTATCTTGTTCCTTGATCTGGTATAAAGTCCTCTGCCTTTTCATTTTCTCTATCTTTCTGTGAATGTGGTTTTCCTTCCACAGGCTGCAGAATTGTAGTTCTTCTTGCTTCTGCTGTCTGCTCTCCAGTGATTGAGTCTATCTGAGAGGCTTGTGCAAGCTTCCTTATGCGAGGGACTGGTGGTGGGTAGAGCTGGGTGTTGCTCTGGTGAGCAGAGCTTTAATCTGTTTGTCAGTGGATTAAATAAAACTTTAATAAAAAGTTTAATCCACTTGTCTGCTGATGCTTGGGGCTTGGTTCCCTCCCTGTTGGTTGTTTGGCCTGAGGCAACCCAGCACTGGAGCCTACCTTGCTCTTGGTGAGGCTAATGGCGGACTCTGGGAGGGCTCATGCCAAGGAGTATTTCTCAGAACTTCTGCTGCCAGGGTCGTTGTCCCCATGGTGAGCCACAGCAACTCCCCGCCTCTGCAGGAGACCCTCTAATACTAGCAGGTAGGTATGGTCATTCGCCTACGGGGTGACTGCCCCTTCCCCTGGGTCCTGATGTGCTTACTACTTTGTGTGTGCCCTCCAAGAGTGGAGTCTCTGTTGAGACTCTGAGTGCAGTTGAGACTCGGAGTGGAGTCACACAGACCCTGGGTCCTGTGAAGCTTCGATGCTTTGTGGTTCTAGAAATACTATAGGAGACGGTCCACAGTAGGTTAAGCTAATGCTGTCAGTAGAGGTGGTGAAGCCAGAGATCTGTAGTTCTGACTAGAGGTTCCAGTGTACAT
This sequence comes from Aethalodelphis obliquidens, assembly GCF_003676395.1. Taxonomy (NCBI): domain Eukaryota; kingdom Metazoa; phylum Chordata; class Mammalia; order Artiodactyla; family Delphinidae; genus Aethalodelphis; species Aethalodelphis obliquidens. The sequence continues at coordinate 2,668,071 of NW_020838053.1, forward strand.
ACAGGACAAAATCATCTCGTGTGAATGTAGTTCAGGCACGTTTAAGATGAATGCAGTCATGTTAATACCTAACATCTTTTATATTATGCTTCTCCTCAGGGACCCCTCCTCTGTTCCTGAGGCTCCTGTAAGTCATGTACAGGGGAATGGAGAGTGGGCTCTGTCCAGTCTGAGCCCTCAGTTACCCTGTGTGTATCTTAGGATACTTTGTATTTCTCTGGTGGCAGTTGTAACATCATCTCTTTCATTTCTGATTTATTTGGGCCCCCTCTTTTTAAAAAAACATACTACTGTGTCTTTTATTCTTTACAGAAGTTTAGTAAGTGTTTGATCTTCTACCCTTACTCTATGTATACTTTTTGCCGTGAGATTTTTATTTAGTTTGTTTTCTTGTTACTATCAATAATTAGTGAGACTTCTTTTAAGCTACCTTCAACATTGCTTATAAAGCTGCTTTATTAGTGATGTCAGAGCTTTAATGGAAGTCGTGTTCTGGTTGTAAGTTAGAATGCAGTGTGCCAGCAAAAAGCCCCTTAATTTTATGTCTCATTACTTCTTGTCCTTAATTTTATGTCTCATTACTTCTTGTCCTTTTTTTTTTTTTTTCTGGTACACGGGCCTCTCACTGTTATGGCCTCTCCTGTTGCAGAGCACAGGCTCTGGATGCAACAGGCTCAGCGATCATAGCTCATGGGCCCAGTCATTCTGCAGCATGTGGGATCTTCCCGTACAGGGGCACGAACCCGTGTCCCCTGCATCGGCAGGTGGACTCTCAACCACTGCGCCACCAGGGAAGCCATTGTTCTTTTTTAAATTTAATTTTTATTTTTTATCAGAGTAAATTTGATTAAAATGTTTTGTTTGTTCTAGGTGTGCAAGATGTGCACATATACATGTATCTATACTTCTTCAGGTCGTTTTCTCTTGTAGGTTATGACACAATGTTGAGTCGTCTTCTCTTGGTATTCTGTAGGTCTTTGGTGATTATATATTTCACATGTGTTTGTATATTTTTGTTAACCCCAATATCGTAATGTATCCAATCCTCACACCTTTCCATTTGGTGAACCATAAGTTTGTTTAATGAATCTGTGATTACCCTTCTCTGTGGAAGTATCTTCACTGGTATCAATTTTTAGCTAACACCTGTAAGTGATATTATAGGTTATGTGTCTTTTGCTGTCTGACTTAGTACAATTTGCCTGATTACCTATAAAATCACCTATGGTGCTGCAAATGGCATTGTTTCATTGTTTTCCATATCTAATATTCCATTTGTACATGTACCAGTTCTTCGTCCACTCACCTCTTGATGGACTTTTTGGTTGCCTCCAGGTCTTGACTATTGTAATACTGTTGCAATGCACATTTGCCTGCCTGTGTCTTTCCAATTCTGTCTTCTTATGTTATAGGCCCAGGAGTGGGCCTCCTGTATCATATGGTATCTCAGGGTTTACCTTTTAAAGTCACCACGATTCTGTTCTCATTAGTGGCTCTTTCCAGGTTACATCCAACTTAAAGTTGAGGGTATGCATTTCTCCACAACACCTTCAGCATTTATTGTTTGTAGTTTTCTTGCTGATGGATATTCTGACTGGTGTGAGCTGATAGCTCTTTGTGGTTGAATTTGCATGTGACTCATAAGGCATGTCCTTTTTATTTTTCAAACTGTGATTACAGCTTAGTTCTTCAAAGTGTTTTCTTAAAGTATGTGTCACATTTTGAAATTTATTGGCCAATACCTCCCTCAAGACATTTTGAGGGCAGGTTTCACTTACAGCACTGCAGTACTTGTTCACATAAAGTGACCATTAGCACAGGCTTTAAAGCTGCTTTTTCAGGTAACGGCCAAAGTGTGGCAGCCTTTCTTCATTCCCCATGCTGGTACTAGGGAAACAGACCTTCTGGCCAGTGATCTTCCTCGGTTATAAATTAGAGTAGAATGTGCCCGGATAAACCCCCAAAAGCGGATGTCTCCTTACTTTTGTTTGTGTTTTTATATTTAATTTATATTTTTATTGGAGTAATATTCCATTGTGTATATGGACCACTTCTTTGTGCATTCCTCTGTTGATGGACATTTTCGCGGCTTCCAAGTGTTGGCTATATTAAATATTGCTGGAGTGCAAGATTGCCAGCCTGTGACTTTTTGATTCTCATTTTCTCAGGTGATAGGCCCAGCACTGGGTGTGACTGATTGACTAGTAGCTCTATGTTTACCTTTTCAAAGCACCTCCATTGTGTTTTCATTAGTGGCTCTTACCAAGTCCCCCTTAGAACCAAGGGTACAAATTTGTCCACAATCCCTTTAGCATTTATTGTTTGCAGCATTTTTGCTAATGGCAATTCTGAATGCTGTGAGCTGATAAGTTTTTGTAATTTGGGTTTGCATGTCTTTAAAAATTCTTAAAATTGATCATTTTCCCACGCCTTTTACTTTTCTGTTAAAAAAAAAAAGTGTGAGTACAATATATCTCTTGAAATTTTCTTCTTGGAAGGTTGCCCTCTTTTGAATTTTTGGTTGATATTCGACCCCAGGATTTTTTTGGAGGGCAGGTGTCATTACAGAACTGCAAGTTTGGTGAATATTTAGTGACCATTAGCACTGGGTTTAAAGCTGCTGTTGTGGGAAATGGCCACAAGGAGGCAGCATTTCTCCATTCCCAAATCTGGGTACTAGGGCAGGAGAGCCTGTCTGGAAGTTGTGTACCTAGGTTGTAAGTTAGAATGGAATGTGCAAGGAGAAACGCCCATAAGTTTATGTCTCATTACTTCTTCTTGGTTTAAAAAAAAATTTTAATCGGGGTAATGATTAGAATATTGTTTGTCCAGGTGTTCACAATCTGGTTCATTTGTACAATATGTAAGTCTATTCATGCTCAGATCCTCTTCCCATGTGAAATATTATAGAGTGTTCCATAGACCTCCCTTGCTATATGGTTGGTCTTTTTGATATATGTTTATAATATGTATTTGTATACATATGGTAATGCTAATCTTAATTTATCCATTCTGCCCACCTTTCCTTTTAGATAAGCATACTTAATTTCTAAGTCTGTGAGTGTCTTTCTCTGTGGAAATATGTTCATTTGTGTTAGTTATTAGATAAAGCCTGTAAGTGATATCATAGGATATAGGTCTTTTGCATTCTGACTTACCTCATGTTCTGTGATTTACTCCAAGCTCAACTATGGTGCCTCAAAGAGCAGTGTTTCATTGTTTTCCACAGCTAATATTCCATTGTGTACATGGACCATTTCTTCTTTATCCATTAATCTGTTGATGGACATTTTGGTTGCTTCACTGTCTTGGCTATTGTGAATAAGGCTGCAGTGCAGCTTTTGCAGCCCAGGTCTTCTCGATTCTGTTCTTCTCAGGTGAGAGGCCCAGTGATGGGCCTACTGGATTGAATGGTACCTCAATTTTTACTTTTAAATGCAGCTTCTTTCTGTTCTCATTATTGGCTGTTACCACTTTACATCTCACCACGAGCTAGAGGGTACACAGTTCTCAAAAACCACTTCAGCATTTATTATTTGTAGACTTTCTGCTGATGGTCAGTCGACCTGTGTGAGTTGAAACCTTTGTGTAGATTAGATTTACAGGAGCGTAGTGATTCCTGAGGTTGAGCTTTTACCCACTTTCCTTTTTTTTAAAAGACAGTGAGTAAAACTTACATCTTCATACTATCTTCTTGAAAAATTTGCCTGTTTTGAATTTTTTTGGCCATTCCCTACCTCAGCACAATTTTTTAGGGTAGGTGTCCTTTACAGCCCTGAGTCCTTGTGAATGTTAAGTGACCATTAGCTGTGGATTTAAAGCTGCTCTTGCGGGAAAGAGCCACAAGGCGGCAGCATTTCTACATTTCCAATTCTGGGTTTTGGGCAACAGACCCCTCCTGGGAATCGTGTTAGTAGGCTGCAAATTAGAGTGGAATGTGCCAGTGCAAACCCCCAAGAGCTTATATCTCCTTACTTGTTTGTTTTTTAGTTTTTATTTTTAATAGGTATCAGCGCAAATTTGATAAAAATGTTTCTCCTAGGTGTACAGAATCTGGTTCATCATATCAGTGTATCTGTCTATTCATCTTTGGATCCTTTCCCTTGTAGGTTATTACAGAGTGTTGAGTAGACCTCTCTTGGTATTCCATAGGTATTTTGTGATTATATATTTCATATGTATTAGTACATGTCTGTTAACCCCCATATCCTAATTCATACATTCCTTACACCTTTCCATTTGGTTAAACATAATTTGGTTTCTGAATCTATGAGTGTCCTTATCTTGGAAATTATTTCATGAGTATCAATTTTTACATAACACCTATAAGTGATGTAATAGGATATCTGCTTTCGGTTTCTTTCTTACTTCAAGTTGGGTGATTATCTCTAGATCTTTCTATGGTGGTGCCAACGGCATTGTTCCATGCTTTTCCATGGCTAATATTCCATTGTGTGCATGGACGACTTCTTTGTGCATTTTTCTGTTGATGGACATTTTGGTTTCTTCCAGGTCTTGGCTATGGTACATGTTGCTGCAGTGAAGGATTGCCAGCCTGTGTCTTTTTGATTCTGGTCTAGTCAGGTGATAGGCCCATCAGTGGGCCTACCAGATCACATGGTAGCTCAATTTTTACCTTTAAGCACACCTCCATTCTGTTCTCAGTACTGGCTCTTACCAGGTTACATCCCACCAGAAGCTAGAGGGTACACAGTTCTCTTAAACCCCTTCATCATTTATACTTTATAGAATTTTTTGCTGATGATCATTCTGACAGCTGTGAGGTGAACGTTCTTGTAGACTGGATTTGCATGGTTTTATGTTGAGCGTTTTTCCATGCCCCTTTTTTAACAAAAAAAAAGAAAGAAAGAAAAAGAAAGAGAATACAAAATGTGCGTAAAATATGCCTCTTGAAATTATCGTTTTGAAATATACACGTCTTCTGAGATTTTTGCTCGATTTACGACCCAAGGATTTGTTTTGAGGGCAGGTGTCATTTACAGGCCTGCAATTATTTTGAATATCAGGTAACCATTAGTGTTGGGTTTAGAGCTGCTGTTCTGTGAAACGGCCAGAAGGCGGCAGCAGTTCTCCTTTACCAAATCTGGTTACTAGGGCAACAGAGCCTCAATGGAAGTCGTGTTCTAGGTTGTAAATTAGAATGGAGTGTGCCAGGAAAAAGCCCCTTAAGTTTATATCTCACTACTTCTTGTTCGTTTTTTAAACTTAATTTTCAGTTTTTATCACAGCAAGTTTGATTACAATGTTTTGCTTGTTCTAGGTGTGCAAGATGTGGTTCTTTTACACATATACATATATCTATAGTTCTTTGGATCCTTTTCCCATGTAGGTTATGACACAATGTTGAGTAGTCTTCTCTTGGTATTCCGTAGGTCTTTGGTGATTATATACTTCACCTGTGTTTGTATATCTCTGTTAACCCCAACATCCTAATGTATCCAATCCTCACACCTTTCAGTTGGTGAACCATACGTTTGTTTAATGAATTTGTGATTGCCTTTCTCGGTGGAAATATCTTCAGTGGTATCAATTATTAGGTAACACCTATAAGTGATATCATAGGATATGTGTCTTTCACTTTCTGACTTACAAGTTGCGTGATTACTTCTAGACTCATCTACGGTGCTGCAAATGGCACTGTGTCACTTTTTTCCTTGGCTAATATTCCATCTCTACATATACCAGTTCTTCTTTGTCCACTCTTCTCTTGATGGACATTTTCGTTGCTTCCATGTCTTGGCTATTGTAATACTTCTACAGTGCAGATTTTCCTGCCTGTGTCTTTCCACTTCTGTCTTCTTAGGATATAGCCTGAGGAGTGGGCCTCCTGGATCATATAGTAGATCAAGGTTTACCTTTTAAAGGCACCTCCATTCTGTTCCCATTAGTGGCTCTTACCAGGTTACGTCCCACTTCAAATGGAGGGTATGCATTTCTCCACAACGTCTTCAGCATTGATCATTTGTAGTTTTTTTGCTGATGGTTATTCTGAGTGGTGTGATCTGATACCTCTTTGTGGTTGGATTTGCATGTGCCTCATACTCCCTTGAAATTGAGCTTTCAGGCATGTCCTTTTATTGTTCAAACTGTTATTACAGCTGACTTCTTCAAATTGTTTTCTTGAAGTATGTGCCACATTTTGAAATTTTTTGGCCTTTACCTGCATCAAGACATTTTAAGGGCAGGTTTCATTTGCAGCCCTGTAGTACTTGTGCATATGAAGTGCGCATTAGCACAGATTTCAAAGCTGCTCTTGCAGGTATTGGCCAGAAGGTGGCAGCATTTCTACGTTCCCCACTCTGGTACCTAGGGAAACAGACCTTCCTGCCAGTGGATTTCCTCAGTTATAAATTAGAGTGCAATGTGCCCTGATACACCCCCCAAAGCTTACGTCTCCTTACTTATGTTTGTTTTTTAAATTTAATTTATATTTTTTAGTGGAGTAATATTCCATTGTGTACATGGACCACTTCTTCTTTGTGCACTCCTCTCTTGATGGTCCTTTTCATTGCTTCCAAGTGTTGCCTCTGGTAAATATTGCTGGAGTGCAGTATTGCCAGCCTGTGACTTTTGATTCTCATTTCCTCAGGTGATAGGCCCAGCAGTGGGTATGATTCATTGACTGGTAGCTCAATGTTTACCTTTTCAAAGCATTTCCATTGTGTTTTCATTAATGGCTCTTACCACGTCCCAATTAACACCGAGGGTACGCATTTTTCCACAACCCCTTCAGCATCTATTGTTTGAAGAATGTTTGCTCATGGCCATTTTGACTGGTGTGAGCTGATAGGTTTTTGTAATTTGGTTTTGCATGTCTTTAATAATTCCTAATATTCAGCATTTTCCCACACCTTTCACTTTTCTTTAGAAAAATAAGTGTGAGTATAATATACCTGTTGAAATTGTCTTCTTGGAAGGTTGCACTCTTTTGAATTTTGTGGTCGATTTTCAACCCCAGGATTTTTTTTTGAGAGGAGGTGTCCTTTATATGCCTACAATGATTGTGAATATTTAGTGACCATTAATGAGTGTGAATATTTAGTGACCATTAGCACTGGGTTTAAAGCTGCTGTGTGGGAAACGGCCACAAGGCGGCAGCATTTCTCCATTCCCAAATCTGGTTACTAGGGCAGCACAGCCATTCTGGAAGTCGTGTTCCCAGGTTGTAAATTAGAATGGAATGTGCCAGGAAAAAGCCCCTGAAGTTTATTTCTCATTACTTCTTGTTCGTTGTTTTAATTGTTTTAATTGGGGTAATGATTAGAATACAGTTTGTCCTAGGTGTACACAATCTGCTTCATTCGTACATCATATATATCTATTCATGTAAAGATCCTTTTCCCATGTAAAGGATTACAGAGTGTTCTGTACACCTCCCTTGCTATGTGCTCGGGCTTTTTGATATATGTAATTAATCTGTATTTGTATAGGTAAGGTAAACCTAATCTTAATTTATCCATTGCCACCACCTTTCCTTTTAGATACACACAGTTTATTTTTTAAGTCTGTGTGTGTCTTTCTCTGTGGAAATATGTCCATTTTTGTCAGTTGTTAGGTAACACCTATAAGTTATCATAGGATATATGTCTTTTGCTTTCCAACTTACCTCATGTTCTGTGATTATCTCTAGGCTTATCTATGGTACCTCAAAGAGCAGTGTTTCATTGTTCTCCGTGGCTAATATTCCATTGTGTACATGGACCATTTCTTCTTTATCCATTCATCTGTGGATGGACATTTTTCTTGCTTCCCTGTCTTGGCTATTGTGAATAAGGCTGCAGTGCAGTTTTTGCAGCCTGTGTCTTCTGGATTCCGGTCTTCTCAGGTGAGAGGCACAGCAGTGGGCCTGCTGCATCGAATGGTAGCTCAATTTTTACTTTTAAATGCAGCTCCTTTCTGTTCTCATTATTGGCTGTTACCACTTTACATCTCACCAGCAGCTAGAGGGTACACAGTTCTCAGAAACCACTTCAGCATTCATTATTTGTAGACTTTCTGATGATGGTTAGTCGACCTGTGTGAGTTGAAACCTTTTTGTAGATTAGAGTTGCATGAGTGTAATAATTCATGAGGTTGAGCTTTTATCCAGTTTCCTTTTTTTTAAAAGATAGTAAGTAAAGCTTACGCCTTCATACTATCTTCTTGAAAAATTGCCTGTTTTGATTTTTTTTGGCCATTCCCTACCTCAGCACAATTTTTTAGGGTAGGTGTCCTTTACAGCCCTGAGTCCTTGTGAATATTAAGTGACCATTAGCTGTGGGTTTAAAGCTGCTCTTGCGGGAAAGAGCCACAAGGCGGCAGCATTTCTACATTTCCAACTCTGAGTTTTTGGGCAGCAGAGCCTTGCTGGAAATCATGTTAGTAGGCTTCAAATTAGAGTGGAATATGCCAGTGAAAACCCTCAAGAGGCTTATATCTCCTTACTTGATGTTTGTTTTTAAATTAATTTTTATTAGGTATTAGAGCAAATTTGATAAAAATGTTGTTTCTCCTAGGTGTACAGAATCTGGTTCATCATATCAATGTATCTGTCTATTCGTCTTTGGATCCTTTCCCATGTAGGTTATTACAGAGTGTTGAGTAGTTCTCTCTTGGTATTTCATATGTATTTTGCGATTATATATTTCATATGTGTTAGTACATGTCTGTTAACCCCCATATCGTAATTCATTCATTCCTTACAACTTTCCATTTCATTAAACATCATTTTATTTTTTTAATCCATGATTTCCCTTCTCTTGGAATTAAGTTCATGGACAATAATTTTTAGGTAACACCTAGAAGTGATGTCATAGGATATCTTTCAGGTTCTTTCTTACTTCAAGTAGGGTGATTATCTCTAGATCCTTCTGTGGTGGTGCCAACGGCACTGTTTCATTATTTTCCATAGCTAATATTCCATTGTGTACATGGACCATTTCTTCTTGGTGCAATTTTCTGTTCATGGACATTTTGGTTTCTTCCAAGTCTTGGCTATGTTAAATGTTCCTGCAGTGCAGGATTGCCAGCCTTTTTCTTTTCCATTCTGCTCTGCACAGTTGATAGGCACATCAAAGGACCTACCAGATCACATGGTAGCTCAATTTTTACCTTTAAACGCACCTCCATTATATTCTCACTACTGACTGTTACCAGTTTACATCCCCCCAGCAGCTAGAGGGTACACAGTTCTCTAAATGCCCTTCAGCATTTATTCTTTGTAGACTTTTTGCTGATGGTCAGTCGACTAGTGTGAGTTGAAACCTTTTTGTAGATAGGATTTGCATGAGTCTAATAATTCCTGAGGTTGAGCTTCTATCCATTTTCTTTCTTTTAACAAGAGAGTAAGTCAAAATACCTCTTCATACTACCTTTTTGAAAATTTTGCCTTTATTGAATTTTTTTGGCCATTCCTCACCTCAGGACATTTTTTTGAGGGCAGGTGTCCTTTACAGCCCTGAGTCCTTGTGAATGTTAAGTGACCATTAGCTGTGGGTTTAAAGCCGCTCTTGCGGTAAACGACCACAAGGTGGCAGCATTTCTACATTTCCAACTCTGGGTTTTTGGGCAACAAAGCCCTCCTGGAAATCGTGTTAGTAGGCTGCAAATTAAAGTGGAATGTGCCAGGGCACACTCCTAAGAGCTTATATCTCCTTACTTCTTGTTTGTTTTTTAAATTTAATTTTTATTTATTATCAGAGCAAATTTGATGAAAATGTTGTGTTTGTTCTAGGTGTACAGAATCTGGTTCATTATATCTATGTATCTATCTATTCATCTTTGGTTCCTTTCCCGTGTAGGTTATTACAGAGTGATGAGCTCAATTTTTAACTTTAAACGCAGCGGCATTCTCTTCTCACTACTGGCTGTTACCATTTTACGTCCTACCAGCAGCTAGAGGGTACACTGTTCTGTAAAACCCTTTCAGCATTCATGTTTTGTAGACTATTTTGCTGATGATCATTCTGATGGTGGTAAGGTGAACGTTTTTGTAGATTGAATTTGCATGGCTTTATTATTTCCTGATATTGAGCATTATTCCATGCTCTTTTTTAAACAAAAAGAAAAAGAAAAAAAAATGTGCGTAAAATATGCCTCTTAATATTGTCTTTTTGAAATGTTGACATCTTTTGAATTTTCTGGTCGATTTATAACCCCAGGAATTTTTTGAGGCCCGGTAGCCTTTACAGTCCTGCACATATTTTGAAAATTAAGTGACCATTAGCGCTTGGTTTAAAGCTGCTGTTGTGTGAAAAAGCAACAAGGTGGCAGCATTTCTCCTTTACCAAATCTGGTTACCAGGGCAACAGAGCCTTAATGGAAGTCCTGTTCTAGGTTGTAAATTAGAATGGAATGTGCCAGGAAAAATTCCTTTAGGTTTGTCTCATTATTTCTTGTTTATATTTTTAATTTAATTTTTATTTTTTATCACAGGAAATTTGATTAAATTGTCTTGATTGTTCTAGGTGTGCAAGATGTGGTTCTTTTACACATATACATATATCTATAGTTCCTTGGATCCTTTTCCCATGTAGGTTATGACACAATGTTGAGTAGTCTTCTCTTGGTATTCTGTAGGTCTTTGGTGATTATATACTTCACCTGTGTTTGTATATCTCTGTTAACCCCAACATCCTAATGTATCCAATCCTCACACCTTTCGATTTGGGGAACCATAAGTTTGTTTCATGAATCTGTGATTGCCTTTCTCTGTGGAAATATCTTCATTGGTATCAATTTTTAGGTAACACCTATAAGTGATATCATACGATAGGTGTCTCGATTTCTCATTTACTGCAAATTGCATGATTACCTCTAGACTCATCTATGGTGCTGCAAATGGCATTGTGTCGGTTTTTTCCTTGGCTAATATTCCATCTATACACGTAGCAGTTCTTCTTTGTCCACCCATCTGTTGATGGACTTTTGGTTGTTTCCATGTCTTGGCTATTGTAATACTGCTGCAGAGCAGATTTGCCTGCCTGTGTCTTTCCAATTCTGTCTTCTTAGGTTATAGGCCTAGGAGTCGGCATCCTGGATCATATAGTTGCTCAAAGTTTACCTTTTAAAGGCACCTCCGTTCTGTTCCCATTAGTGGCTCTTACCAGGTTACGTCCCACTTCAAATGGAGGGTATGCATTTCTCCACAACCTCTTCAGCATTGATCATTTGTAGTTTCTTTTCTGATGGTTATTCTTAGTGGTGTGAACTGATACCTCTGTGTGGTTGGATTTGCATGTGTCTCATAATCCCTTGAAATTGAGCTTTCAGGCATGTCCTTTTAATTTTCAAACTGTTATTACAGCTTATTTCTTCAAATGGTTTTCTTGAAATATGGGCCACATTTTGAAATATTTTGGCCTTTACTTCCCTCAAGATATTATGAGGGCAGGTTTCCTATACAGCCCTGCAGTCCTTGTTCATATGAAGTAACCATTAGCACAGGTTTTAAAGCTGCTTTTGCAGGTAATGGCCAGAGTGTGGCAACATTTCATAATTCTATGAAATGTAATTAACCACACTATATATATTTTTTTCTTTTAAATCTCCATTGTTATTTTATAAAGTACAATCATAATTCAAGTTCTTTGTAACAAGTGAAATTTAAAAAGATTAAAGGAAAAGATAATATCTTACCACTTACCATCCTTTCCCATTCCCTGAGACGACCAGCATAATGTGTAGATTTCTCATTTTATCCAGGTGTTCTATACATCTGGAACATCATGTTTTTCACTGTATAAAAATAGATTTAGCTCTCAGACTTTTTATAGGCTACAAAAGAGTCCATAGGACAGAAGTACCAAGTATTTCCGACTTAGCTTTTTGAGGGACAATCAGGTTTCTTTCTGTTTTATTTTGTTGTTCTGCTGATTTGTTTAAACCTCAGAAAAATATTTTTTAAAGTACAAAAAAATTAAGTTAGGGGTAAGGATTAGGGTTTAGCTTATGGGTTAGGGTGTGGGTTATGGTTAGGATATGTGTTAGACTTAGTGTATGGGTTACCTTTAGGGTACGGGCTAGTGTTAGTGTACGAGTTAGGGTTTGGGTACGCGTTAGGGTTAGGGTATTTGTTAAACCTCTCCAATTCTCCAGATATCACTTAGCAGGGAAAGGAATATTATTTGGGGTCCAGCCATGGAGAAGACTTCAGACACTAGGATAAGACAAAGAACACACACATTATAAATAAATCACGTTAGGATTTTTTTTTAAGCTCTACATTAAAACACTAATGCTTAGGACATCTAATGGAGGCAGAAGCAGTAAAGGGTAGTTTTATGGGAATAACATCATAGATTTTCTGTACAATACACAAATTTTGACTGGTTAGAAAGTCAAGGAGGAATGTTTTTGTTCTGAAGATATAAACCCTCTTGTAAATTGAGCTGTCATTGGAAGTTAGAAATTTTTTGTTGCTGTTGTATTCCTTTGTGTTTTCATGATTATTCTTGCATCTCCCTTGTTAAACTTTTGATTTGGGGAAGAGTGCCATTACTGGAAATGAGTTTACAGAATTATTCTCAAAGCAGAAGGAAATGGTTCTCACCTAAATATTAAGAAATAATGTCTATACTGGTGTACTAACAGAATTATGATTCAGGGATAATAATTCTATGAAACGTAATTAAGCACACAATATATATATTTTGTCTTTTAAATTTCCATTGTCACTTTTTAAAAGTACAATTGTAATTCAAGTACTTTGTAACAAGTGAAATTTAAAAAGATTAAAGGAAAAGAAAATATTTTACCACTTGCCATCCTTTCCCATTCCCTGTAACGACCAGCATAATGTGTAGCGTTCTCATTTTATCCAGGTGTTCGTTACATCTGGAACATCATGCTTCTCACTGTAGAAAAACAGATTTAACTCTCACACTTTTAATAGGCTACATAACAGTCCATAGAACAGAAGTACCAACTATTTCAGACTTAGCTTTTCGAGGGACACTGGGTTAGTTTCTGTTTTATTTTGTTGTTCTGCTAATTTGTTTTAACCCCAGAAAAGTGTTTTTTAAAATACCCCCCCCAAAAAAAATTAAGTTGGGGGTATGGATTAGGGTTTCGGGCACAGGTTAGCATACAGGTTAGGGTACGGGTTAGGGTTAGGATACAGGTTAGTGTAAGGGTATGCATTAGGGTTAGGGTACGGGTTAGGGATAGGTTTAGGGTTAGGGTTAGTGTACAGTTTAGGATACAGGATAGGGTATGGCTAAGGGTTAGGGTTAGGATGGGGTTAGGGTACGGTTTATTGTTATGGTACGGGTTAGGATTAGGGTACAGGTTAGGGTACGGTTTATGGTTAGAGTACGGGTTAGGTTTAGGGTACAGTTTAGTGTATGGCTACGGTTTAGGGTTAGGGTACGGGTTAGTGTTAGGACACGGTTTAGGATTAGGGTATGGGTTACGGTAGGGTTTAGGGTTAGGGTTAGGGTTAGCGTACAGGATACGTTTTGGGTACAGTTTAGGGTATGGCGACAGGTTAGGGTATGGGTTAGTGTTAGTGTATGGGTTAGGATTAGGGTACGGGTTAGGGTAAGGGTTACGGTTGGGGTTAGGGCATGGGTATGGTTTAGAGTACAGGTTAGGGTATGCCAACTGGTTAGGGTTAGGGTACATTTTAGGGTATGGCTACGGTGTACGGTTAGGGTACGTGTTAGGGTAAGGGTTAGTGTTAGGTTATGTGTTAGGATTAGGGTATGGGTTAGGGTATGGTTTAAGGTTAGGGTTAAGGTACGGGTTAGGGTTAGGGTACAGCTTAGGTTATGACTAAGGGTTAGGGGTAGGGTACGAGTTAGGTTTAGGGTTAGTGTCAGGGCACGGGTTAGGATTAGTGTATGGGCTAGGGCATAGTTTAGGGTTTGGGTTAGGTTTAGAGTTAGTGTAGGGGTTAGGGTAAGGGTTAGGGTTAGGGTATTGTTTACAGTTACAGTACAGGTTAGGGTTACGGTACACTTTAGCGTTAGGGTATTTATTAAACCTCTCCCACTCTCCAGATATCACTTAGCACGTAAAGGAATATTATTTGTGGTCCAACCATGGAGAAAACTTTAGACAATAGGATAAGACAAAGAACACACACATTATAAATAAATCACATTAGAATTTTTTTTAACCTCTACATTAAAACACTAGTGCTTAGGACATCTAATGGAGGCAGAAGCACTAAAAGGTAGTTTTATGGGAATAACATCACAGATTTTATGTAGAATATACAGATTTTGACTGTTTAGAAAGTTAAGGAGGAATGCTTTTGTTCTGAAGATATAAACTCTCTTGTAAATTGAGCTGTTATTGGAGGTTAGAAATTTTTTGTTGCTGTTTTATTGCTTTGTGTTTTCATGATTATTCTGCTTGCAGCTCCCTTGTTAAACCTTTGATTTGGGGAAGAGTGCCATTACTGGAAATGAGTTTACAGAATTATTCTCAAAAACAGAAGGAAATGGTTCTCGCCTAAATATTAAGAAATAAACTCTAAACTGTTGTACTAACAGAATTATGATTCAGGGATAAAAATTCTATGAAATGTAATTAAACACACTATATATATATATATTTTTCTTTTAAATTTCCATTGTTACTCTTTAAAAGTACAATTATAATTCAAGTACTTTGTAACAAGTGAAATTTGAAAGGTTAAAGGAAAAGAAAATATTTTACCACTTGCCATCCTTTCCCATTCCCTGAAACGACCAGCATAATGTGTAGCTTTCTCATTTTATCCAGGTGTTCGTTACATCTGGAACATCATGTTTCTGACTGTAGAAAAACAGATTTAACTCTCACACTTTTTACAGGCTACATAACAGTCCATAGAACAGGAGTACCAAGTATTTAAGACTTAGCATTTTGAGGGACAGTCAGGTTAGCTTCTGATTTATTTTGTTGTTCTGCTAATTTGTTTAAGTCCCAGAAAAATATTTTCTTAAATACAAAAAAATATAAATTAAGTTAGGGGTAAGGATTAGGGTTTGGGTTACGGGTTAGGGTATGGGTTAGGATTAGGGTACAGGTTAGTGTTAGGGTACAGTTCAGGGCTAGGGTATGGGTTAGGGTTAGGGTACGGGTTAGGGTTAAGGTTAGGGTTTGTGTTACGGTTAGGGTTAGGGTTAGGTTTAGTGGGAGGTTTAGGGTACAGGTGAGGGTAAGGCTACGGGTTAGGATTAGGATACGGGTTAGGGCATGGTTTAGTGTTAGGGTACGGGTTAGTAGTAGGGTACAGTTTAGGGTATGGTTTCGGGTTAGGGTTAGGGTACAGTTAAGGGTATGTCTAGCTTTAGGGTTAGGGTATGTGTTAGGGTTAGGGTATGGGTTAGGGTAAGGGTAGGGTTGAGGGTATGGTTTAGGGTTAGGGTATGGGATAGGTTTAGTGTACAGTTTAGGGTATGGCTATGGTTTAAGTTTAGGGTACGTGTTAGGGTATGGGTTAGTTTTAGTGTATGGGTTAGTATTAGGGTACAGGTTACAGTAAGTGTTAGGGTTAGGGTTATAGAACGGGTATGGTTTAGGGTACAGGTTAGGGTACGACAACGGTGTAGGATTAGAGTACGTGTTAGGGTATGAGTTAGTTTTAGTGTACGGGTTAGGATTAGGGTACGGATTAGGGTAAGACATCGGGTAAGGATTAGGGTTAGGGTTACGGTTAGGGAACGGGTATTGTTTAGGGTACAGGTGAAGGTACAACAACGGTTTAGGGTTAGCGTACGTGTTAAGGAATAGGTTAGTGTTAGTGTACGGGTTAGGATTAGGGTACGGGTTATGGTAATGCTTTGGGTAAGGGTTAGGATTAGGGAACGGGTACGGTTTAGGGTACAGCTTAGGGTACGGCAACTGTTTAGGGTTAGCACACATGTTAGTGAATGGGTAAGTGTTAGTGTATGGTTTAGGATTAGGATACGGTTTAGGGTAAGGCTTCAGGAAAGGTTTAGGGTTAAGGTTAGGGTTAGGGTTAGTGTTAGGGAATGGTTACAGCTTAGGGTACAGGTTAGGGAACTAAAAATGTTTAGGGTTAGTGTACATGGTAGAGTACGGGATAGTGTTAACATACGGTTTAGGATTACGGTACAGGATAGGGTAATGCTTCGGGTAAGGGTTAGGATTAGGGTTATGGTTAGGTTTAGGGAAATGCTATGGTTTAGTGTACATGTTAGGGTACGACAAAGGTTTAGGGTTAGCGTATGTGTTATTGTATGGGTAAGTGTTAGTGTACAGATTAGAATCAGGGTACGGGTTAGCGTAAGGCTTAAGGTAAGGTTAGTGTTAGGGTTAGGGTTAAGGAACGGGTACAGATTAGGGTACAGGATAGGGTACGACTACGGTTTATGGTTAGTGTACGTGGTAGGGTAATGTTTAGTGTTAGTGTAAGGGTTAGGATTATGGTACGGGTTAGGAAAAGGCTTCGAGTACAGGTTAGGGTTAGGGTTAGGTTTAGGGATCGGGTACGGTGTAGGGTACAGGTTAGGGTATGACAAACCCTTAGGGTTAATGAACGTGTTAGTGTATGGGTAAGTGTTAGTGTATGGTTTAGGATTAGGGTACGGGTTAGGGTAAGGCTTCAGGTAAGGGTTAGAGTTAGGGTTAGTGTTAGGGTTAGGCATAGGGAATGGGTACAGTTTAGGGTACGGCTTAGGGTATGACGACAGTTTAGGGTTAGGGTTAGGTTTAGTGTTTCGGTTACGGAACAGATATGGTTTAAGGTACAGGTTAGTGTACAACAACAGTTTAGGGTTAGCGTACGTGTTATGGTACGAGTTAGTGTTAGTGTACGGGTTAGGATTACGTTACGATTTAGGGTAAGGCTTCGGGTAAGGGTTAGGGTTAGGGTAAGGGTTAGGTTTAGGGAATAGGTATGGTTTAGGGTACAGTTTATTATATGAGAACGGTTTAGGCTTAGTGTAAATATTAGGTTACGGGATAGTGTACGGGTTAGGATTAGGGAACGGGTTAGGGTAAGGCTTTGGGAAAGAGTTAGGGTTAGTGTTAGAGAATGAGTACGGTTTAGTGTACAGTTTAGTGTACGACAACGGTTTAGGTTTAGTGTACATGTTAGGGTATGTGTTAGTGTCAGTGTATGGGTTAGGATTCCTGTACAGGTTATGGTAAGGCTTCGGGTAAAGTTTATGTTTAGGGTTAGGCTTCGGGTTAGGCTTAGGGAAAGGGTAAGGTTTAGGGTAGAGGTTAGGGTACAACAACGGTTCAGGTTTAGCGTACCTGTTAGGGTACGGGTTAGAATTAGGGAACCGGTTAGTGTAACGCTTCGTGTGTAAGGGTTAGGGTTAGTGTTAGAGAATGGGTACGGTTTAGGATATAGGTTAGGGTACAACAACAGTTTAGTTTTAGCATACGTGTTAGGGTAGGTGTTACTGTTAGTGTGCGGGTTAGGTTTATGGTATGGGTTAGGGTAAAGCTTTGGGTAAGTGTTACGGTTAGGGTTGGGGTTAGGGTTATGGAACGGGTATGGTTTAAGGAACAGATTAGGGTACGACAATGTTTTAGGGTTAGAATACGTGTTAGGGTATGGGTTAGTTTTAGTGTATGGGTTAGGATTAGGGTACGGATTAGGGTAAGGCATTGGGTAAGGGTTACGGTTAGGGTTACGGTTAAGGAACGGGCATGGTTTAGGGTACAGGTTAGGTAATGACAACGGTTTAGTGTTCGTGTACGTGTTAGGGTACGGTTTAGTGTTAGTGTACGGGTTAGGATTAGGGTACGGGTTAGGGTAAAGCTTCGGTTAAGTATTAGGGTAAGGGTTAGGGTTAGGGGACGGGTACGGTTTAGGGTACAGGTTAGGGTACGACAACAATTTAGGGTTAGCATACGTGTTAAGTTACGGTTTAGTGTTAGTGTTCGGGTTAGGGTAAGGCATCGGGTAAGGATTAGGGATAGGGTTAGGTTTAGGGTTAGGGTTAGGGAATGGGGATGGTTTAGGGTACAAGTTAGGGTACGACAATGGTTTAGGGTTAGCGTACATGTTAGGGTACGGGTAAGTGTTAGTGTACGGGTTAGGATTAGGGTACAGGTTAGGGTAAGGCTTTGGGTAAACGTTAGTGTTAGGGTTATGGTTAAGGAATGGGAGCAGTTTAGGGTACATGTTAGGGTACGACAATGGTTTAGGGTTAGCCTACGTGTTTGGGTACGGGTTAGTGTTAGTGTACGGGTTAGGATTAGGGTACGGGTTAGCGTAAGGCTTCGGGTAAGGGTTAGGGTTAGGGTTAGGGAATGGGGATGGTTTAGGATACAGGTTAGGGTACAACAAAGGTTTAACATTAGCGTATTTGTTAGGGTACGGGTTAGTGTTATTGTATGGGTTAGGATTAGGGTACAGGTTAGGGTAAGGCTTCGGGTAAGGGTTAGGGTTAGGGTTAGGGAATGAGGACGGTTTAGGGTACAGTTTAGGGTATGACAAAGGTTTAGTGTTAGCGTACGTGTTAGGATATGGGTAGGTATTAGGTTACGGGTTAGGGTAAGGTTTCAGTTAAGGGTTAGGGTTAGGGTTAGGGAATGGGGACGGTTTAGGGTACAGGTTAGGGTACGACAATGGTTTAGGGTTAATGTACGGATTAGGGTAAGTGTTAGGGTTAGTGTACGGGTTAGTATTAGGGTAAGGGTTAGGGTAAGATTTCGGGTAAGGGTTAGGTTTGGGGTTAGGGTTAGGAAACGGGGACGGTTTAGGGTACAGGTTAGGGTACGACAACAGTATAGGGTTAGTATACGTGTTAGGGTATGGCTCAGTGTTAGTGTACGGGTTAGGATTAGGGTATGGGTCAGTGTAAGGCTTCACGTAAAAGTTAGGGTTAGGGTTAGTTTTAGGGTTAGTGTTAGGGAACGGGGACTGTTCAGGGTACAGGTTAGGGTACGACGATGGTTTAGGGTTCGCTTATGTGTTAGGGTATGGGTTAGTGTTAGTGTATGGGTTAGGATTTGGGTATGGGTTTGGGTAAGGCCTCGGGTAAGGGTTAGGGTTAGGGAACCGGGACGGTTTAGGGTACAGGTTAGGGTACAACAACGGTTTAGTGTTAGCCTACCTGTTACGGTATGGGTTAGTGGTGGTGTACGGGTCAGCATTAGGGTATGGTTTAGTGTAAGGCTTCGGGTAAGGGTTAGGATTACGGTTACGGTTAGTGTTAGTGAACGGGGACGGTTTAGGGTATAGGTTAGGGTATGTTAAAAGTTTAGGGGTAGCGTACATGTTAGGGTACGGCTTAGTGTTAGTGTACGGGTTGGGTTTAGGGTACGGGTTAGGCGAAGCCTTCGGGTAAGGGTTAGAGTTAGGTTTAGGGAATGGGGACGGTTTAGGGTACAGGTTAGGGTACAATAATGGTTTAGGGTTAGTGTACATGTTAGGATACGGGTTAGTGTCAGTGTAACGGTTAGGTTTATGGTACGTGTTAGGGTAAGGCTTCGGGTAAGGGTTAGGGTTAGGTTTAGGGTTAGGGTTAGGGAACGGGGACGGTTTAGGGTACAGGTTAGGTTACGACAATGGTATAGCGTTAGCATACATGTTAGGGTATGGTTAGTGTTAGTGTACGGGTTAGGGTTAGGGAACGGGGACGGTTTAGAGTACAAGTTACGGTATGACAACGGTTTACGGTTAGCGTACATGTTAGGGTACTGGTTAGTGTTTGTGTATGGGTTAGGATTAGGGTACAGGTTAGTTTAAGACTTCAGGTAAGTGTTAGGGTTAGGGTTAGTCTTAGGGTTATGGAACGGGGACGGTTTAGGGTACAGGTTATGGTATGACAATGGTTTAGTGTTAGCGTACGTTTTAGGGTACAGGTTAGTGTTAGTGTACGGGTTACGATTATGGTACGGTTTAGGGTAAGGCTTCAGGTTAGAGTTAGGTTTAGGGTTAGGGTTAGGCGATGGGGACGGTTTAGGGTACAGTTTAGGGTACGACAATGGTTTAGGGTGAGCGTACGTGTTAGGGTACTGGTTAGGATTAGGGGATGGGTTAGGGTAAGGCTTCGGGCAAGGGTTAGTGTTAGGTTTAGGGTTAGGGTTAGGGGATGGGGACGGTTTAGGATACAAGTTAGGGTACGACAACTGTTTAGGGTGAGCGTACGTGATATGGTACGGATTAGTGTTAGCGTACGGTTTAGGATTAGGTGACGGGTTAGGTTAAGGCTTTGGTTAAGGGTTAGGGTTAGGGTTAGGGCTAGGGTTAGGGGACGGGGACTGTTTAGGGTACAGGTTAGGGTATGGCAACGATTTAGGGTGAGTGTGTGTCTTAGGGTACGGGTTAGTGTTTACATACGGGTTAGGATTAGGGGACGGATTAGGGTAAGGCTACGGGTAAGATATAGGGTTAGGGTTAGGGTAGGTGATGGGGAGAGGGTTAGGGGTTGGGGATGGTTTAGGGTACAGGTTAGTGTATGACAACGCTTCTGGGTGAGCGTACGTGTTAGGGTATGGGTTAGGATTAGGGGACGGGTCAGGTTAAGGCTCTGGGTAAGGGTTAGGGTTACGTTTAGGTTTAAGGTTTAGGGGACGGGGACAGTTTTGGGTACAGGTTAGGGTACGACAACGGTTTAGGGTGAGCGTACGTGTT
>NW_020838053.1:2688631-2736451 GCF_003676395.1 Aethalodelphis obliquidens
GTTTTGGGTGAACGTACGTGTTAGGGTACGGGTTAGTGTTAGCGTACGGGTAGGATTAGAGGACCGGTTAGGTTAAGGCTTCGGGTAAGGGTTACGGTTAGGGTTAGGTTTAGGGTTAGGGTTAGGAAACGTGGATGGTGTAGGGTACAGGTTAGGGTACGACAATGTTTTTGGGTGAGCGTACGTGGTAGGGTACGGGTTAGTGTTAGCATACGGGTTAGGATTAGGGGACGGGTTAGGATAAGGCTTCGGGTAAGGGTTAGGGTTAGGGTTAGGGGACGGGGACGGTTTAGGGTACAGGTTAGGGTATGACAACGGTTTAGGGTGAGTGTACGTGTTAGGGTATGGGTTAGGATTAGCGGACGGGTTAGGGTAAGGCTTCGGGTAAGGTTTAGGTTTAGGGTTAGGGTTAGGGGACGGGGATGGTTTAGAGTACAGGTTACGGTACGACAACGGTTTAGGGTGAGCGTATGTGTTAGGGTACGGGTTAGTGTTAGCGTACGGGTTAGGATTAGGGGACGGGTTAGTGTAAGGCTTCGCGTTAGGGTTAGGGTTAGGGGACGGGGACGGTTTAGGGTACAGGTTCAGGTACGACAACGGTTTAGGATCAGCACGGTCCCCCAGCTTTGCAATGAGGACGCTTGTTTTGTGGGGGCTGCTGGCTGAATGGGAGACGATTCCCCACCACTGACCAACGTCAGAATTGTTTACAACTGGAGCAAGTGCCCTGATACGGTTTTCCTCTGTGTAACTGGTGGGGTTTTTTTTTTCGTTTTTGGTTCAAGGTAGATTTTATTCCTCTTTTTTGTATTTACAGATATAAGCATGGAAATAATTTATTCATATTAATACATGTATGTGAAGGGAATAATTTTTTTTCTGTTTTACTTTTTTAATTTTATTTTTTTAATTTTGAATTTAATTTTATTTTTTTATACAGTAGGTTCTTATTGGTTATCTGTTTTATACATATAAATGTATACATGCCAATCCCAATCTCTCAACTCCTCCCACCACCACCCCTCCAACAGCTTTCCACCCTTGGTGTCCGTACGTTTGTTGTCTACATCTGTTGCTCTATTTCTGCCTTGCAAAACGGTTCATCTGTACAATTTTTCTAGGTTCCACATATATGCATGAATATAAAAGATTTGTTTTTCTCTTTCTGACTTACTTCACTCTGTATGACAGTCTCTAGATCCATCGACGTCTCTACAAATGACCCAATTTCATTCCTTTTTATGGCTTAGTAATATTCCATTTTATATATGTACCACTTCTTTATGCATTCGTCTGTCTGTGGGCATTTAGGTTGCTTCCATTACCTGGATATTGTAAATAGTGATGCAATGAACATTGCGGTGAATGTCTCTTTTTGATTTATGGTTTTGTCTGGGTATATGCCCAGTAGTGGGATTGCTGTATCATATGGTAATTCTGTTGTTAGTTTTTTAAGAAACTCCATATTGTTCTCCACAGTGACTGTATCAATTTACATTCCCAACAATAGTGGAAGAGGGTTCCTTTTCTCCACACCCTTCCCAGCATTTGCTGTTTGTAGATTTTCTGATGATGCCCATTCTAACAGGTGTGAGGCGATACCTCATGGTTGAGTCTATTTCGTTGAGCAAGGAGTAGGACTTGACTATTGCATATTTGGCTTATGGAACGGTATCTGTGCTAATTTCAATCTCTGGTTTAATACAGCACCCCAACTCAACTTTCCCCTTAAGCAAGCAAAAGATTTTTATCTAAATGTGAGACTCTGTTCGGTTTTGTGATTCAGTTCATGTGTAGCCAAGTTTACACTCCCTCTATTAGTGATATGTAATGATAATTATCTTTCTCTGTGTGACATATTTCTCTTAGAATCATCGTACTTAAATCCACTCAATTTGCTGCTACAGGCCTGATGACATTGATTTCATTGCTGAGTGATATTCCATTGTACGTAAGTAGCACAACTTCTTTATCCATTTTTTTCTTTCTGGGATATTTAACTCGTACCGTAAACGAGGTTCTTGTAAACAGAGGCGTCCCAAACTTTGGGGTGGCTGTGTCTTTTTGATTTTCATTTCCCTAAGCTATAGGGCCATAAGTGGAAGTGCCCTAGGCTCTGTAGCTTTGTTTTTTAGATGTTTCAAGAAACACCATACACTTCTCCAGAGTGGCTGTTGGCAATTTACATCCCGCCCATCAGCATAACAAGGCTCCCAGTTCTCCATGGCCTGTCCTGTCTTTCTGGTTTTTACACTTTTTTCAGATGGCCCTTTTGACAGGTGGGAAGTGAGACTTCATTGTAGTGCGGATTTCCATTGCACGCTTGCTTGGTTGGCCAAAAAGTGCATATGCGATTTTTCCTGAATATATTTAGTAAAAAACGCATATGCCCTTTTTGACCAAGTGCATCACTGTCAAAGATCTGCTGCTTTTCATATGCTTTAAATGCATTTCCAGTATACCTCCTGAAATCTGATTCCTGCAGTTCTGCCGCGCTTTCAAGTTCTCTTCGCAGCCTTACTTCAATATATTTTTGGAGAATAGCTGTCATTTATAACTCTGCAGGTTTGTGAATTACAGTGCCCCTGAGCTCCTTTCTTCAACTCGCTTTCTTGTGAGCTGGCCGCAAAACCGCAGGATTGCTTCAGGCCCTAATCTGGTTGCGGCCAGGCACGCTGAACCTTTGGTTAATTCCTCTTCCTGGTGGGAAATTAGAGTTAAATGTGCCCGTCCAGACACCTACAGCTAGTTTCTCATTGGTTTTCCCTATTCCTGTTCATCTTCCGCAGAAATTGCAAACTGTGCCAAACAGGAGGTTAACGGCACTGAGTCTCCAAGTGGGGAGAGTGTTAGTAAAGCGTCTGGAATGGCGAACCCGAGTACCGGGGGACGAAAACTGAGATGAATTTAGAAACGTTTCCCGATCACACGGTGGATCATACTCTGGGTTCCACATGCATGTTTTAGCTGAAGGAAGAATCCCTTAAACCTGGAGAGTTGGGACCCATGGAATGTGTACCGTGCAATATTACTTCAAAGGGTCTGCATTTGCTCAACGAACCTCACCAATCCTATCAGCCCCAAGTGTCCAGCCTTATGTTTCACCCAGCTCTGTGTGTCGATGTGGTAAATCCAGGTTGCATCACAAGCCCTGAATGAATTATTTAAGAATTTCTGTCTATTTCACTGTCATTGTGTTTTGTTTTTGAAATTTATTTTGATAATGGGATTTAGCTGATTGTCACTGCTGCGTTTATGCTGCTGTAAACATGCTTGATTCTCTTACGGAGACATATAAATCCATAGGTTTTAAGATTCTTACAAGTCAGGTATATTCCTAGGCGTTGAATATGGGGTGTTGAGTCCACTTCGTTGAGCAAGGAGTAGGTCTTGTCTATTACATATTTGGCTTATGGAACGGTATCTGTGCTAATTTCAATCTCTGGTTTTATGCAGCACCCCAACTCACCTTTCCCCTTAAGCAAGCATAAGTTGGTTTTCTCAATTTGAGACCCTGTTCTGTTTTGTAATTCAGTTCCTGTGTAGCCAAGTTTACATTCCGTGTATTAGTGATATCTTAGGATGTTTCTTTTTCTGTGTGACTTATTTCAGTTAGAATCATCGTACCTGAATCCACTCATTATGCTGCTACGGGCCTGATGTCATAGATTTCATTGCTGAGTGATATTCCATTGTATGTAAGTACCAGAACTTCTTTATCCATGTTTGGCTTTTTGGGATATTTAACTTGTACCATAGACGAGGTTCCTAAAAACAGAGCCATCCCAAACTTTGGGGTGGCTGTGTCTTTTTGATTTTAGTTTCCCTAAACTATAGGACCATAAGTGGAAGTGCCCTAGGCTCTGTTGCTTTGTTTTTTAGATGTTTCAGGAATCACCATACACTTTTCCAGAGTGGCTGTTGGCAATTTACATCCTGCCCATCAGCATAACAAGGCTCCCAGTTCTCCATGGCCTGTCCTGCCTTTCTGGATTTTACACTTTTTTCAGATGTCCCTTTTGACCCGGTGGAAGTGAGACTTCATTGTAGTGCGGATTTCCATTGCACGCTTGCTTGGTTGGCCAAAAAGGGCGTATGCGTTTTTTCCTGAATATATTCAGGAAAAAACGCATACGCCCTTTTTGGCCAAGTGCATCATTGTGGACGTTCTGCCTCTTTTCCTATGCTTTAAATGCAATTCCAGTCTACCTCCTGAAATCGGTTTCCTGCAATTCTGCCCCGCTTTCAAGTCCTGTTTGCAGCCTTACTTCAATATGTTTTTGGACGATAGCTGTCATTTATAACTCTTCAGGTCTGTGAATTACAGTGTCCCTGAGCTCCTTTCTTCAACTCGCTTTCTTGTGAGCTGGCCGCAAAACCGTAGGATTGCTTCAGGCCCTAATCTTGTTCCGGCATGGCACACTGAGCCTTTGGTTAATTACTCTTCCAGGTGGGAAATTAGAGTTAAATGTGCCCGTCCAGACACCTACAGCTAGTCTCTTATTGGTTTTCCCTATTCCTGTTCATCTTCCCCAGAAATTGCAAAGTGTGTCAAACAGGAATTTAAAGGCACTGACTCTCCAAGTGTGGAGAGTGTTAGTAAAGCGTCTGGAATGACAAAGCCAAGTACTAGGGGTCGAAAACTGAGATGCATTTAAAAATGGTTCCCGATCACACGGTGGACTATACTCTGGGTTCTCCATGCATGTTTTAGGTGAAGGAAGAATCCCTTAAACGTGGAGAGTTGAGTCCCATGGAATGGGTACCATTCCGTATGACTTGAAAGGGTGTGCATTTGCTCACCGAATCACTAATGCTATCAGCCCGAAGTGTCAAGACTTATGTCTTACCCAGCTGTGGGTGTAGGTGTGGTAAATAGAGGTTTCATCAGTAGCCATGAATGAATTATTTAAGAATTGCTCTCTATTTCACTGTCATTGTGTTTTGTTTTTGAAATTTGTTTTTATAATGGCATTTAGCTGATTTTCACTGCTGTGTTTATGCTGCTCTAGAGACACTGGATTTTGTTATGGAGACATATAAATACATAGGTTTTTTTTTTAATACCTGTATTGGGGTATAATTGCTTTACAATGGTGTGTTCGTTTTTGCTTTATAACCAAGTGAATCAGTTTTACATATACATATGTGTCCATGTCTGTTCCCTCTTGTGTCTCCCTTCCTTCCACCCTCCCTATCCCAGCTCTGCAGGTGGTCACAAAGCACCGAGCCTATATCCCTCTGCGTTGCGGCTGTTTTTCCCTAGCTGTGTACCTTACGTTTGTTAGTGTATATATGTCCATGTCTCTCTCTCACCCTGTGAAAACTCACCCTTCCCCCTCTTCGTATCCTCAAGTCCATTCTGCAGTAGGTTTGTGTCTTTATTGTTGTGTTACCCGTAGGTTTTCATATTTTATTTTAATTCCATATATATGTGTTAGCATACAGTATTTGTGTTTTTCTTTCTGACTTACTTCACTCTTTATGACAGACTGTAGGTCTATCTACCTCATTACAAATAGCTCAATTTCGTTTCTTTTTATGGCTGAGTAATATTCCATTGTATATATGTGCTACATCTTCTTTATCTATTTATATGATGATGTGCACTTAGGTTGTTTCCATCTGCAGGCTATTTTAAATGGAGCTGCAATGAACATTTTGGTACATGAGTCTTTTTTAATTTTGGATTCCTCAGGGTATGCCTAGTAGTGGGATTGTTGGGTAATATGGTAGTTTTATTAGTAGTTTTTTAAGGAACCTCCATACTGTTCTCCATAGTGGTTGAACCAATTGCCATTCCCACCAGCAGTGGAAGAGTGTTACCTTTTCACCACACCCTCTGCAGCATTTATTGTTTCTAGATTTTTTGATGATGGTCATTTTGAGTGGTGTGAGAGGATACCTGATTGTAGTTTTGATTTGCATTTCCCTAATGATTAATGATGTTGAGCATTCTTTCATGTGTTTGTTGGAAGTCTGTATATGTTTGGAGATATGTCTATTTAGGTCTTCTGCCCATTGTTGGATTGGGTGTTTTTTTTTTTTTTTTTGTTATTCAGCAGCATGAGCTGCTTATAAATTTTGGAGATTAATTTTTTGTCAGTTGCTTCATTTCCAAATATTTTCTTCGATTGTGAGGGTTGTCTTTTGGTCTTGTTTATGGTTTCCTTTGCTGTGCAAAAGCTTTGACGTTTTATTAGGCCTCACTTTTTTTTTTATTTCCATTTCTCTAGGAGGTGGGTCAGAAAGGATTTTGGTGTGATTTATGTCATACAGTGTTCTGCGTATGTTTTGTTCTAAGAATTTGAGAGTTTCTGGTCTTATATGTAGGTGTTTAATACGTTTTGAGCTTATTTTTGTGTATGGTGTTATGGAGTGATCTAATCTCATACTTTTGCATGTATCTGTCCAGTTTTCCCAGCACCACTTATTGAAGAGGTTGTCCTTTCTCCTCTGTACATTCCTGCCAGCTTTATCAAAGATAAGGTGTTCATATGTGCGTGGGTTTATCTCTGGGCTTTTTATCTTGTTCCATTGATGTATCTTTCTGTTGTTGTACTAGTACCATACTGTCTTGATTACTGTAGCTTTGTAGTATAGTGTTTAGTTTGGGAGCCTGATTCCTCCAGCTCCGTTTTTCATTTTCAAGATTGCTTTGGGTATTCGGGGTGTTGTGTGTTGCCATACAAATTGTGAAAAATTTTTTTCTAGTTCTGTGAAAAATGCTAGTGGTAGTTCAATAGGGATTGCATTGAATGTATAGATTGCTTTGGGTAGTAGAGTCATTTTCACAGTGTTGATTTTTTCAATCGAAGAACATGGTATATGTCTCCGTCTATTTGTATCATGTTTAATTTCTTTCATCAGTGTCCTATAATTTTCTGCATACAGGTCTTTTGTCTCCTTAGGTAGGTTTATTCCTAGATATTTTATTCTTGTTGTTGCAATGGTAAATGGGAGTGTTTTTTTGATTTCAGTTTAAGATTTTTCATCATTAGTATATAGGAATGGCAGAGATTTTTGTGCATTAATTTTATATCCTGCTTCTTTATGAAATTCATTGAGTAGCTGTAGTAGTTTTCTGGCAGCATGTTTAGGATTCTCTATGCATAGTGTCATGTCACTTGTAAACAGTGACAGGTTTATTTCTTCTTTTCCAATATGGATTTTTTTATTACCTTTTCTTCTCTGATTGCTGTGGCTAAAACTTTCAAAACTATGTTGAATAAGAATGGTGAGAGTGGGCAACCTTGTTGTGTTTCTGATATTAGTGGAAATGGTTTCAGGTTTTCTTCATTGAGGATGATGTTGTCTGTGGGCTTTTCATATATGGCCTTTATGATGTTGAGGAAAGTTCCCTGTATGCCTACTTTCTGCAGGGTTTTTATCATAAATGGGTGTTGAATTTGGCAAACGGTTTCTGTGCATGTATTGAGATGATTATATGGTTTTTGTCCTTCAGTTTGTTAATATGGTTTATCACATTGATAGATTTGCATATATTGAAGAATGCTTGTATTCCTGGAATTAACCCCACTTGATCATGGTGTATGATCCTTTTAATGTGCTGTTGGATAGTGTTTGTTAGTATTTTGTTGAGGATTTTTGCATGTGTGTTCATCAGTGATATTGGCATGTAGTGTTCTTTTTTTGTGACATCCTTGTCTGGTTTTGGTATCAAGGTTATGGTGGCTTCGTAGAAGGAATTTGGGAGTGTTCCTCCCTCTGCTATATTTTGGAAGAGTTTGAGAAGCATAGGTGTTAGCTCTTCTGTAAATGTTTGAGGGAATTCGCCTGTGAAGCCATCTGGTCCTGGGCTTTTGTTTGTTGGAAGATTTTTAATCACAGTTTCTATTTTAGTGCTTGTGGTTGCTCTGTTCATGTTTTCTATTTCTTCCTGATTCGGTGTTGGCAGGTTGTGCATTTCTAAGAATTTGTGCATTTATTCCAGATTGTCCGTTTTATTGGCGTAGAGTTGCTTGTAGTAATCTCTCACGATATTTTTTAGTTCTGTAGTGTCAGTTGTTACTTCTCCTTTTTTATTTCTGATTGTATTGATTTGAGATTTCTCCGTTTTTTTTTTTTTTTTTTTTTTTTGATGAGTCTGGCTAATGATTTACCTATTTTGGTTTTCTTCTCAAAGAAGCAGCTTTTAGTTGTATTGATATTTGGTATTGGTTCCTTCATTTGTTTTTCAGTTATTTTTGATATGAGTGTTATGATTTGTTCCCTTTTGTTAGCTTTGGGGTTTTTTTGTTTTTCTCTCTCTAATTGCTTGAGGTGCAAGGCTAGGTTGTTTATTTGAGATTTTTCCTGTTGCTTAAGGTGGGCTTGTATTGCTATAAACTTACTCGTTAGAACTGCTTTTGCTGTATCCTATAGGTTTTCGGTCGTTGTGTCTCCATTGTCATTTGTTTCTAGGTGTTTGTTCAGTTTCTGTTTGATTTCTTCAGTGATTACTTCATTATTAAGTTGTGCATTGTTTAGTGTCCATGTGTTTGTATTTTTTACAGATATTTTCCTGTAATTGATATCTAGTCTTATGGCGTTGTGGCTGGAAAAGATCCTTGATACAATTTCAATTTTGTTAAATTTACGAAGGTGTGATATGTGACCCAAGATATGATGTATCCTGGAGAATGTTCCATGAGCACTTAAGAAAAATGTGTATTCTGTTGTTTTTGGATGGAATGTCCTATAAATATCAATGAAGTCCATGTTGTTTAATGTATCTTTTAAAGCTTGTGTTTGCTTTTTTATTTTCATTTTGGGTTATCTGTACATGGGTGAAAGTTGGGTGTTAAAGTCCCCTACTATGAATGTGTTACTGTTGATTTACCGTTTTATGGCTGGTAGTATTTGCCTTATGTATTGAGGTGCTCCTATGTTGGGTGCATAAATATTTATAATTGTTATATGTGCTTCTTGGATCGGTCCCTTGATCATTATGTAGTGTTCTTCTTTGTCTGTTCTAATAGTGTTTATTTTCAAGTCTATTTTGTGTCATATGAAAATTGGTAGTTCAGGTTTCTTTTGGTTTCCATTTGCATGGAATATCTTTTTCCATCTGCTTACTTTCAGTCTGTGTGTGTCTCTAGGTCTGAAGTGGGTGTGTTGTAGACAGCATATATAAGGTAGTTGTTTTTGTATCCATTTAGCCAATCTGTGTCTTTTGGTGGGAGCATGTAGTAAATTTACATTTAAGGTAATTATTGATATGTTTGTTCCTATTCCCATTTTGTATATTGTTTTGGTTTCGTTATTATAGGTCTTTTCCTCCTCTTGTGTTTCTTGTGTAGAGAAGTTTCTTTAGCAGTTGTTGTAAAGGTGGTTTGGTGGTACTGAACTCTCTCAGCTTTTGTTTGTAAAGGTTTTAATTTCTCCATCAGATATGAATGAGGTTCTTGCTGGGTAGAGTAGTCTTGGTTGTAGGTTTTTCCTTAATCACTTTTAGTATGTTCTGCCACTCCCTTCTGGCTTGCGGGGTTTCTGCTGAGAGATCAGCTGTTAACCTTATGGGGATTCCCGTGTGCGTTATTTGTTGATTTTCCGTTTCTGCTTTTATTATGCTTTTTGTATTTAATTTTTGACAGTTTGATTAATATGTGCCTTGGTGTATTTGTCCTTGTATTTATTCTGTATGGGACTCTGTGTGCTTCCTGGAGTTGATTAACTATTTCCTTTTCCATATTAGGGAAGTTTTCAAGTATAATGTCTTTAAATGTTTTCTCAGTTCCTTTCTTTTGTCTCTTCTTCTTCTGGAAGCTGTATAATTTGTATGCATTTAATGTTGTCCCAGAGGTTTAATGTTGTTCTTACATTGTGTTTCATGTTGTCCCAGAGGTCTGTGAGACTGTCGTCCTTTCTTTTCATTCTTTTTTCTTTATTGTCGTTTGTAGTAGTTATTTCCCGTATTTAATATTTCAGGTCACTTATCCGTTTTTCTGCCTCAGTTATTCTGCTAGTGATCTCATCTATCGTGTTTTCAATTTCATTTATTGTGTTGTTCATCGTTGCTTGTTTCCTCTTTAGTTCTTCTAGGTCCTTGTTAAATGTTTCTTGTATTTTCTATATTCTATTTCCAAGATTTTGGATCATGTTTACTATCATTATTCTGAATTCTTTTTTAGGTAGACTGCGTATTTCCTCTTCATTTGTTTGGTCTGGTGGGTTTTTATGTTGGTCTTTTATCTGCTGTGTGTTTTTCTGTATTCTCATGTTGCTTATCTTCCCGTGTTTGGGGTTTGCGTTCTGTAACTTGTTGGTTCGTAGTTCCTATTGTTTTTGGTGTGTGCCCAGTGGTGAAAGATGGTGGAGTGGGTCGTGTAGGCTTTGTGGTGGAGGGGAGTAGTGCCTGTGTTCTGGTGGATGAGGCTGGAACTTGTGTTTCTGGTGGGCAGGTTCACATCTGGTGGTGTGTTTTGGGGTGTCTGTGGAGTTATTGTGATTCTAGGCAGCGTCTTTGCTAGTGGGTGGGGTTGTGTTCCTGTCTTGCTATTTGTTTGGCATTGGGTGTCCAGCACTGTAGCTTGCTGGTCGTTGAGTGAAGCTGGGTGTTGGTGGTGAGGTGGAGATCTTTGGGAGTTTTTAGCCATTTGATATTATGTGGAGGTGGGAGGACTGTTGTGGACCAGTGTCCTGAAGTTGGCTCTCCCACCTCAGAGGCACAGCACTGAGTCCTGGTTGTGGCACCAAGAGCGTTTCATGCAGACGCCTGATAGTAAAAGGGAGAAAATGCAGAAAGAAAGAAAGAAAGAAAGAGGAGAATAGAAAATATAATAAAGTAAGGTAAAATGAAATGAAGTTATTAAAATAAACAATAATTATTAAGAAAAATTGTTTTAAAAAGTAGAAAAAGCAAAGAAACAAAAAGGACAGATAGAACCCTAGGAGAAATGGTGAAAGCAAAGCTATACAGACAAAATCTCACAGAGAAGTATATACGTACACAGGAAAAGAGGAAAAGGGGGAAAAGTCATAAATCTTGCTCTCAAAGTCCAGCTAGTCAATTTGGGATGATTCATCATGTATTTAGGTATTCCGCAGATGCAGGGTGTATCAAGTTGATTATGGCACTTTCATCTTGTGGTTTTGAGACTGCTGGGGGAGATTTCTCTTTCCTATTTTTGTTCACAGAGTTTCTGGGGCTCAGGTTTGGATTTGGACCGCCTGTGCATGTAGGTCGCTGGAGGGTATATGTTTTTCACTGAGACAGGAGTGTGTTAAAGGAGTCGCTGATTGGGGGGTAGGTTTAATCAGGCCGGGGGGGAGAGAGGGCCACGGAGTGCGGGGCAGGCCTGCGGTGGTAGAGGCCGCCATAACGTTGCACCAGGCTGAGGAGTGATGTGCGTTTTCCTGGGGAAGTTGTCCCTGGATCCTGGGACCTTGGTTGTGGCGGGCTGCAGAGGCTCACTGGAAGGGAGGTGTGGATAGTGACGTGTGGTCGTATACAGGCTTCTTGGTAGTGGCAGCAGCTGCCTTAGCATCTCATGCCTGTCTTTGGGGTGTGCAATGTTAGCCGTGGCTCACGCCCATGTGTGGAGGTACTTGAAGTAGCGCTTTGAATCCCCTCTCGTCACGCACTAGCAAACAAACAATGAAGAAAATGTCTCTTTCCTGTTCGGCAGGTCTAGACTTTTCCTCGGAATCCCTCCCAGGCAGCTGTGGTGCAGTAACACCTTCAGGTTGTGTTTAGGTCGCTAACCCAAGTCTTCTCCCTGCGTTTTGAATGAAGCCCGAGGTCGTGCTCTGAGCCACGCTTGACCTGGCGGGGGAGCAGAGAAGCCTCTCCGGCTGGTGAATGTCTGTTGGCACCAATCCTCTGTGTGTGAATGTGTCCACTTTGTCCTCTGTACCCCTGTGGCTGTGCTCTCCTCCGTGGCCCTGAAGCTTTTCCCCTCTGGCACCCACAGTTTCCCTGCCGAGAAGAGGCTTCGTAGTGTGTGGAAACCTACCTCCCACTGGTGCAGGGTTTGTTTCCAGTCTTTTGTGTCTGTTTATTTATTTTTTGTGTCCTATCCAGGTACGTGGGGAGTTTCTTGCCTTTTGGGAGGTCTGAGGTCTTGTGTCAGTGGTCAGTAGGTGTTTCGTAGGAGTTGTTCCATGTGTAGATGTATTTGTGGTGTGTCTGTGGGTAGGAAGGTGATTTCTGCATTGTACTCTTCTGCCATCTTTCCCCTCTCCCAAACATTTTAATAATAGTTATTTTTGTGATGCATGAGCATGGAATGTTGTTTTGTATTGTGTCTTTAGTTTCTTTATCAATGGTTTATAGTTCTTTGAGTATAGGTGTTTCATGTCCTTGGTTAAATTTATTGCTAAATGGTTCGTTATTTTTGATGGAATTGTAAATGGTATTTTTCTAAGTATTTTGCTGGTGGTTCATTAGTAGTGTATAGAAACTAAAGTGATTTGTGTATATTGATTTCATATTTTGCAACTGTACTGAATGTATTTTTTAGTGTATTTTTTGAAGTAATGTGAAAAATTGCAATACTAAAATCTCAAAGTTTCTCCTTCTCCCCAGGTAATCTACAGGACCCAAGAGATGGTAGCTACTAATATACTCTTTTCATGGTTCCTGTTCATACCATGCGGAGCGCTGCAAGGGAAATAAGTATCACATCTTTGTTTGAACGTGGTGTGGGTAAGTCTTGGCCTCTATCACTAAAGTTTAGGTCTCTCTTATCTGATATTCTGGCATGATATTGATATGGTTGTCTGTCTAGAAAAGTAATTTAGTTTCCAGTAATTTAAAAGGTAGCAAGAAGTTGCAATAATGGGAAAAAGTACTCACATTTGCCCAAGGAACCTGCATATAACCCCTACATGAAGTAATCCTGATGTCCATGTTATATTTTAATATTCAGCCCCACTTCAACTTTAATATACTGTGCCAATGTGTGAAAATGTCTTTTTCCATCGTCATCTAGTTTTGTTTTTCTGGAACCGTTACTGAGTTTCTCCCTTAGTTGGACCACCTTGATGCATTTGAAGCAGACAAGATGAGTATGGGATCTAGGTGGACTTTTCTGTATGGCTTTTTTTTACTAAGAATGTTTTTAATGTTCATTTTTGTAACAAGTATCAGTGCTGCACTTTTTGTTAATTGTCATTAAAATTAGAAAAGACGACTTTAGCATTTAATTCACTTTATGTATACAGTTTTGTGGTATTAACTACCTTTATATAGTTGTACAAAGAAGTTAACTAAGATGTGTAACTCCTGTGTGCATGGTAGTTACCCAGGAAATTGAGTAACAGTCTGAAATGGCCGAATACATCACGTTAAATATCATCTTCATCTAAAAGGAAAATGAAGGAAGACTATAGTTGTTTCTGTCAATATTCATTTGATTGTATATGGCTTCCAAGTGATGTTGTATAACTAGTTGTGGAGACGTTTTGGGATAGGTGGTTCTGTTTTAGTTTCAATTTTCAAATTTAGTGGATTTTGCAGGCTTGATACAAGGTTTACAAACTTCATAGTGGATCAGGTCATCCCATGGTGTAACTGGTATTCATCGTTTGTTCAACAATTAAAGTTTGTGTGATACGAGTTCTCCGTGGAGTAATGTAGGTTAGTTTGTGTTATAGATTTGTGTCGGGATGAAAGGATAAGAGAAAGAAGACTTGATTTATTAAAGTGCTTTGAAAGTAATTGATAG
Source organism: Aethalodelphis obliquidens (assembly GCF_003676395.1). Taxonomy (NCBI): domain Eukaryota; kingdom Metazoa; phylum Chordata; class Mammalia; order Artiodactyla; family Delphinidae; genus Aethalodelphis; species Aethalodelphis obliquidens. The sequence goes on from NW_020838053.1 coordinate 2,702,302, forward strand.
TGAAGTATAGTTTATCTATCTGCAGCATTGTGTCAATTTCTACTGTACAGCAAAGTGATTCATATGTACATATATTTATATACATATATTTTTTATTTTCTTTTCCATTATGGTTAATTATAGGGTATTGAATACAGTTCCTTGTGCTGTACAGTAAGACCTTGTCTATCTGTTCTATATATAATAATTTACATCTACTAATCCCAAATTCCCAATTCATTCTTGTCCTATGTCTTATCCTTGACAACCACCAGTGTGTTTTTTATATTTGTGAGTGTGTTTTTGTTCTGTAGATAGGTTCATTTGGGTCTAATTTTATAATCCAGATATAAGTGATATCATATGGTATTTGTTGTTCTCTGACTTATTTCAGTTTGTATGATAATCTCTAGGTCTATCCATGTAGCTGCAAATGGCCTTATTTAATTCTGTTTTATGGGTGAGTAATATTCCATTTTATATGTGTACTATATGTTGTATATCCATTCATCTGTTGAGGGACATTCAGGTTGCTTCCATGTTTTGGCTATTGTGAATAGTGTTGTTGTGAATGCTGAGGTGCACGTATGTTGTTGAATTATAGTTTTGTTTGGATGTGTGCCCAGGAGTGGGATTGCTGGTATATATGATAATTTTATGTTTAGTTTTTGAGGAACGTTCATACTGGTTTTCATAGTGGTTGCATCAATTTACATTTTCCCCAGTAGTGTAGGAGGGTTCGTTTTTCTGCACAGCCTTTCTAGCATTTATTTCTAGACTTCTGAATGATGCCCATTGTTAACACTATGAGGTGATAACTAAGTGTAGTTTTTTTTTTTTTTTATGGTACGTGGGCCTCTCACCTCTGTGGTCTCTCCCACTGCGGAGCACAGGCTCCGGACGCGCAGGCCCAGTGGCCACGGCCCGCGGGCCCAGCCACTCCGCGGCACGCGGGATCCTCCCGGACCAGGGCACGAACCCACGTCCCCTGCATCAGCAGGCGGACTCCCAACAACTGCACCACCAGGGAAGCCCCTAAGTGTAGTTTTGATTGGGATTCTCTAATAATTAGCGATGTGGAGCATCTTTTCAGGTGCCTCTTGGTAATCTGTATGTTTTTGGAGAAATGTGTAGTTAGACTTTCTAAAATTGTGTATATTTTTTGATTTTTTTTGTTCTTTGAGTTGTATGAGCTGTTTGTGTATTTTAGAAGTAAGCTCTTGTTGATCACATTATTTGCAGGTATTTTCTCCCAAAGTGTGAGCACAGGTTCTGGAACAACTGGATAGCCACATGCAGAAGAGTAAAGTTGGAACCTTACCTACCCTTCTGCCATATGCAAAATGAACCGAAAATGGACGAAAGGTCTATATGGCAGAAGCAAAATTATAAAACTCGTAGAAGAAAACATGAGAGTCCGTGTTCATGACCTCGGATTTGATCATGATTTTGTAGATCTACAAAAAGCAGAAGGAACAAAAGACAAAATAGATGAATTGGACTTTTGAAAATGAAAAACAGTTGTGTATAAAAGGAGCAAGGAATAAGATAATCCATTATCGAAAATGGCGAAGATGTTCGCAAAGCATGTATTTAATAAAGGATTTTAGCCCACCAGCCAAGCCCTTGGTGGTCCAGTGGAGTGTCTGTGAGGCCCTGTCGTCCTCAGTGATTAGGGGATTTCAGGCCCCACAGCAGCCGAGGGGTGGACACGGGTCATCCTCAGCACCCTTAGGGTGTGAGTGTTGGATGGTTTTGAGCTCAGATGCCCTCCCATTACTGCCGTCTAAGGCTGAAGGTTTCAATATGCTTCTAGAAGGACACAGAGTATTTGTAAGTTTTTGAGAAGCAAGAGAACAGTCTTCAGTTTTCTGAAAGGGTATGTTATTCTTTCATATCATGACCATTTTCAGTTTGACTGTTAGGGATGCTCTCCCTGATTTCTGTGAGAGTGGCTATGGGGGTTTCGCTGCCTCCAGTCTCCTTCACCAGGTGACAAGGTTAGTGGGGCTAGACCCTGGTGGACATTAGCTTCGCTGGAGACTAATGTAGACTCTCTGTTTGCGATTGAATGTGGATGCCCGTGGTTCTCTCCGTCAGCGATTCTCATGTCCTCCTGTGTCTCTCTTCCTGTTGTCCTTTAGTCTCAGATTTACGTGAAGGCCACCACTCACAGCTTCCGTGGAGCGAAGAGATTTCTCCTGGAAGGAAAGGTTCAGGAAAATCAGAGGGAGAAATAAAGGATGCAGCTGATTCCTGATTTGTGGTGATGCCCAAGCGGGTGAGGAGAGTGAGTGTTTTTTTATTAGAATTTTAAATCCTCCAAGTAATAGATTATTGGGGGGGGGCATCCAGTGTTCTCCTGCTCATTGTAAGAGTGTCATTACTGGATTTTAATGTGGCAAATAATTTATATTATAAATATGCGGTGGGGGGGGAACATACAGTTAAAAATGTTAGAGGTAACTGCAAGGGGTGTACAACAAACAAGGACCCAGAACCCTGTGTCCAGCCAGTGGCTGAGAGGTTCCTACCGTGAGTCGCAGTCTCTTGGAGGGTGGAGTGGCCATGACTTTCCTCCTGCAGGTGACCGTACACAGGCAGATCGCATGTGGGACCACTGTATTGCAGAATGTTAGAGTGGCTGCTGGCACATAGTTGGGTAGAGATGCGGACAACAGAGAACTGCTCAGTAGCCTTGGAGAACCCCGGAGTGAGGCCTTAGTAAGGGCCAGTGTCATGTCATTACTTAGGGCCAGCATCAGGGCCAAAGGTAAGACCATTGTCAGGGCATTAGTGAGGGATATAATTAGCGTGTTTGTTAGTTAGGTAAAGAGTCAGGTTATTAGTTACAGACAGTGTTAGGGCCTCAGGTAGAGAATTTGTTTAGGCGTTAGTGAAGAAGAGCATCGGAGCTTCACCCATATTACGGAAAACGTCAGGATATTAGTTAGGGGCAGCTGCTAGGCCTTAGTTAGGGATAGTGTCAGGACCTCAGAGAAAATCTGACAGCTCTAGTATAAGCCTGTTGAGGCCGTTAGTTAGAGACACATGAAAGACTTTCTTAGGGATATATTCTGGGCCTTAGTAATGGTCAGGATAGGGGTATTATTTAGTGACAGTAAATGTTATGCGTGACAGCTTCAGGGCCATAGTTAGGGAGAGCATCAGGGCCTCACGTAGAGATAATGTAGGGCCTTAGTAAGAGAGAGTTCAGGTCGTTAGGGACATCGTAAGAGACTTTCTTAGGGACATAGTTAGGACCTTAGTTATGGACAGCATCAGGGCATTATTTAGTGACAGCTTAGACTATAAGGGACAGCATCAGGTCCTAAGTTAGGGAAAGTGTCAGTGTTTCACTTAGAGATAACGTGAGAGGCTTAGTTAAACACAGTTCAGGCTGTTGCTTAGGGATATATGCAGGACCTTAGAGGTAGTATCATGGTCATAATGAGAACCAGTGTCAGGGCATTAGTTAGGGCGAAAACTAGGGTGTTAGTTAGGGAAAGAGTCAGGTCATTAGTTACAGAGAATGTCAGGGTTTTAGGTAGGGACAGCGGCAAGTCGTTAGTTAAGAAGAGTGTCAGGGCGTTACTTAGGGGTAGCGTCAGGATGTTAGTTAGGGAGAGTCAGGAGATTAGAATTTCAGATTCTGAGGTAGAGATAGTATCAGGGCGTTAGTTAGGGACAGTGTCAGACACTTTGGTAGGGATATATTCAGGGCTTTAGTTATGGACAGGATCAGGGTGATATAGAGGAACACCTAAGGGTATTAGGGACATCTTCAGGGCCTCAATTACCGATAGCATCAGGGTATTAATTAGGGAAAGAGTCAGGCTATTAGTGTCCGTGCCTTACATAGAGAGAGTATTAGGGCCTTAGTTAAGGACAGCTTCAGAGACATACTTAGGGACATATTCTGGGCTTTAGTTATGGAGGGGATTAGGGTGTTAGGGAAAGAGTTGGACATTATTATAGACAGTGACAGTGTCTCAGGTAGAGACATCGTTTGAATGTTAGTTAGGAAGAGGGTCAGGGTCTTTGTGAGGGACAGGGTAAGGCTAACAGTGAGGGACATCTAAGGCTGTTAGGGACATTGTCAAGGTGTTAGATTGGGCCAGCATCAGGGCTGTAGTGTCGGCTAGTGTCAGGGCATTAATGAGGGAAAAAAGTAGGGTGTTAGTTAAAGAGTCAGGTCATTGGTTACAGACAGTTTTAGGGACTCAGGGAGAGTGAGCATGAAGGAGTTAGTTAGGAAGAGCATTAGGGTCCCAATTAGATTCAGCATCAGGACGTTATTTAGGGCCAGCAATAGGGCCTTAGTTAGGGACAGCGTTGTCAGGACCTCAGAAATAACTTGAGGGCTTTAGTAAGAGACAGTTCAGGCTATTAGTTTAGTTAGGGACACTTCAGACACTTTCTTAGGGATATATTCAGGGCCCTAGTAACAGAATCTGGGTGTTATTTTGTGACCGCTTAGGCAGTAAGGGAGAGTATCAAAGCCTAAGTTAGGGAGGGTGTCAGCGTTTTGGGGATAGTGTTGGGGATTTTGTAATTTATAGCTTAGGGCATTAGCTAGGGACAGTGTCAGAGTTTTAATGACGGACATCTTCAGGGCATTAGTTAGTTATGCAGAGGAGCAGGTCCATACTTGGGATCAGTGTGAGGTCGTCATTTAGGGGCAGTGTGAGGGCCTTCTGTAGAGAGAGCATCAAGGCCCTTAGTTTGGAAGAGGGTCAGGGCCTTAGGGGATAGGGTCAGAGTTGTCTTCAGGCATATATTCAGGGCCTTAGTAATGGAGAGGTTCAGGATCGGAGTGAGGGACATTGAAGTCTATTAGAGATATCGTCAGGGCCTTAGATAGGGTTAGTGTCAGGGCTGTAGTTAGGACCAGTGTTAGGGGGTTATGTAGGGAGGAAATTAGTTATAGACAGTGTCAGCTTCTCAGGCAGAGACTTCAAGGTCTTAGTGAAAGAATCAGAATCTCAGGTAGGAGCTGTATCAGGGTATTACATACAGTGTGAAGGCCTTAATTAGGGAGAGTTTCAGGGCCTCAGAGAAAAACTTGAGGGGCTTAGTAAGAGACACTTCAGGTTGTTGGTTAGGGACATCATCAGGCGTTAGTTATGGACAGGGTGAGGGTATTATTGAAAGACAGCTCAGGCAATGAGGCACACCGTCAGGGCTTTGGGTGGGGGCAGCGTCAGGGAGTAGTTGGGGAAAGAGTGACTCAGGGTTTTAGTTAGAGACAGTGTCAGGTTCTTCATTAGGCACACTGTCATGGCCTTTGGTAAAGATAAATTGAGGGCCTTAGAGACGTTTTGGGTCATTAGTGACATTGTCTGGACTTTAGTGTTGTCTTTTGTTCATCATGTATGGCGTGAATCAGGGCATTAATGAGGGACAGGGCAAGTTATTAGGGATTGTGTCAGGGTGTTAGTTAGGGAATGTGTTAGCAAGTTGGTTAGAGAAAGAGTGATGCCAGTAGTTAAAGACAGAGTCAGGGAGTTAGTCAGAGACAGTCTCAGTTTTTAATTAGGGAGAGTGTCAGTGCATTAGTTATAGATAAGTTGAGGGTCTTTGTTAATGACAGCCTGCAGGCCTCAGTTGGAGCCGGGTTGACGGTCTTGGGACTAAATTTAGGGCCTTAGGTCGGGACAGCATTAGGGATTTAGTTAGCATAAGAGACTTGACGTTATGTAAAGAGAAGGTTAGGTTGAGGTGTAGGAATAGCGTCAGAACATGACGTAGGTTTAGTGTGAGGACCATACCTACTTAGAGTATCAGTTCCTAATTTAGGTGCAGTGTCAGGGCTTCAGGAAGGGACAGCGTTAGAGCCTGAGTTAGGGAGAGTGAGAGGGCGTGATTGAGGCCTGGAGTCAGTGTCAGGGCATGATTAAGGAGCAGCATAAGGGCCTCGGTAGGAACAGAATAAGGGGTTTGTTAACGATATTATCAGGGCCTGTGGTAGAGAGAGCGTCATGGGCTCAGGGACAGCGTCAAGGCTTTCTGTGGGACAGTTTCAGGACTTTAATAAAACATGAGTCAGGATATAAGAAGCTCAGGATACTGTCAGGACTTTAGATATTGACGGTAGCAGAGCTTTAGTCTAGTCAGGGAAAGTGTCAAGGCCTGAGATAGATAGGAGCAGCATCTGTGTCTGTTTTATGTACTGTGGCAGGGCCTGAGTTAGGAATAGTGTTAGAGCGTTAGTTAGGGACAGTGTCACGGCCGTGGGACTAAATTCAGGGCCTGAGGTATTCACAGCATAAGGGCTTCAGTTAGCATAAGAGGTAGGAAAGTTGCTAAGTTTTGGGATCGTCTGAGGAAACGACCTAGGGCAATTGTGAAGACGTTAGTCACTGAGAGTATCGGGGATGTATTAAGAATTAGTGTCATGGCTTCAGGTAGGGACAGAGGGAGAGTGCCAGGGACTGAGTGAGGCTTTTTGTCAGGCCATTAGGTGAGGACACTGTCAGGGCATGTAGAAGGTGTATCAGGGCCTTTGTTGGGTCAGCAATATGGTCTTAGTTAAAGACATGATCAGGGTTTGAGTTAGTTACAGCATGAAGGGGTCACTTAAGCATAGCTACAGGGCCTGAGTTAGGTAGAGTCTTAGGCCTTTACTTACGGACAGAGACAGGGCTTCCTTAAGGACAGTGTGTGGGCCTTAGTTAGAGAAAGTGTCAGGGACTTAATTAGTTAGGGGGAGCATTAGGGCTTCAGTGAGGATAAGAGGCAGGTAATTAGCTTGGGACAGAGTTAGTTTACAGGTCAGGGATAGTGTCACGAAATGACCTAGGGATAGCGTCAGAGCCTAAGTAAGCTATGCCAACAGGGCCTAGTGAGGCCTATCTGTAGGGCTTGAGTGAGGGACAGTGTTAGGGTAAGACGTAGCAGTAGTACAGGTGTCTGTGTAGGATCAACCTTTGTGTGTTCGTAGAAGATACTGTCAGGGCCTCACTTAGTTATGGACATTGTCAGGGTGTACTTTGGGATAGTTTTAGCAGATTGGTAAGATACGGGTCAGGATATTACCTCCGAATAATGTCAGGACTTTAACTTATTGATGCCTGAAGGGCATTACAGGGGGAGCATCAGAGCCTTTGTTAGCTCCAGTGTGAGTTAGGAGGAGCCCGCAGGCCTTAGTTAGGGACAGGTTCACGACTTTGGGACTAAGAGTAGGACTAACTATAACTTGAACACTTACCTGTACCGTCGAATGCTAATGCTAAACCGTTGTTTTACAGAAACCTGTACTGTGCCCATCCCCAACCCTTACCCTAACCCTAAAATGTTGTCGTACCCTAACCTGTACCCTAAGCTGTCCCCGTTCCCTCACCCTAACCCGTACCCTAATCCTAACCCATACACTAACACTAACCCACCCTAACCCGTACGCTAACCCTAAATCGTCGTCGTACCCTAAACTGTCCCCGTTCCCTAACCCTAACAACACTCACCTGAAGCCTTACTCTAACCCGAACCCATTTCAACACGTACGCTAGACCTAAACTGTCGTCGTACCCTAACCTGTACCCTAACCCTTACCCTAACCCGTCCGCTAACACTATCCCGTACCTAACACGTACGCTCACCCTAAACCGTTGTCGTACACTAACCTGTACCCTAAACGGTCCCCGTCCCCTAACCATAACCCTAAACCTAACCGTAACCTTTACCCGAAGCCTTTCCCTAACCCGTACGCTAACACTAACCAGTAACCTAACACGTACGCTCACCCTAAACCGTTGTCGTACCCTAACCTCTACCCTGAACCATCCCCGTTCCCTAACCCTTACCCTAACCAACCTTACCTGAAGCCTTGCCCTAACCAATACCCTAATCCAAACCTGTACACTAACAATAAACCATACCCTAACACGTACGCTAACCCTAAACCGTTTTCGTACCCTAAACCATACCAGTTCCCTAACCCTTACCCGAAGGCTTACCCTAACCCGTACACTAACACTGACCCGTACCCTAATACGTACGCTAACCCTAAACACTTGTCATACCCTAACCTGTACCCTAAGCCGTCCCCGTTCCCTCACTCTAACCCTAATCTTAACCCAGCACTAACACTAACCTGTACCCTAACCCTTACCCCAAGCCTTACCCTAACCCGGACCCTAATTCTAACCCATACACTAACACTAACCCATACCCTAACCCGTAGCTAACCCTAAATCGTCGTCGTACCCTAAACGGTACCCTAAACCATCCCCGTTCCCTAACTCTAACCATAACACTTACCCGAAGCCTTACTCTAACCCGAACCCATTTCAACACGTACACTAGACCTAAACTGTCGTCGTACCCTAACCTGTACCCTAAAGCGTCCCTGTTCCCTAACCCTAACACTCACCCGAAGCCTTACTCGAACCCGTACACTAACACTAACCCGTACCCTAACCCTAAACCATCGTCGTACCCTAACCTGTACCCTAAACCGTCCCCGTTCCCTAACCCTAACTCTCACCCGAAGCCTTACCCTAACCTGGACCCTAATCCGAACCCGTACACTAACCCGTACCCTAACACGTACGCTAACCCTAAACCGTCGTCGTATCCTAACCTGTACCCTATACCGTCCCCGTCCCTTAACAGTATACCTAAACCTAACCCTTACCCTAACCCGTACCTAAGGCTAACCCGTACACTAAACCTAACGTTAACCCCGAACATAAACCATACCGCAATCCTAAGCCATACCCTAACACTAAGCCATACCCTAAACTGTACCCTAACACTAACCCATACCATAACCCTAACCCTGAACCATACTCTAAACCGTACAATAATCCTAACCCGTATCCTAACCCTAACCCGAAACCCTAATCCTTACCCCAGCTTAATTTTGTTTTTTTGTATTTCAAAAAATATTTTCTTGGGTTAAAGCAAATTAGCATAACAACAAAATAGGGGGCTTCCCTGGTGGTGCAGTGGTTGAGAATCTGCCTGCTAATGCAGGGGACACAGGTTCGAGCCCTGGTCTGGGAGGATCCCACATGCCGCGGAGCAACTAGGTGATTAAGCCACAACCACCGAGCCCACGCATCTGGAGCCTGTGCTCCGCAACAAGAGAGGCCACGATAGTGAGAGGCCCATGCGGCGAGATGAAGAGCGGCCCCCCAGCTTGCCACAACTAGAGAAAGCCCTCGCACAGAAACTCAGACCCAACACAGCAATAAAAAATAAATTAATTAATAAACTCCTACCACTCCCGAAAAAAAAGAACAACAAAATAAAACAGAAAGTAACCTGAGTGTCCCTCAAAAAGCTAAGTCTGAAATAGTTGGTACTTCTGTTCTATGGACTGTTATGTAGCCTACAAAACGTGTGAGAGCTAAATCTGTTTTTCTACAGTCAGAAACATGATGTTCCAGATGTAACGAACACCTGGATAAAATGAGAAAGCTACACATTATGCTGGTCGTTTCAGTAAATGGGAAAGGATGGCAAGTGGTAAAATATTATCTTTTCCTTTCATCTTTTTAAATTTCACTTGTTACAAAGAACTTCAATTATAATTGTACTTTAAAAAAGTAACAGTGGGGCTTCCCTGGTGGCGCAGTGGTTGAGAGTCCTCCTGCCAATGCAGGGGACACAGGTTCGTGCCGCGGTCCGGGAGGATCCCTCATGCCGTGGAGCAGCTAGGCCCGTAAGCCATGGCTGCTGGGCCTGCACATCCGGAACCTGTGCTCCACAACGGGAGATGCCACAACAGTGAGACGCTTGCGTACCGCAAAAAAAAAAAAAAAAAAAAAAAAAAACGGAAATTTAAACGAAAAAAAATATTTTGTGTTCAATTACATTTCATAGAATTACGAAATGCTGCCACCCTCTGGCCGTTACCTGCAAAACCAGCTGTAAAACCTATGCCAATTGTCACTTCATTTGAACAAGTACTGCAGGGTTGTAAAGGAAACCTGCCCTCATCATGCCTCGAGGGAGGTAAAGGCCAAAATATTTCAATACGTGGCACATATTTCAAGAAAACCATTTGAAGAACTAAGCTGTAATAACAGTTTGAAAAATAAAAGGACATGCCTCAAAGCTCAATTTCAAGGGATTATGAGACATATGCAAATCCAACCACACAGAGGTATCAGTTCACACCATTGAGAATAACCATCAGGAAAGAAACTACAAACGATCAATGCTGAAGAGGTTGTGGAGAAATGCATACCCTCCATTTGAAGTGGGACATAACCTGGTAAGAGCCACTAATGGGAACAGAACGGAGGTGCCTTTAAAAGGTAAACATTGAGCTACCATATGATCCAGCAGGCCCACTCGTGGGCCTATAACCTAAGAAGACAGAATCGGAAAGGCACAGGCAGGCAAATCTGCACTGCAGCAGTATTACAACAGCCAAGACATGGAAACAACCAAAAGTCCATCAACAGATGGGTGGACAAAGAAGAACTGCTACATGTAGAGATGGAATATTAGCTCGGGAAAAAATGAAACAATGCCACTTGCAGCACCATAGATGAGTCTAGAGGTAATCACGCAACTTGTAGTAAGTGAGAAAGCAAAAGACACCTAACGTATATCACTTACAGGTGTTACCTAAAAATTGATACCAATGAAGATATTTCCACAGAGAAAGGCAATCACAGATTCATGAAACCAACTTACGGTTCCCCAAATCGAAAGGTGTGAGGATTGGATACATTACGATATTGGGGTTAACAGAGATATACAAACACAGGTGAAATATATAATCACCAGAGGCCTACAGAATACCAAGAGAAGACTACACAACATTGTGTCATAACCTACCTGGGAAAAGGATCCGAAGAAGAATAGATATATGTATATGTGTGAAAGAGCCACATCTTGCACACCTAGAACAAAACAAACAAACAAACATTGTAATCGAGTTTGCTGCAATAAAAAATAAAAAAATTAAATTGAAAATATGAACAAGAAATAATGAGACATAAACGAAGGAATTTCTCCTGGCACGTTCCATTCTAATTTTCAACCTAGAACAGGACTTCCATTAAGGCTCTGCTGCCCTGGTAACCGGATTTGGTAAAGGAGAAATGCTGCCGCCTTGTGGCTGTTTCACACAACAGCAGCTTTAAACCAAGAGCTAATGGTCACTTAATAAATATCCAAAATATGTGCAGGACTGTAAAGGACACCGGGCCTCAAAAAATTCCTGGGGTCGTAAATCGACCAGAAAATTAAAAAGACGTCAACATATCAAAAAGACAATGTCAAGAGGCATATTTTGCACACAATTTGTCTTTTTATTTTGGTAAAAAAAATGCATGGAATAATGCTCAATATCAGGAACTAATATAGCCAGGAAAACGCAATCTACAAAAACGTTCACCTTACCACCGTCAGAATCATCACCAGCAAAATCGTCTACAAAACATGAATGCTGAAATGGTTTTAGGAACTGTGTACCCTCTAGCTGCTGCTGGGACGTGAACTGGTAACAGCCAGTAGGTGAGAAGAGAACAGCGGTGCGTTTAAAGTTAAAAACTGAGCTCATCACTCTGTAATAACCTACATGGGAAAGGAACCAAAGATGAATAGATAGATGCATAGATGTAATGAACCAGATGCTGTACAACTAGAACAAACACAACATTTTTATCAAATTTGCTCTGATAATAAATACATATTAAATTTAAAAAACAAACAAGAGGTAAGGAGATATAAGCTCTTGGGGGTGTGCCCTGACACATTCCACTCTAATTTGTAGCCTACTAACACTATTTCCAGGAAGGGCTCTGCTGCCCCAAAACCCAGAGTTGGAAATGTAGAAATGCTGCCGCCTTGTGGCCGTTTCCCGCAAGAGTGGCTTTAAACCCAGAGCTAATGGTCACTGAACATTCACAAGGACTCAGGGCTGTAAACGACACCTGCCCTCAAAAACTGTCCTGAGGTAGGGAATGGCCAACAAACTTCAAAACAGGCAAATTTTGCAAGAAGATAGTATGAAGATGTAAGTTTTACTCACTGTCTTTTAAAAAAGAGGCAAATGGATGAAAGCTCAACCTCAGGAATTATTACACTCATGCAAATGTAATCTGCAAAAAGCTTTCAACTCACACAGGTCGACTGACCATCAACAAAAAGTCTACAAATAATAAATGTTGAAGTGGTTTTCGAGAACTGTGTACCCTCCAGCTGCCAGTGAGATGGAAAGTGGTAACAGCCAATAATGAGAGCAGAAAGGAGCTGTTTAAAAGTAAAAATTGAGCTACCATTCGACGCAGGAGGCCCTCCGCTGGGCCTCACACCCAAGAAGACCAGAATCCAGAAGACAGAGGCTGCAAAAGCTGCACTGCAACCTTATTCACAATAGCCAAGACAGGGAAGCAACCAAAATGTCCAGCAACAGATGAATGGATAAAGAAGAAGCGGTCCATGTACACAATGGAATATTAGCCATGGAAAACAATGAAACACTGCTCTTTGAGGTACCATAGATGAGCCTAGAGATGATCACAGAACATGAGGTAAGTTGGAAAGCAAAAGACATACATCCTATGATATCACTTATAGGTGTTAACAACTGAAAAAAATGGACATATTTCCACAGAGAAAGACACACACAGACTTAGAAAACATATACGCTTATCTAAAAGGAAAGGTGGTGGCAATGGATAAATTAAGATTAGGTTTACTGTACCTGTAGAAAACAGATTAATAACATATATCAAAAAGCCCGAGCACACAGCAAGGGAGGTCTACAGAACACTCTGTAATCCTTTACATGGGTAAAGGATCTGTATATGAATAGATATATATGATGTACTAATGAACCAGATTGTGTACACCTAGGACAAACTGTATTCTAATCATTACCCTGATTAAAACAACAAACAAGAAGTAATGAGACATAAACTTCAGGGGCTTTTTCCTGGCACATTCCATTCTAATTTACACCCTGGGAACACTACTTCCAGAAAGGCTCTGCTGCCCTATTACTCAGATTTGGGAATGGAGAAAAGCTGCCGCCTTGTGGCCGTCTCCCACAACAGCAGCTTTAAACCCAGTGCTAATGGTCACTAAATATTCACACTCACTGCAGGCCTGTAAATGACACGTGCCCTCAAAAAAAATTCCTGGGGTCGAAAATCGACCACAAAATTCAAAAGAGGGCAACCTTCCAAAAAGACAATTTCAAGAGGTATATTGTACTCACCATTTTTTTTCTAAATAAAAGAGAAAGGTGTGGGAAAATGCTGAATATTAGGAATTATTAAAGACATGCAAATCCAAATTACAAAAACCTATCAGCTCACACCAGTCAGAATGGCCATGAGCAAACCTTCTAAAAACAATAAATGCCGAAGGGCTTGTGGAAAAATGCGTACCCTCGGTGTTAATTGGGACGTGGTAAGAGCCACTAACGAAAACACAATGCAGGTGCTTTGAAAAGGTAAACACTGAGTTACCAGTCAGTGAATCATACCCACTGCTGGGCCTATCATCTGAGAAAATGAGAATCAAAAGTCACAGGCTGGCAATACTGCACTCCAGCAATATTTACCAGAGGCAACACTTGGAAGCAACGAAAATGTCCATCCACAGAGCAGTGCACAAAGAAGAAGTGGTCCATGTACAGAATGGAATATTACTCCAATAAAATATATAAATTAAATTTCAAAAACAAAGTAAGGAGACATCAGCTTTGGTGGGTTTATCCGGGCACATTCCACTCTAATTTATAACTGAGGAACACCAGTGGCACGAAGGTCTGTTTCCCTTGGTACCAGAGTGGGGAACGTAGAAATGCTGCCACCTTCTGGCCGATACCTGCAACAGCAGCTTTGAAATCTGTGCTAATGGGCACTTCATATGCACAAGTACTGCAGGGCTGCAAATGAAACCTGCCCTTAAAAAGTCTTGATGCAGGTAAAGGCCAAAAAGTTTCAAAATGTGGCACATACTTCAAGAAAGCAATTTGAAGAAGTCAGCTGCAATAACAGCTTGAAAAATAAAAGGACATGCCTGAAAGCTCAATTTCAAGGGAGTATGAGACACATGCATATCCAACCACAAAGAAGTATCAGCTCACAACACTCAGAATAACCATCAGCAAAAGAAACTACAAACGATCAATGCTGAAGAGGTTTTGGAGAAATGCATACCCTCCATTTGAAGTGGGACGTAACCTGGTAAGAGCCACTAATGGGAACAGAATGGAGGTGCCTTTAAAAGGTAAACTTTGAGCTACCATACGATCCAGCAGGCCCACTTCTCGGGCTATATCCTAAGAAGACAGAATTGGAAAGACACAGGCAGGCAAATCTGCACTGTAGAAGTACTGCAATAGCCAAGACATGGACGCAACCAAAACGTCCATCAAGAGATGAGTGGACAAAGAAAAACTGCTACATGTAGAGATGGAATGTTAGCCAAGGAAAAAAATGAAACAATGCCATTTGCAGGACCATAGAGGAATCTAGAGGTAATCAGGCAACTGGTAGTAAGTAAGAAAGTGAAAGACACATATCCTATCATATCATTTATGGGTGTTACCGAAAAATTGATACCAATGAAGATATTTCCACAGAGAAAGGCAATCACAGATTCATTAAACCAAGGTGTGAGGATTGGATACATTACAATACTGGGGTTAACAGAGATATACAAACACATGTGAAATATATAATCACCAAAAACCTACGGCATACCAAGAGAAGGCTACTCAACCTTGTGTCATAACCTACATGGGAAAAGGATCTGAAGAAGAATACATATATGTATATGTGTAAAAGAACCACATCTTGCACACCTAAAACAAACCAAACATTGTAATCTAATTTGCTGTGATGATAAAGAATAAAAAATTAAAGAAACGAACAAGAAGTAATGAGACATAAACTTAAGGGGCTTTTCCTGGCACATTCCGTTCTAATTTACAACCTACCACACAACTTCCATTATGGCTCTGTTGCCCTATTAAACAGATTTGGTAAGGAGAAGTGCTGCCGCCTTCTGCTCGTTTCACACAACAGCGGTAATGGTCACTTAATATTCAAAATAATTGCAGGACTGTAAATGACACCTGCCATCAAAAAAAATCCTGGGGTCATAAATCAACCAGAAAATTCAAAAGATGTCAACATTTCAAGAAGACAATGTCAAGAGGCATATTTTACGCACATTTTGTCTTTTTTTTTTAAATAAAAGGGAATTGAAAAATGCGCAGCATCAGCAATTAATAAAGCCATGCAAATCCAATTACAGAAATGTTCACCTCACAGCCGTCAGAATGTTCTTCAGAAAAAAAGTCTACAAAGAATAAATGCTGAATGGGGTTTCAGAGAACTGTGTACCCTCTAGCTGCTGGGGGGATGTAAACTGGTAACAGAAAGTAGTGAGAACATAATGGAGGTGCGATTAAGGGTAAAAATTGAGCTACCACATGATCTGGTAGGTCCTTTGATGCGCCTATCACCTGAGCAGAGCAGAATGGAAAAGACACAGGCTGGCAATCCTGCACTGCAGGAACATTTAACATAGCCAAGACTTGGAAGAAACCAAAATGTCCATCAACAGAAAAATGCGCAAAGAGGAAGTGGCCCATGTAAACAATGGAATATTAGCTATGGAAAACAATGAAACAGTGCCGTTTGCACCACCATATAAGGACCTAGAGATAATCACCCAACTTGAAGTAAGAAAGAAACTGAAAGACAGATATCCTATGACATCAGTTATAGGTGTTACCTAAAAATTGATACTCATGAACTTATTTCCAAGAGAAGGAAAAGCATGGATTAAGAAAAAAAATTATGTTTAACCAAATGGAAAAGTGTAAGGAATGTATGAATTAGGATATGGGTGTTAACAGACATGTACCAATACATATGAAATATATAATCACAAAATACGTATGGAATACCAAGAGATGTCTACTCAACGCTCTATAATAACATACACGGGAAAGGATCCAAAGAGGCATAGACAGATACATTGATCTGATGAACCAGATTCTGTACACCTAGAACAAACACAACATTTTAATCAAATTTGCTCTGATAATTAATAAAAATGAAATTAAAAAAAACAAACAAGAAGTAAGGAGATATAATCTCTTGGGGATGTGCCCTGGCACATTCCACTCTAATTTGAAGCCTACTAACACGATTTCCAGGAAGGCTCTGCTGCCAAAAAACCCAGAGTTAGAAATGTAGAAATTCTGCCACCTTGTGGCCATTTCCCGCAAGAGCGGCTTTAAGCCCACAGCTAACGGTCTCTTAACATTCACAAGGACTCAGGGCTGTAAAGGACACCTGCCCTAAACAATTGTGCAGAGGTAGGGAGTGGACAATAAAATTCAAAACTGACAAATTTTTCAAGAAGATAGTATGAACAGGTAAGTTTGACTCACTCTTTTTTTTAAAAAAAAAAGGAAAATGGGTAAAAGCTCAACCTCAGGAATTATTAGACTCATGCAAATCTAATCTACAAAAAGATTTCAACTCACACCAATCGACTGACCATCAGCAAAAAGTCTACAAACAATAAATTCTGAAGGGCTTTTAGAGAACTGTGTACCCTCTAGCTGCTGGTGAGATGTAAAGTGGTAACAGCCAATAATGAGAACAGAAAGGAGCTGCAATTAAAAGTAACAATTGAGGTACCATCCAATCCAGCAGTCACACCACTGGGCCTCTCACCTGAGAAGACCAGAATCGAGAAGACCCGGGCTGCAAAAGCTGCACTGCAGCCTTATTCACAATAGCCAAGACAGTGAAGCAACCAAAATGTCCATCAGCAGATGAATGGATAAAGAAGAAGTGTTCCATGTACACAGTAGAATATTAGCCATGGGAAACAATGAAACACTGCTATTTGAGGCACCATAGATGAGCTTGGAGTAAATCACAGAACATGAGGTAAGTCAGAAAGCAAAAGATCTATATCCTATGATATCACTTATAGGCGTTATCTAATAACTAACACAAATGAACATATTTCCACAGAGAAAGACACTCACAGACTTAGATATTAAGTATGCTTATCTAAAAGGAAAGGTGGGCGGAATGGATAAATTAAGATTAGCGTTAGCATACATATACAAATACATATTATAAACATATATCAAAAAGACTGACCATATAGCAAGGGAGGTCTATGGAACACTCTGTAATATTTTACCTGGGAAGAGGATCTGAACATGAATAGACATACATATTGTACATATGAACCAGATTGTGTACACCTGGACAAACAATATCTAATCATTACCCGGATTAAATAAATTTTAAAAACCAAGAAGAAGTAATGAGACATAAACTCATGGGCATTTCTCCTGGCACAGTCCATTCTAACTTACAACCTAGGTACACAACTTCCAGACAGGCTCTCCTGCCCTAGTACCCAGATTTGGGAATGGAGAAATGCTGCCTCCTTGTGGCCATTTCCCACAACAGCAGCTTTAAACCCAGTGCTAATGGTCACTAAATATTCACCAAACTTGCAGTTCTGTAATGACACCTGCCCTCCAAAAAGATCCTGGGGTAGAATATCGACCAAAAATTCAAAAGAGGGCAACCTTCCAAGAAGAAAATTTCAAGAGATATATTGTACTCACACTTTTTTTTTTAACAGAAAAAAAAAAGGTATGGAAAAATCATGAATTTTAGGAATTTTTAAAGACATGCAAACCCAAATTACAAAAACCTATCAGGTCACAGCAGTCAGAATGGGCATTAGTAAAAATGCTGCAAACAATAAATGCTGAAGGGATTGTGGACAAATTCGTACCCTTGGTTCTAAGGGGGACGTGGTAAGAGCCACTAATGAAACCAGAATGGAGGTGCTTTGAAAATGTAAACACTGAGCTACTAGTCAATCAGTCACACCCAGTGCTGGGCCTATCACCTGAGAAAAGGAGAATCAAAAAGTCACAGGAGGGCTTCCCTGGTGGTGCAGTGGTTGAGAGTTCACCTGCCGATGCAGGGGAGACGTGTTCATGCCCCGGTCCAGGAAGATCCCACATGCCACGGAGCGGCTGGGCCCGTGAGCCATGGCCGCTGAGCCTGCACGTCCGGAGCCTGTGCTCCACAACGGGAGAGGCCACAACAGTGAGAGGCCCGCGGACCGCAAAAAAAAAAAAAAAAAGTCACAGGCTGGCAATCCTGCACTCCAGCAATATTTAATATAGCCAACACTTGGAAGCAACAAAAATGTCCATCAACAGAGGAATGCATCAAGAAGTGGTCCATATACACAATGGAATATTACTCCAATAAAAATATAAATTAAATTTAAAAAACAAGCAAAATTAAGCAGACATCAGCTTTTCGGGGTTTATCCGGGCACATTCCACTCTAATTTATAACCGAGGAAGACCACTGGCCAGAAGGTCTGTTTCCCTAGTACCAGCATGGGGAATGAAGAAAGGCTGCCGCACTCTGGCTGTTACCTGCAAAAGAAGCTTTAAAGCCTGTGCTAATGGTCACTTCTTGTGAACAAGTACTGCAGGGCTGTAAGTGAAACCTTCCCTCAAAATGTCTTAAGGGATGTAATGGCCAATAAATTTCAAAATGTGACACATACTTTAAGAAAACACTTTGAAGAACTAAGCTGTAATCACAGTTTGAAAAATAAAAAGGACATGCCTTATGAGTCACATGCAAATTCAACCACAAAGATCTATCAGCTCACACCAGTCAGAATATCCATCAGCAAGAAAACTACAAACAATAAATGCTGAAGGTGTTGTGGAGAAATGCATACCCTCAAATTTAAGTGGGATGTAACCTGGAAAGAGCCACTAATGAGAGAATCGTGGTGACTTTAAAGGTAAACCCTGAGATACGATATGATACAGGAGGCCCACTCCTGGGCCTATAATATAAGAAGACAGAATTGGAAAGACACAGGCAGGCAAATGTGCACTGCAACAGTATTACAATAGCCAAGACATGGAGGCAACCAAAAAGTCCACCAAGAGGTGAGTGGACAAAGAACTGGTACATGTACAGATGGAATATTAGCCAAGGACAAAAATAGCACAATGCCATTTGCAGCACCATACATGAGTCGAGGTTATCACACAACTTGTAGTAAGTGAGAAAGCGAAAGACACATATCCTATGATATCACTTATAGGTGTTACCTAAAAATGGATACCAATGAAGATATTTCCACAGAGAAAGGCAATCACAGATTCATTAAACAAAGTTATGGTTCACCAAATGGAAAGGTGTGACGATTGGATACATTACGATATTGGGGTTAACATAGATATAGAAACACATGTGAAATATATAATCACCGGAGACCTACGGAATACCAAGAGAAGACTACTCAACACTGTGTCACAAGCTACATGAGAAAACGATCTGAAGAAGTATAGATACATGTATATGTGTAAAAGAACCACATCTTGCACACCTAGAACAAACAAAACATTTTAATGAAATTTACTCTGATAAAACATAAAAATTAAATTTAAAAAAGAAGAAGTAATGAGACATAAACTTAAGGAGCTTTTTGCTGGCACACTGCATTCTAATTTACAACCGGAACATGACTTCCATTAAAGCTCTGACATCACTAATAAAGCAGCTTTATAAGCAATGTTGAAGGTAGCTTAAAAGGAGTCTCACTAATTATTGATAGTAACAAGAAAACAAACAAAAGTAAAAATCTCACTGCAAAAAGTATACATAGAGTAAGGGTAGTAGATCAAACACTTATTAAACTTCTGTAAAGAATAAAAGACAACAGTAGTATGTTTTGTTAAAAAGAGAGGGCCCAAATAAATCAGAAATGAAAGGGATGATGTTACAACAGCCACCACAGAAATACAAAGTATCCTAAGATACACACAGGGTAACTCAGGGCTCAGACTGGATGGAGCCCACTCTCCATTCCCCTGTACATGACTTACAGGAGCCTCAGGAACTGAGGAGGGGGTCCCTGAGGAAGGGCACAAGATAGAAGGTGTTAGGCATTAACATGACTGCATTCATCTTAAACGTGCCTGAACTACATTCACACGAGATGATTTTGTCCTGTATGTACATTGGCACCTCTCGTCGGAACTGCAGATCTTTGGCTTCACCACCTCTACTGACAGCATTAGCTTGACCTGCTGTGGACCATCTCCTATAGGATTTCTAGAACCACAAAGCATCGAAGTTTCACAGGACCCGGAGTCTGTGCGACTCCACTATGAGTCTCAGAGTCTCAACTGCATTCAGAGACTCAAGAGTCTCAACAGAGACTCCACTCTTGGAGGGCACACACAAAGTAGTGTGCACATCAAGACCTAGGGGAAGGAGCAGTCACCCCATAGGTGAATGACCATACCTAACTGCTAGTGTTAGAGGGTCTCCTGCAGAGGTGGGGAGTGGCTGTGGATCACCATGGGGACAACGACACTGGCAGCAGAAGTTCTGGGAAATACTCCTTGGTGTGAGCCCTCCCACAGTCCACCATTAGCCCCACCAAGAGTGAGGTAGGCTCCAGTGCTGGGTTGCCTCAGGCCAAACAACCAACAGGGAGGGAACCAAGCCCCATGCATCAGCAGACAAGTGGATTAAACTTTTTATTAAACTTTTATTTAATCCACAGACAAGCAGATTAAAGCTCTGCCCACCAGAGCAACATGCAGCTCTACCCACCACCAGTCCCTCCCATAAGGAAGCTTGCACAAGCCTCTAAGATAGACTCAATCACCGGAGAGCAGACAGCAGAAGCAAGAAGAACTACAATTCTGCAGCCTGTGGAAGGAAAACCACATTCACAGAAAGACAGAGAAAATGAAAAGGCAGAGGACTTTATACCAGATCAAGGAACAAGATAAATCCCCAGAAAAACAACAAAATGAGGTGGAGATAGGTAACCTTCCAGTAAAAGAATTCAGAATAATGATAGTGAAGATGATCCAAGACCTTGGAAAAAGAATGGAGGCAAAGATCGAGAAGATGCAAGAAATGCTTAACAAAGACCTAGAGAAATTAAGGAACAAACACCTAGAAGAATTAAAGAACATACAAACAGAGATGAACAATACAATAACTGAAATGAAAAATACACTAAAAGGAATCAGTAGCAGAATAACTGTGGCAGAAGAACGGATAAGTGACCTGGAAGACAAAAAGGTGGAAATCACTGCCATGGAACAGAATAAAGAAAAAGAATGAAAATAAATGAAGACACCCTAAGAGACCTCTGGGACAACATTAAATGCAACAATATTCACATTATAGGGGTCCCAGATGGAGAAGAGCGAGAGAAAGGACCCAAGAAAATATTTAAAGAGATTATAGTCAAAAGCTTCCCTAGCATGGGAAAAGAAATAGCCACCAAAGTCCACGGAGCGCAGAGAGTCCCAGGCAGGATAAACTAAAGGAAAAAAATGCTGAGACACACAGTAATCCAACTGACAAAAATTAAAGACAAAGAAAAATTATTGAAAGCAACAAGGGAAAAATGACAACATACAATGGAACTCCCATACAGTTAACAGCTCATTTCTCAGCAGAAAATCTACAAGCCAGAAGGGAGTGGCATGATAAATTTAAAGTGATGAAAGGGAAGAACCTACCACCAAGAGTACTCCACCCAGCAAGGATCTCATTCAGATTTGACGGAGAAATCAAAAGCTTTACAGACAAGCAAAAGCTAAGAGAATTCAGCACCACAAAACCAGCTCTACAACAAATGCTAAAGGAACTTCTCTAAGTGGGAAACACAAGAGAAGAAAAGGACCCACCAAGACAAACCCACAACAATTAAGAAAATAGTAAGAGGAACATACATATCGATAATTACCTTAAACGTGAATGGATCAAATGCTCCAACCAAAAGACACAGGCTCACTGAATGGATACAAAAACAAGACCCATATATAAGCTGTCTACAAGAGACCCATTTCAGACCTAGTGACACATACAGACTGAATGTGAGGGGATGGAAAAATATATTCCATGCAAATGAAAATCAAAAGAAAGCTGGAGTAGCAATACTCATATCAGATAAAATAGATTTTAAAATAACGATTGTTATAAGAGACAAGGAAGGACACTACATAATGATCAAGGGATCAATCCAAGAAGATATAACAATTATAAATTTATATGTACCCAACATAGGAGCACCTCAATACATAAGGCAACTGCTAACAGCTATAAGAGAGGAAATCGACAGTAACACAATAATAGCGGGGCACTTTAACACCACACTTACACCAATGGAGATCATCCAGACAGAAAATAAGGAAACACAAGCTTTAAATGACACACGAGACCAGATAGATTTAATGGATATTTATAGGACATTCCATCCAAAAACAGCAGATTACATGTTTCTTCTCAATGGCACACAGAATATTCTCCGGGATAGATCACATCTTGGGTCACAAATAAAGCCTCAGTAAATTTAAGAAAACTGACATCATACCAAGCAGCTTTTCCGACCACAATGCTATGAGATTAGAAATCAATTACAGGGAAAAAAACATAAAAAACTCAAACACATGGAGGCTAAACAATATGTTACTAAAAAACCAAGAGATCACTGAAGAAATAAAAGAGGAAATCAAAAAATACCTAGAGAAAAACGACAACAAAAACATGGTGATCCAAAACCTATGGGATGCAGCGAAAGCAGTTCTAAGAGGGAAGTTTATAGCAATACAAGCCTACCTCAAGAAACAAGAATATTCTCAAATAAACAATCTAAACATACACCTAAAGGAACTAGAGAAAGAAGAACAAAACCCAAAGTTAGTAGAAGGAAAGAAATCATAAAGATCAGAGCAGAAATAAATGAAAAGCAGTAGCAAAGATCAATAAAATTAAAAGCTGGTTCTTTGAGAAGATAAACAAAAATGATAAACCTTTAGCCAGACTCAAGAAAAAGAGGGAGAAGAGTCAAATCAATAAAATTAGAAATGAAAAAGGAGAAGTTGTATCAGACACCACAGAAATACAAAGCATCCTAAGAAACTACTACAAGCAACTCTATGCCAATCAAATGGACAACCTGGAAGAAATGGACAAATTCTTAGAAAGGTATAACCTTCCAAGACTGAACCAGGAAGAAATAGAAAATATGTACAGAACAATCACAAGTAATGAAATTGAAACTGTGATTAAAAATCTTCCAAGAAACAAAAGTCCAGAACCAGATGGCATCAGAGGTCAATTCTATCAAACATTTAGACAAGAGCTACCACCCAACCTTCTCAAACTATTCAGAAATTTTCAGGGGAAGGAACACTCCCAAACTCATTCTATGAGGCCACCATCACCCCGATACCAAAACCAGACAAAGATACTACAGAAAAAGAAAATTTGAGACCAATATCACTGATGAATATAGATGTAATAATCCTCAACAAAATACTAGGAAACAGAATTGAACAACACATTAAAAGGATCATACGCCATGATTAGGTGGGGTTTATCCCAGGAATGCAAGGATTCTTCAATATACACAAATCAATCAATGTGATACAACATATTAACAAATTGTAGAATAAAAATATGATCATCCCAATAGATACAGGAAAAGCTTTTCACAAAAATTCAACACCCATTTATGGTAAAAAGTCCCCAAAAGTGGGCATAGCGGGAATCTACCTCAACATAATAAAGGTCGTATATGACAAACCCACAGCCACCATCATTCTCAATGGTGAAAAACTAAAAGCATTTCCTCTAAGATCAGGAACAAGACAAGGATGCCCACTCTCACCACTATTATTCAACATAGTTTTGGAAGTCCTAGACACATCAATCAGAGAAGAAAAAGAAATAAAAGGAATACAAATTGGAAAAGAAGAAGTAAAATTGTCACTGTTTGCAAATGACACGATACTACACATAGTGAATCCTAAAGATGCCATCAGAAAACTACTAGAGCTAATCAATGAATTTGGTAAACTTTCAGGATACAAAATTAATGAAGAGAAATCTCTTGCATTCCCCTACACTAACAATGAAAAATCAGAAACAGAAATTAAGGAAACAATCCCATTAACCATTGCAACAAAAAGAATGAAATACGTAGGAATGAACCTACCTAAGGAGGTGAAAGACCTGCACTCAGAAAACTATAAGACACTGCTGAAAGAAATCAAAGATGATATAAACAGATGGAGGTATAAACCATGTTCTTGGATTAGAAGAATCAATATTGTGAAAATGACTGTACTACCCAAAGCAATCGACAGATTCAATGCAATCCCTATCAAATTACCAGTGGCATTTTCTACAGAACTAGAAGAAAAAAAATCTTAAAATTTGTATGGAGACACAAAAGACCCCGAATAGCCAAAGCAGTCTTGAGGGAAATTAAAAGAGCTGGAGGAATCAGACTTCCTGACTTCAGACTATACTACAAAGCTACAGCAATCAAGACTATATGGTACTGGCACAAAAACAGAAATATAGATCAATGGAACAGGATAGAAAACCCAGAGATATACCTACGTACCTATGGCTAACTCATCTATGACAAAGGAGGCAAGGATATACAATGGAGAAAAGACAGTCTCTTCAGTAAGTGGTGCTGGGAAAACTGGACAGCTACACGTAAAAGAATGAAATTAGAACACTCCACAACACCATACACAAAAATAAACTCAAAATGGATTCGAGATCTAAATGTAAGATCAGACACTATAAAACTCTTAGAGGAAAACATAGGCAGATCATTCTATGACATAAATCACAGCAAGATCCTTTTTGACCCACCTCCTAGAGAAATGGAAATAAAAACAAAAATAAACAAATGGGACCTAATAAAACTTAAAAGCTTTTGCATAGCAAAGGAAAACATAATAAAGAGGAAAAGACAACCCTCAGAATGGGAGAAAATATTTTCAAATGAAGCAAATGACAAAGGATTAATCTCCAAAATTTACATGTAGCTCAATATCACAAAAACAAACAACCCAATCCAAAAATGGGCAGAAGACCTAAATAGACATTTCTCCAAAGGAGATATACAGATTGCCAGCAAACACATGAAAGGATGCTGAATATCACTAATCATCAGAGAAATGCAAATCAAAACTACAGTGAGGTATCACCTCACAGCAGTCAGAATGGCAATCATCAAAAAATCTACAAGCAATAAATGCTGGAGAGGAATTTATTGGAGAAAAGGGAACGCTCTTGCACTGTTGGTGGGAATGTAAATTGATATAGCCTCTCTCTCACTAGGGAGAACAGGATGGAGGTTCCTTAAAAAACTAAAAATAGAAGTACCATACGACCAGCAATCCAACTACTGGGCATTTATCCTGAGAAAACCATAATTCAAAGAGAGTTATGTACAACAATGTCCATTGCAGCTCTATTTACAATAGCCAGGATATGGAAGCAACCTAAGTGTCCATCGACAGATGAATGGATAAAGAAGATCTGGTCCATATATAAAATGGAATATTACTCAGCCATAAAAAGAAACAAAACTGAGTTATTTGTAGTGAGGTGGATGGACTTAGAGTCAGTCCTACACACTGAAGTAAGTCAGAAAGAGAAAAACAAATACTGTATGCTAACAGAGATATATGGAATCTAAAGGAAAAAAAAAGTTTATGAAGAACCTAGGGGCAGGACAGGATTAAGGACACAGACGTAGAGAAAGGAATTCAGGACACGGGGATGGGGAAGTGTAAGCCGGGACGAAGTGAGACAGTGGCATGGACATATATACATTACCAAATGTAACATCAATAGCTACTGCAAAGCAGCCACATAGCACAGGGAGATCAGCTTGGTGCCCTGTGACCACCTAAAGGGGTGGGATACAGAGGGTGGGAGGGAGATTCAAGAGGGAGGGGATATGGTGATATATGTATATGTACAGCTGATTCACTTTGTTATACAGCAGAAACTAACACTCCATTGTAAAGCAATTATACCCCAATAAAGGTGTAAAAGGAAAAAAAAAAAAAAAAGAAAGCCCAGAGATAAACCTACACACCTATGGTCAACTAATCTATGACAAAGGAGACAAGACTACACAATGGAGCAAAGACAGTCTCTTCAATCAGTGTTGCTGGGAGAAATGGACAGCTACATGTAAAAGAATGAAAATAGAACACTCCTTAACAGCATACACAAAAATAAATTCAAAATGGATTACAGACCTTAATGTAAAACCAGACAGTATAAAACTCTTAGAGGAAAACATAGGAAGAATACTGACATAAATCACAGCAAGATCTTTTTTGATCCACCTGCTAGAGTAATGCAATAAAAAAGAAAACTAAACAAATGGGACCTAACGAAACGTAAAAGCTTTTGCAAAGAAAAGGAAACTACAAACAAGACTAAAAGACAACCCTCAGAATAGGTGAAAATATTTGCAAACGAATCAATGGACAAAGGTTTAATCTCCAATATATATAAACAGCTCATGCAGCTCAATATTAAAAAAACAAACAGCACAATACAAAAATGGGCAGAAGATCTAAACAGACATTTCTTCCAAGAAGACATAGAGATGGCCAAGACACACATGAAAAGCTTTTCAACATGACTAATTATTAGAGAAATGCAAATCAAAACTACAATGAGGTATCACCTCACATCTGTTAGAATGGGCGTCATGAGAAAATCTACAAACAACAAATGCTGGAGAGAGTATGGAGAAAAGGAACCCTCTTCCACTATTGGTGGGAATGTAAATTGATACAGTCACTATGGAGAACAGTATGGAGGTTCCTTAAAAACCTAAAAATAGAATTATCATATAATCCAGCAATCCCATTACTGGGCATATACCCAGAGAAAACCATAAATCAAAAAGACACATTTACCACAATGCTCACTGCAGCACTACTTACAATAGCCGGGTAACGGAAGCAACCTAAATGCCCACGGACAGACGAATGGATAAAGATGTGGTACATAGATAAAACTGAATATTACCCAGCCATATAAAGGAATGAAATTGGGTCATTTGTAGAGACGTCGATGGATCTACAGACTGTCATACAGAGTGAAGTAAGTCAGAAAGAGAAAAACAAATATTGTATATTAATGCATATATGTGGAACCTAGAAAAATGGTACAGATGACCCGGTTTTGCAGGGCAGAAATGGAGACACAGATGTAGAGAACAAACATATGGACACCAAGGGGAGAAACCCGTGGGGGTGGTGGTGGTGGGATGAGTTGGGAGATTGGGATTGACATGTATACATTTATATGTATAAAATAGATAACCAATAAGAACCTGCTGTATAAAAAAATAAATAAAATTCAAAAATTAAAAAAAAAAAAAAACAACAGAAAAGTTCTTCCTTTCCCATAGGTGTATTTATATGAATGAATTATTTCCATGCTTATATCTATAAATACAAAAAAGAGGAATAATATCTACCTTGAACCAAAAAAGAAAAAAAACAAAGCCAGAACCCACCAGTTATACAGAGGAAAACCCTATCAGGGCCCTTGCTCCAGTGGTAAACAATTCTGAAGTTGGTCAGTGGTGGGGAATCCTCTCCCATTCAGCCAGCAGCCCCCACGCAACAAGCGTCCTCATTGCAAAGCTGGGGCACCGTGCCGAGGCATCTGTGAGTAAACGTGAGCTGAGCCCCAGGCCAGTTGCTGCTGAACTATTCCCACCCGTCCCAGGTAAAACACCTGAATATATACAAGGACTTGAAAGCCTAGAGGAAGGGCCATAGAGCCACACGAGTGACAGCATGCCGGCCGACTTGGTGCCTGCAGGCCAGCCAGGATGGTCCTGGCCCTGGGTGCTCTTCTGGAAGATTTCCATTTCCCTGCCTGAGATACCCGTCCTGTCCCTGCCCCCACTGCTTTTTTCCTTCCTCACCTCTGCCCAGGGAGAAATTCCAGCAGCAGGTATGGGTGACACATCCTCTTCTTTAGCAGGTGGCAGCCTGGCAACTGCTGCAGAAAGTCCAGCAGAGCCCCACTCACACTGGGCCACCCACAAAGCCGTGGCCTCTCACTCCCTCCCACCAGCCCAGCCCCGAGACTGCTGACAGGGCAGAGAAAATGGTGTCAGGCACGGCTGCAGGGGCTCTTGCTGCCTGGAGTGGTATTTATATTGATCTCAACCCAGGCACACCTGGGGAGGGCTGGCCGGCACGGTAAGGCTGCCCAGGTCAGCCAATCATCACCCCTCAGGGGCTCACAGTTGCAGAAAATGGAACTTGCTGAACCGGCCAGGTCCAAGGAACAGGTGTGGGCTCCTGAGAGTCAGGATAGACAAGGGGCTGCAGCTTTGGCTTGTTTTCTAATCATTTTATCTGGCCCATGAGTGGGAGACAACTTCAAGAAAACCCTCTCCTAATGAGAGGAACCCAGGAGTCAGGGAGAGGAGGGGTGGGTGGTGGTTGGAGACAGAGGCCTGGTGCCCTGGGTGCAGTGGAAGTCTCTGGAAGACCAGGTGGAGGGAGGCCTCACGGAGTGATGCCCAGGGTCACAGACCTGTCACAGCTGCTGTTTGTTAGTTCAAGTCCTGCTCTGAGGTGCTCTGTGTCAGCTCTGAGCAACAGGTGAGCTGCGGGTGCTCGTCAATGAGGGCTATGTGCACGGTTCCTGTGTGCCCAGCCCTGCCAGGGTACCTGCCCAGGTGAGCTCCGTATCCTGGGAGAGGCCTGACCATGAGAGCCCTGTGGGCTGCTGGGTAGCTGCACAGGTGAGCTCCATAACCTGGGAGGGGCCTGACCACGAGAGCCCCATGGGCTGCCGGGGACCTGCCCAGGTGAGCTCCATATCCTGGGAGGGGACTGACCACGAGAGTCCCGTGCGCTGCTGGGGACCCCGTAATAGATGTCAGGACAGTCAGTGAAGCCAACGAGGATATACATTCAGTTGCTCCTAATTCCTACACCCTGCTGGTCATGCTACCATCCAGCAGGACATGGTATTCTGTATTAGACTTCAATAATGCCTTCTTCTGTATTCCATTAGTCCCAGAGTCACAAGAAGTTTTGGCTTCTGAGTGGCAGGACTCAACATACAACAAAAACAATACTGTTGAGCCGTCCTGCCCCAAGGGTTCAAAAATTCCCACACCATCTTTGGGGAAACGTTAGCTAAAGACCTAAAAGTTCTACCTCTGGAAAAGGAAACCCTCCTTCAATACGCAGACGACATTCTGATCGCCAGCCCTACTAAGGAGGCCTCTGAACTACCAAGCCAATAAAGGATAGAAGGTGTCCAAGAAAAAGGCTCAAATATCACAGACTAAGGTGACCTGCCTGGCCTTCATTCTCACAGAAGGTCGGAGAAGCCCATCCCAGGAAAGGGAAGAAACCATTTGCAGCCTTACCCCTTCTAAAACTAGAAGACAGCTTAGGGGTTCCTGGGGAGGCCAGGGTTTGCTGCATCTGGATACCTAACTACAGTCTACTAGCTGGGCCTCTATATGAAACATTGAAAGGAAAAGATGATGATCCTTTTATATAGAATCCAGAAGCGGCCTTTCAAGAATGGAAAGAGCAGTCAATGCAGACCCTTGCCCTGGACCTCCCTAATTTAGCTAAACCCTTTGACCTTTACATTCCTGGTCAAAGTTGAATCGCCCTTGGAGTATTAGTGCAAAAACTCGGACCACTTGAAATGGAACAATGCAAGAATGCCCTCCAGGTAGGATAAACTACGGTCACGGCTTGGCCAGCCGCCCCATCCGGCCAGGATACTGGGGGTATCTAAAAACCTGGAAATCAGCAGCCCGCAAGGTCAGCTACCTGCTAAGGGAAAAGCACCCCACGTGGTGTTCCTAACCACCTACAATGCCCTGAAGTTGCAGGTGTCGCTCCATGGGCACACCGACCTCGAGTGAGGAGGCCCTCCAACTCCAACCTTCAGAGACACAACCGGGGGCAACAGGGCACCATGATGAATCGTGTGAACATCACTTGACCTGGAGCTTCTCTCAGAAAACAACAAGAGTGTGCCCCAAAAGAGCAGACTACTGCTTGCAGGACTTATTGCACCCAGAGGGGAGATAAGAAGCTTGGCGGGGGAACCGTATATCACGCTGTCACCATAGAAAAGCCTACAGACACCGCGGTGATGGCGGCCAATAAGACCGGCTGGACTCCTGGCTACTTCAAAAGGCCGTTGACTCAGTGGCCGTCATGGTCCTGGATTACCACCGACCCTGGACTCTGGGAGTTGAGCGGGCAGGGCTCTGACACCTGGTGCTGTTTGTACGTTAATTCAGGGGCTTAATTGAAGAAAGCGCAGACTACCGGTCAGAGCATCTAGGCTGGCAGAAACGGTCAGCCTAAGGTGGCCGAACAAATGTGGGGCGGGGTGAAACCGGCCCCCACAGCGTCTCTGCACATCTCCTTCGTGGACCCTTAAAGGTCATTAGAATCTATAACGCTTCCAATGCTGGTGCTCAGGCAGACAAGCAGGGAGGCTGGGGGCCTGGGGACAATCAACCTCACCTGGAGGCTGCTGGGGAGAAGTTCTGCCCCTCCCCCCCGGGTATGAGGACTCCCAACTCAGCACGAAGCAGTTACAGAAGAGGGGTCTGCACCCTCAGCACCCCAAGAATGAGGAACGGGACAAAAGGCAGAGGAGGGGTTTATCACCGGCAAAGCCCATTAAAAATTCCTGGGAGATAAAAATAAAATCTGGGCAATAAAATATAGTCTAACCTTTTTTTCCTTTGTGCTTTGTCTAATTTCACGTGCTCCTAGGGTTCCGCATGCAGAGGTCCCACACCCGGCACTTCAGACTCGATTTCCTAGTGCAGAATGGCTGGGTCGACACCTCAGCTCACGGGGCCCCATGCAGACTCCGCAACATAGAGCCTGAGCTGCAGCCAACCCGGCCCTCGAGAGCTCCGCCCCCTCCCTCCCACTGACGCTGTCGGGATCCCTACACAGCAGCCGGACCCACAGCCCGTGGGGGAGGGCTCACTCTCACCTCTCCATTCTCTGATCAAAATATAAAGTTTCCTTTGCTTCTGAACCAAACTCAGTCTCGATCTGTTGGCTCCAATGACACTGGGCAGGGTGACCCTTGCTGGGGCCCACTCTGGAGGATCAGTAACCGAAACTGAGAACATTGTAACTTCAGTGAACAGATGTGTGAGCCAAACTGTAATTAACATAGAGCAGTGTATAAGGCTCGGGTAAAATAAGATGTTTCTAACACTTACATTGGATATTTCCATCATTTTAATATAAGCAAGTTCAGTGAAGATGTTTGTCCTATTTGTCAGGTCAACATTAGAGAAATGAAGTGATTTCTTTCCAAGGATGTGCATCTAATAATCTTGGCTGAAGCTTCAATCTTGTTTTGGATGCTTTTCCATTGAAAGTGCTACCTCTCTTTCAGCTCCCCCATTTCTGAGAAGTATAAAGTCTTATAATTTATTATTACCAAAGGGGAAAGGTGGGAGGAGGAATAAATTAACTGTTTGGGATTAACACATACACACTGCTATGTATAAAATAGATCATCAACAAGGAACTACTGTATAGCACAGGGAACTACACTCAATATTTTGCAATAACCTATAAGGGAAAATAATCTGAAAAAGAATAGACATTTTTATCGACATCATCTATCAACGACAGATAAAATGTAACCTAAGGGAAGCCAATGGTGAGTGCTTCTGACCCTGAAGACTTCAATCATCTAAAGTTTGGACTCTGCCTACTTCCCAAGGCCCTTAATGAACATACGTGTAGCCGTAGCTTAAAAATTCCCCAGTTTGGGGTTCGGGGAGACACTGATTTGAAAAAATCCCTGGTGTTCTCCTTACATGCACGGGACCCTTGCTACTGCTAAAATATGCCTGTCACACCCAGAGGATGGTACACCGTCTGATCGGGAAGCGTTTGGAAAAGGCATCTCATCTGCTCATCTCTTGGTACTCGGGTTCACCCCTCCAGCGTCTTTCCTAACAATCTCCCCACTTGGGGGTGTCAGCACCGTCATCATCCTGTTGCACAGAGTTTGGAATTTGTCCAGAGGATGAAGCAGAAGGATGAGAAACAATGAGAGACAAGTCCTAGGTGTTCGGACAGGCACATGCCACTCTAATTTCCAATCAGGAAGACGTATTGACCAAAGGCTAAGATTACCCATGGAAACAGAATAGGGCTTGAGGAAATCCCGCTGTTTTGTGGCCAGTTCCCAAAAACACAAGTTGAAAAATGGAACTCAGGGGCACTAAAATTCACGAAACTGAAGAGCTGAAAATATCTATCGTCGAAAAACGTCTTGAGGTAAGTCACCGAAAAGGACTTGTAAGCAAGGGAGAATGGCAGGAAAGGGATCTGAAGAGGTAGAAAGGACTCGCCATTAAAGCACAAGAAAAGGGGCTGAACATCGCCAACGATGCAGTTGGCCAAAAAAGGCGTATGCGTTTTTTCTGAATATATTCCAGAAAAGGGCATACGCCCTTTTTAGCCAACCAAACAGGTGGGCACTGGAAATCAATACTACAAAATGTATCACTTCGCATCAGTCAGAAGAGCCATCCTCATAAAGTGTAAACACCAGAAATGCAGGACAGGGCGAGGAGAAAATGGAGCCCTGTGAGGCTGATAGTGGAAATGTAAGTTGCCAACGGCCATTCTGGAGAAGTGTATTGTGTTTACTAAAACATCTAAAAAAATGAGCTACAGAGCATAGGGCACTTGCACTCATGGGCGTATATCTTGGGAAAAACAAAAATCGACAGGACACAGGCACCTCAACGTTTACCGCCTCTCTGTTTAAAAGAGCCTCGACTTCGACATAACCTAAATGTCCCTGGAAGGAAAAAATGGATAAAAGAGATGTGGTACTTACGTAGAGTGGAATATTACTCAGCCTGGAAATCAATGAAATAAGGCCAGTTGCAACAACTCCAAAAGAGTTACGTACGATCATTCTAAGTGACGTAAGTCAAAAAGAAAAAGACACTTAAAGGTGGAATCAAAAACGGTTACACATGAAATAAATTACAAAAGATAAACATAGTCAAATATGTAGAAAACACAGATAAGGCTGCTAAAGGGGAAAGATAGGGAGGGGTGAGGCATCATCCAGGAGGTTGAAATTAGCAAATATACCATTCCAAATACCAAATTGATACTCGAAAAGGCCTACACGGTACCTCAAAGAACTGCACTCAGCACACTCAAGTCACCGGAAAAGAATATATACGACTGGTAAGAATCTGAAGAAGAATTTATTGCTGTCTCTCTATAGGTGAATCAAGTGCATGTACAGCAGCAAGAAACAGAGCTTTGAAAATCAGCTGTAACCAACATAATAATAGATTTTTCAAAAAAAGACAGTGAGACAGAAAAACTCTTACACCTTTTGCTCAGGGGCTGTTAATCAACATAGATTGAAAACATACAGACCACAACAGGATGAGACATAAGGCTGGAAACTGTTCGCGCTAACAGAATTAGTGAGGTTGGGGGAGGAAATGCAGACCCTTTAAAGTAATACTGCCTGGTACCCATTCCATGGGTCCCAAATCTGCAGGTTCAAGGGAACTGCCTACAGATACAACATGCAAGGGAAATCCAGAGGACTGTACACCATGTGAACGGGAAATGTGTCTAAAATGCACCTCATTATTCATCTCCTGGTGTTCGGGTTCGCCATTCCAGCCACTTTACTAAAAATCTCCCCACTTGGAGAATCAGAGCCTTTAACCTCCTGTTTCGCACAGTTTGCAATTTGTACAGAGGATAAACAGAAATAAGGGGAAACAATGAGACACTAGCTGTGGGTGTTTCAACAGGCACATGTCAGTCTAATTTCCCATCGTGAAGAAGAATTAACCAAAGACTCAGCCTGCCGCCCCGGAACCAGAATAGGGCCTGAAGCAATCCTGCGGTTTTGCGGCCAGTTCACAAAAAAGGGAGCTGAAACATGGAGTTCAGGGGCACTGCAATTCACAAAAGTGCAGAGTTAAAAAGGACAACGTCCGCTGAAAAATGTATTCAGGTAAGGCAACGAAGAGGAGCTGAAACCAAGGCAGAATTACAGGAAACAGGTTTCACCAATTAGATTGGAGTCTCCTTTAAAGCACATCAAAAGCGGCAGAAATTCCACATTGATGCAGTGGGCCAAAAAGGGCGAATGCGTTCTTTCCTGAATATATTCACGAAACAACGCATTCGCCCTTTTTGGCCAACCAAGCAAGCGGGCAACGCAAATCCCCACAACTAGGAAGTCTCTCTTCCCTCCGGTCCAAAGGG
>NW_020838053.1:2736461-2752558 GCF_003676395.1 Aethalodelphis obliquidens
CAAAGTGAAAGAAATCACACAGAAAAAGAAACTTATCATAAGATATCACTCATAGACGGAATGTAATCATGGCTACACATGAGCTGAATTACAAAACAGAACACAGTCACACATTTAGAAAACGCACTTATGCCTGCTTAAGGGGAAAGGTGAGGTGGGGTGACGCGTAAAATCAGAGTTTGAAATTAGCACAGATACCATTCCATAAATAAAATATGTTATAGAGAAGACATACTCTTTGCTCAATGAACTGGACTCAACACCCCCTATGCACCGCAGAGGAATATATGTGACAAGTAAGAATCTTAAAACCTATGTATTGATATGTCTCCGTAAGGGAATCAAGTGTGTATAGAGCGGCAGAAACACTGCAGTGAAAATCAGCTGAAGTCCATTATAAAAATAAATTTAAAAAAACACAGAGAGTGAAAGAGAGAAATTCTTACAAAATTCATTCAGGGGCCGTGATGCACCCTGGATTGACCATATCCACACCCACAGCTGGATGAGACATAAGGCTGGAGGCTTGGGGCTGAGAGGATTGGTGAAGTTGGGTGAGCAAATGCATACCCTTTAAAGCAATACTACGTGCTCCGCATTCCATGGGTCCCAGCTCTCCAGGTTTAAGGGAATCTCCCTACAGCTAAGAGATGCATGGGAAACCCAGAGGATGGTACACCGCGCGATCGGGAAAGCTTTCTAAAACGCACCTCATTTGCCCTCTCCTGCTGCTCGGGTTCGCCTTTTCAGCCGCTTTACAAACAATTTCCTCATTTGGAGAGTCAGCGCCTTTAACCTCCTGTTTTGCACAGTCTGCAATTAGTGCGGAGGATAAACCGGATGAGTGGGAACCAATGAGCGAATTGCTGTAGGTGTTTGGACGGGCATGTCACTCTAATTTCCCATCATGAGAAGAATTAACCAAAGGCTCTGCCTGCCGCCCCGGAACCAGAATAGGCCCTTAAAGCAATCCTGCGGTTTTGTGGCCAGCTCACAAAAATGCCAGTTGAGAAATGGAAGTCAGGGCACTGCAGTTCAGAAACCTGCAGAGTTATAAAGGAGAACTATCGTTGAAAACTATATTGAGGTAAGGCATAGAAGAGGAGTTGAAACCAAGGGAGAATTGCAGGAAACAGGTTTCAAGAGATAGATTGGAGTCTCCCTTAAAGCACAGGAAAAGCGGCAGAACTTCAAAAGATTGAAAGATTGAAAAGGATTCAACCTCCTCAGGGCTTTGTGGATGCTGAGCAGGGGGCTCCTGCTGGGGTAAAGTTTTAGCCTCTTCATTAAGCTCTGGATGAAGAGGTTGGGCCTCCTGCTGGGATGGAGAAGTTTCAGCTTCCTCTGGGGATTCCATAGTTTTATCTGGGCTCCCAAAAAAATCCCTAGGTATGCTCTCCTCAGGTTAAATGGCATCCATAATGGGATCTAAATAATCACCCTGCAACTGTTGTTCTAGACCCTGAGTGTTGTTTTTTGAAATTGGCCTGTAGTTCCAACAACAACTTTGGCAAGCCATTGATGCTGAACTAGATCTTTCTTCATGTTTGGGGGTGAAACCATAAACTTCATTGGTTTTGAGCTCTTACTACCTAGAGGTGGAACAAGTATTTCAAACGATTGATGATCTTCAGCCTGATCTAGACCTATGTCTTTAGTCTTACTTTTGTGTCCAGAAGGCAGAAACAAGGGCTAATTCTGATCCCAGTCTAGAATTGGAACTGCCTCTGGGAGCTTTTGCACTGGAACTGCCTCTGGAAACTTTTGATATTGGGTTTGCTTGTTATTCAGATCCTGATGTGGAACAGCAAACTGATCTGGCCCTGTAGGCAGCTCTCCAACCAAATCCGTGTCTGGGTATGGAACCCGTCTCAGTCAACTCCTGATGAGGTGGGGCCAACATCTGGACTGGAGACAAGGACATCAAGTAATTAAAGCCCCCGGCTTCTGCCAGGGGTGTAAGGGCATGGGGCAATTTGGGAGGGGTTCTGAGACGTGTGAATACAAAGCCTCGGTCAGACTTGCGGGGTTGGGGGTCACCTGCACGGTGCCCATGGCCCACCCCGGAGGCTGAACTGCCTGGACTAGAACCACAGTCCTTGCCATGTGAGGAAGAGCCATGGGGCGCAGCCATGACACAGAGGCGCAGCCGCGACATAACATGCGGCGGCTCCCAGGCGCAGGGACCCAGGCCAGTGAGGAGCCGGAGCCACATCCTCCTTCAAAGCCAAACCGAACTGCTATGCCAGCACCGGGACGCGAGGGCTCACGTTAGCAACCGCGGACCCCGGCCCCGTCTAACATCCCACCCGTTATTTATGACATCTTTAGTTGCACCACAGTTATTAGGCTCGTGCGGAGATCCAATCCGCGCCACCAGAGTGGGCCTTTTTCCCAGAGTCCCCAGGGCGCAAGCCATCCTTCCCCTTGCAAAGGCAACAATTACCTCCTGCCGGGCCCTCTTCCCAACCCCGCCCTGCCCTCCCTGGCCCCAAACAATGAGGCGGGATTTGCCCTGCAGACCCGAGTGGCCCCAAACTCCAGCAGCCCAGGGGTGGAGGGGGGTTGGGAAGGATGCAGAGCTTCCCGTGGAAACCACAGGACCTGGCATTCTGGGAAATTCAAAAGTGGTAGTCCAGTTCTGGCAACCTGAACTCTTCCTCCTCAAAGCTGAAGTCTGAGAGACATTCTTCCTCCCTTTGGTCACACGGCTTACAAGAAAAGTAGCTGACCTGCAAAATGAGCACCAGTTAGGGTGGCGGGAGGGGGACACTCCTTACAATTATGCGAAAATGTTGCCATTTCCTCCAAACTCTCACTATTCACGTCTCATTATTCATACACCACTCTGTTATTAGGGGGCACCACTGAATCAGTGGTGACTCCAGAACTTCTGTAGGAGGGGTTTGGGGCAGGTGAGCAATTCATTCTGGGAAAGAGTCTAAAACCAAGTGAATGGCCCTTTACATTAGCATGGGAAGACTTCCCCCATCCCACCTTGTCTCAACAGAGCCATTAATGTAGAAAAAACTATAGTGTCACTTTTCAGAGGTCTACCCTGTGTGCACATATGGAGAAGACACTTAGAATGTTAAAGTCAGCATGTTAAGTAATGTTCTTGAAATACTGTAACTAGCACCCAGTTTGCTTTCTTCACAGTCCTTTTTATAATCTATTTAATATTAGTCCTTTTTAATTGTCTGCTACACCTTTAACACCTAAACTCCAAGAGAGAAGGAGCTTCATCCTATTTCCAGTGCCTAGCACATAATGGTTTCTAAATGGAACTGATTCCAAGATTGGCCTCTTTTAGGAGTGGATCTGTTGTTATAATCAGGTTTCCAAAATCTTTAGTATCAATACGGAATCCTTTCCTCTCACATTTCACAGGAAGCTAGTCTTCTTAAAGCCCAAACATGGATACGTTTGAAGTGTCCTTGACTGATTAAAATTGAACTGAAATAATTATTTTGTACAGGAAAAACTTTCAAAATGTTTTCATTTTTCAGAACATAACCACCTTTTCTTTCTCTACCTTCTTCCCTTCCAAACAAACTTTAATTGGACCCTGTATCAAAATAAAACAGACTTGAATGTTATTGGCTTCTGGCCAAGATGAAGTAACAAGGACCAATTTAACCTCCCACCTGAAACAATGAAATCATCAGACAGAACATATGAAACAACAGTTTTCAAGAAACTGGACCTCAGGCAATAAAGTTCAGTGATCCCCAGGAGATGGGAAATAAATGAAGTGATCCCTATAATTGCCCTAACTTACTTCTCTGAGAGAGTTTCCAGGTCATGGTACAGGGAAAAGAAGTGCAGGCAGAGACTGGTGGACTCCCTGACTGAGGAAATGGAGCTGAGAGTCTGGGAAAATCAAGGTAACTAGAGTTCACAAAGCAGACTACCAGAGAGAAAAGAAGTGCACAGACAAAGAACTCTGGAGATATGCAGAGGGATCTCTTGAGAATTCAACAAAGTATTTGTCAGTACATTTGTGTGAGGAATTACTTGATGCCAGGAAAAGAACCACATGAAAGGATTAATAATAAGAATATCTGGATATCACACAGGGTTGTAGGAATAGTACCTATTCCTACAAGTCAAACTGGAAAACCTCATGATACTCAGAAAGGACTTGTCTCAGTAGTTGCAAATAATGAGCTCCAGACTAAAGGCTACTTGGACTCCTACCCAACGAATCTTAAAAGCTAGACCTAAAAGAATAAAATTGTTTTCAGTAACTTAATTCCACCCAAAACAAAGCCCAAGCATTTTACAAGAATTTAAATATATATAGTACACAAGAAACAAAAACGCACAGTATCGGGGATCATATGAAATATTGGCAAGCATGCAAAGAAGTAGGAAAATATGCCCCATAGTGAGGAGAAATGGCAATCAATCAAAACTAACCCATAATCTATACAGATGTTAGAATTGGCAGAAAAGGACATTTTAAACGTTTTTATACATGAAGAAGTTATTACAACTGTATTTCATATGTTCGAAAACCCAGACAAGACACTGAAAATGTTAAGTACAGGCACGGAAAACGTAAAGCAGTCCCAAATTGAGCTTCTAGCAATTAAAAACAATGGCTAAATGAAAAAAACATTGAATGAGGTTAATTGCAGATTAGACACTGCATAAGAAAGGGTCAGTGAACTTTAAGGTATAGTAATAGAAACTCTACAAAATGAAACAAAAAGAGTAACAAAACAAAACAACAACAAAAAAGAATACAGCATCAGTGACCTGGGCAACAACTTCAAGTGGCCTAATACATGTGAACTTAGAGTCCATGAAGGAGAAGAGAAATACAAACATTTGAAGAAATAATAGCCAAAATTTTTCCAAATTGGTCAACACTATAAAGCCACAAAGTCAAGAAGATCAATGAACTTTAAGCATAAGAAACATGGACAAAACTACACCAATGCACAAAAAATAATCAAATTGCCCAGAACCAGGAATAAAGAGAAAAATTTAAAAGCAGCCAGAGGAAGAACCTATACACTACATACAGAGGAACAAAGATATCAATGACAGCAGAACTTTTGTTGGAAACAATGTAAATGAGAACTCAGTGGAATAACATCTTTAAAGTAGTGAATTGAATTCTATCAAGCTAGAATTCTATACCCAGATGTATCAAAAAAAAGCAAAATAAAGACTGTCTCAGACATACAAAAGCTGCAAGAATTCTTTACAAGTAGAATTTCACTATAAGAAATGTTAAAAGAAGTATTTTTAAGCAAAAGGAAAATGACACCAGATTGGAATATGGATCTACACAAAGATTAAGGATACTGGAATAGGGACTTCCCTGGTGGTTCAGTGGTTAACAACCTGCCTGCCAATGCAGGGGATATGGGTTCGATCCCTGGTCCGAGAAGATCCCACATGTCGCCGAGCAACTAAGCCCGTACGGCACAACTACTGAGCCTGCACTCTAGAGCCTGTGTGCCACGACTACTGAAGGCCACGCACCTAGAGCCTGTGCTCTGCAACAAGAGAAGTCATCCAAAGAGAAGCCAATGCACTGCAACGAAGAGCAGCCCCTGCTTGCCACAACTAGAGAAAGCCCAGGCGAAGCAATGAAGACCCAACGCAGAAAAAATTAATTAAAAAAATATTTAAAAATTTTTTGAAAGGATTTTCGTCATTCAATATATGTCTCTGACCACAATGGAATTATTAGAAATTAACAAATCCGAAAAACTTCCAAATATTTGGAAACTAAACAACACTCTTCTGAGTAACTTTGTGGTCAAAGAAGAAATCAAAAGGGAAATCAGAAACTATTTTGAACTCACTGAAACTCAAAACATAATATGTCAACATGTGGGTTATTGCTAATGCAGTACTCAGCTTCCTCAACTTCCACCTTAAACTGGAAAAACGAGAGCAAATTAATCACAGAGTAAGAGAAGAAAGAACACAATAAAGATCAAAGTAGAAATAAATAAAATGGAAAACAGAAAAATACTATTGATATTAAAAGGATAATAAGAGAATATATAGAATACTTTATACCAATAAATTCAAGATGAAATGGACAAATTCCTTGAAACACATGCACTACCAAAGTTTATTCAAGAATACAGATATTAAAGAAATTGGGTGTGCAGTTTAAAACCTTCCAACAAAGAAAGCTTCAAGTCCAGGTGGCTTAGCTGATAAATTCTACAGAACATTTAAGGAATAAAATAATGCCAAGTCTACACAAACTCTACCAGAAAGTTGAAGAGAAGGGAATATTTCCCAACTTATTTATAAGGCCAACTTTCACCGTATCAAGATTAGACAATGACATTACAAGAAAACTATAGACCAATATCTCTCATGAACACAGAGGCAAAAAATCTTAACAAAATTTTAGCATATCAAATCCAATAATATATAAAAAGATGATACATCATGATCAAGTGGGGTTTATCTCAAGAATGAAAGGTTGGGTTAATATTTGAAAATCAATTTACCTACTACACTAAAAAAGAAAAATCAGGACATCTCTGGTGGAGCAGTGGTTAAGAATCCACCTGCCACTGCAGGGGACATGAGTTTGACTCCTGGTCAGTGAAGATCCCACATGCCACGGAGCAACTAAGCCCGTGCACCAGAACTACTGAGCCTGAGCTCTAGAGCCCGTGAGTCACAACTACTGAGCCCATGTGCCACAACTAGTGAAGCCCGTGCACCTAGAGCCCATTCTCTGCAACAAGAGAAGCCACCGCAATGAGAAGCCTACATACTGCAATGAAGAGTAGTCCCTGCTCGCCACAACTAGAGAAAGCCTGCGTGCAGGAATGGAGGCCCAATACAGCCCAAAAATAAATAAACAAATTAAGAAAACAAAAGAAGGGAAAAATCACATAATCATTGCAATAGATGCAGGAAAAGAATGAAAAAATCTAACATCCATTCCTGATTAAAGAAAAAAAACAGCCCTCAGCAGATGAGGAATTGAAGGACACTCCCTCAACTTGATAAATGACTTCTACAAAAAACTTACCATCATATTTAATGGTGAAGGACAAAGAACTTGCTTGCCAGTATCAGGACAAAGGCAAGGATGTCTGCTCTCATTATTTCTATTTTACATTGCACTGAAGGTTCTAGCCAGTGCAATAGGGCAACAAAAAGAAAAGAGATATTCAGAAAGGAGAGGAAGAACTAAACCTATGTTTATTTCCACATAACATGATGATAGAGAAAACCTGATAGAATCTACAAAATTGCTACTGGAACTCATCAATGAGTTTCTCAAGTTTGCAGGGTACAAGATGAACATACAAAAAGATTAATTTATATCAACAAACAATCAGAGATCAAAGTTTTAAAATACTACTTATAATAGAATCAAACATATAAAATACTTAGAATAAATCTGACAAAACATGTAAAAAACTAGCAAAGTGAAAATTGAAAAATATTGCTGGGGGAAATTAAGGAAGACCTAAATAAATGAAGAGATAAAATGTATTCATGGATCAGAAGATTCAATATTGTTAAGAAATCATTTCTCCCCAAACTGATTTATAGATCAAAATACCAGTAGGCTTTTCTATAGAAATTGAAAACCTAATTCTAGAATTCATGTGGAAATAAAATTTACGATAACTAAAACAACGTTGAAAAAGAAGAAAGTTGAAGAACTAACAGTAACTGATTTCAAGGCTTATGAAGTACCACTTTCAAGACATTGTGATAGTAGGGTAAAGATAGACAAAAAAAATCAAAGGAACAGAATGGAAAGTTCAAAAGTAGAGAGATGTGGACAACTGACTTTCAGGTTCAAAGGCATTTAAGTGGAGAGATGATAGTCTTTTCACCAAATGATGCTGGAACAATTGAATATACAGGTGCAAAAACCAAACAAAAAAAAGAACTTCCATCCAAACCATATACGGAAATGAACTCAAATTGGTTCAAAGATCTAAATGTAAAACATAAAAGTATAAAACTTCTAGAACAAAACAGGTGAAAATTTTATGACCTTGAGTTAGGCAAGATTTCTTAGATACAACACCAAAAGCATAATCCATGAAAGAAAAAAATAGATAAATTAGACACTATCTAAATTAAGAATTTCTGCCCTGCAAAAGACACTACTGAGAGAACAAAAAGATGAGTCACAGAATGGGAGAAAATACTTAGCAACTTACATATTGGATAAAGGAGTAATTTCCAGAATATATAAAGAACTCTCAAAACTCCAGAAAAATATAGATAAAAGATAAAAAGATATACAGATGGAAAATAAGCATATGAAAAGACGTTTGACATGATTAATAATTAGGAATGCTACAGTGATATACAACTACACACCTATTAAACTATCTGAA
This sequence comes from Aethalodelphis obliquidens, assembly GCF_003676395.1. Taxonomy (NCBI): domain Eukaryota; kingdom Metazoa; phylum Chordata; class Mammalia; order Artiodactyla; family Delphinidae; genus Aethalodelphis; species Aethalodelphis obliquidens. The sequence continues at coordinate 2,744,819 of NW_020838053.1, forward strand.
ATTAAAAATACTGAGCATAGCAAGTGCTGGCCGCAACGTGAAGAAAATGCAATTCTCATACACTGCTGGTAGAGATGTAAAATGATCAAACCACTATAGAAAATAGGTATTTTTTAAAAACTTAAACATACACTCACCAATGATCCAGCCATTCTACTTGCAGGTATTTGCCCAAGGGAAATGGAAGTATACATCCATACAAAGACTTGTACACAAATATTCATAGCAACTTTATCTGTAATAGACAAAGTCTGAAACAACTCAAATGTTCATCAATGGTGAACAGATAAATTGTGGTTCATCAATATAATGCAATACTATTCGGTAATAAACAGAAATGAATTACTGATATATACAACAATATGGATGAAAATTAAAATAATCATGCTGAGTTAGAAACCAGTTAGAAGAAAGTATACACTGTATGATTCCATCTACATACAATTCTAGAAAATGCAAACAGAAAGCAGAGCAATGGTTGCATGGTGATTGGGAAGGGCAGGAACAATGGGAAGGAAGAATTACAAAGAGACGTTAAGAAACTTTCTGAGGAGATGACATTTTGATTTTGGTGATGTCTTCATGGTGTTTATATATGCGTGTGTGTGAACACAGATTACTGTATGTCAATTATACCTCAAAAAGCTGTTAAAAGAAATGATGTTATATGAGAGAGACAATTGGGGAAATTTGAATAGCAACTTTTTATAAGGTAATATCATTGTGTAGGAATTTAATTTCTTCAATACTGTGTGTTAACAGTATTGTAGTTACATAGGGAAATAATTTTTAATATCCAGAGAGGAAGGCATCTAGCTGACAAGAGAGGGATCGCAATTGTGGCAGATGCTGTTGGAGGCTGAGGAAGATGAGGCTAGAGCAGTGAACAATGTGTGATGGCGTGGTGAAGACACTCATTTGTCAGCTGACCTGACGAAGACGGTTGGAACAGACTGCTAAATACAGTGCCCTTTCTGCATACTAATCTCATGCAATCCCCTCACCTAGCCTTGGCATAACAGAAAGTTTCTATTCGCTTGCCATATTGGAGGGGGGATGGTACAGTTTAAGGTGCAGTAAGTTGTGTAATAAACTGTCACAATAGGGTCCTACAGAAATAGTTTTTAAACTGCAAAGAAATGAAACTTGACCCTTCCCTCACAACATATATGAAAATTAACTCAAAATGAATCATAGACCTAAATGGAACTATACAACTTCTGGAAGAAAACATAGGAGAAAATTTTTGTGATTTTGGGTTAGACAATGGGGTCTCAGACAAAGATTTCTTAGATAAGACACAGAAAAGCACAAACCATCTAAGAAAAATTGCTAAGGGATTTCCCTGGTGGTTAAGACTCTGAGTTCCCAATGCAGGGACCCGGGTTCGATCCCTGGTCAGGGAACTAGTTCCCACATGCATGCCGCAACTAAGGAGTCCATCTGCCGCAACTAAGACCCAGAACAGCCAAATAAACAAATATGAAAAACAAGAAAAACTGCTAAATTAGAGATCATCAAAAATTTAAAACTTCTAGTCTTCAGAGACACTGTAATACAATGAAGATAAGTCACAATCTGGGAGAAGATATTTACTAAACACATATCTGAGAGAAAGGACTTTTTCCATTGCTTTTTATATAAAGCACTCTTAAAACTCAATATAAATATCCAATTTAAAAATGGATTTGAACAGACACTTCTTTAAAAAGATATTTGCACATCAATAGACACTCAACATCATCAGCTATTACAGAAATGCAAAATGTGGCAAAAAACACGAGATGCAACTACACACCTACGAGAAAGGCTAAATTTTTTTAAAAAACAAATATAAGGATCAGGTGACGATGTGGAGCAACTGAGGCTCGCATAAACTGCTAGTGGGAAAGCAAAATGGCACAGGCACTTTAGAAAACAGTTTAGCAGTTTCTTAAAAAGTTAAATATGCGCTTAGCATATGATGAAGCAATCCCACCCTTAAGTATTTTACCCCAAAGAAATGAAAACATATGCTCGCACAGAACATATGTTCACACACACGTGAGTGTTTTCAGAGGCTTTGTTCAAAACTGCCAAAAAACTAGAAAAAACTCAAATGTTCATCAGTCACAGAATGCGTAAACAAACTGTGTATCCACCCAACTAGAATACTGCTCAGCAATAAAAAGGAATGAAATACTGACAGGTGCAGCAAAACAGATGAATCTCCAAAGAGACTGGCTAAGTGAAAGAAGCCAAAAACAAAAGGCTACATTCCACATGATTTGTTATAAGACTTTCTGGAAAAGGCAACACTACATGGACAAAAGTCAGACTGGTTTTTGCCAGGGGCTGGTAGTGGGAGGAGGATGGATTGACTACAAAGGGACATGAGGGGTCTTTTGGGAGTGCAGAAATGTTCTTTACCTCAAATGTGGTGGTGGCTACAGAACTAACTATACGTTTGTCAAAACACATCACACTGTATATTTAAAAACAGTGAATTTTGTGAAATGAAAATGTACATAAGTAAACCTGATTTAAGAAAATAATAAAAAAAACATAAAAAAAACAAATGAGTGAAAATAAATGTAAGAAAAATCAACTTACAGTTTTTCCAATTCAAGGGTCATCATGACGATGCTTTCAATTGCTGTGACACTTGTGTTGTTCCCATGTCTCTGAAGGAGAAGCCCAAACATGCATGATATAAAACCCAAAGACAAAAATTCTACACTTAAAAAGATACTTAACATGTGATTACTTCACTTCTGGCTTCTTACTTGCCATAGATGATAATTCCAAAGAGCTCTTATTGAAGAAATTTAAATTTGCATCATCAAATGAATGACCTTGGTGCTGAACAGCACAATCATTTTTTATTATCCTAGCTTCTCATTTTCAATTGCATCTACCTCTTTGATCACTCTTTTTAATAAAATAATGTACCCCTTATTGCTTTTTGCTTTCTGGGATAAGTAATATTCCTACATTCATCTACATCTTCCATAACTATATGTGTTCTTCAACACTGTTCTCATTCTCTGCTGGCTGTCTTACCCGTATATATTCTTTCTTAATCCTTTTCTTTGCCAATAATTCTTATTTTCAATAACCCAGGTAAAGTCTAAATTATGACTTTTTAGCCAAAGTACTCAATCTTTGACGAAAGAAAGAAGGAGCAGAAATTATCTCATGAGCCATGAAACTGTTGCAATACTTACAGATATTTTAATGCTGGCAATGTAAAAACATAAGAATCTTCAACTGCTGTCAAAGGATTACGATTGAGAATTCTGAAAAATGGAATGGAATGAAAATTATCTGCATTTTCAATTACTTCCATGAAAGCTTATATTCAATTTTTTTGGTATGGAACTTGAAGGTCAAAAAAACCCCATTTTCTCACTTTACCTATAAATCACCATTAGAATTTGTAAAACACCCTTTCATTGGGAACTAGGCAGGTCTCTAGATGATAAAGTGGAGAAGAGAAACAAACAAAAGAATAGAAAAAAAGTGGCTAGCATAGAAAAAATATGCCAAAGAGCTTTTCAGGTTCAAAACCCTCGAAGTGACTATACTGGTAGGAAGCCCTTGCTCTGTAAAAAAGTACTATTTCTAGTGTCCTCCATAATTCAAGGTGATTTCTTTCATCTCTACACATTTTTTGAAAATTTCATGATTTAAACTACCTAATTAAAGACAAAAATAGGTCTAATTCCTTGGTTCTGGAGCCAAAGAAGAGATAAATCCAAGAGGAACTGGTGAAAGCCATACTACCATCACATAGTCCCATGTGTATTCTAGTATCATAGCGTTTGTTACTGTGTATGTAATCACTGGTTTACTTGTCAGTGTCCTAGATTGTCAGCAACTTCAGAGCAGGGACCACACTTTATTGTCATTATTATTACTGTGCCTGACATAGTGGCTATATATTTACTAGGTATTTAATAAATCTTTGCTGACTAAATAAATAACATTTTGTTTATATATCAATAAAATAAACAAATTAATTTTGGGGAACAAAATTTTATTCCAAAATGCTGGAATAGATTTTCTTCTTAGTTCTTTCTTTTTTTTTTTCTTCCTTTGCTCTGTAAAACAAGTAAGGGTAAAAAACCCAAAAGAAATAGGAAGAAAGAAAAGAATATATGACTTTAAGTTAACTCTACTCAAGAATTATTAGTGTACTTTTGCAGAATATTATAAAGATAATCATCAAAACTAATATCTTTTGGGTTGTCAGGGATCTGTGATCAGCATTTAACATTTAATCCTCACAGTAACCTTATGTGATAGATATATTACCCCATTGTACAAATGAGGAAACAGAGGCACAGAGAAGTTACATAACTTGTCCTAAGTCATCAAGCTAGTAAGAAGCAGAGCTGGAATTTGAACTCAGTTCTGACTCTAAAGCCTGTGTTTAACATGAATGAAAAAAATAAAGGTTTTTTTTTAAAAATACCTGTCATTTTAACCTTAATTTGGAGAGCACTAAATATAGAAATACCTTTTCAAACTTCATCTACCCATCTGGGAAAGCCTCTATGAGAATTATATTTTCTCTTTTTATTTATTTTTCTTTTTATTTTTTCCTTAATCATCTCCCATAATAAATATTTAATTAGCCTATGGTCATTTAGACTTTAGAGATTTTAAAAAACATTGCAGGAAAATCAGTAATAAAATGATGGAGGAAGGACATCTAAAAATTCATCCCTCCATAGAAGCAACAATAACAATAACAACAACAACAAAACTGGCAAAAATGGTCAGAATCAACTTCTTCTGAACTCTGGAAATTTAACCAACAGGCTCGCAACACAGTGGGGAGCAATTTATTCAAGGAAAACAAATTACTTTCTGTAAGAACAATGAGATCTGTGTTGCTTGAACTTGTCCTTGACCTTTGCTCTCCATGCCAGTGGTAGCCTTGAAAAACAGCCCACATCCCTGGTATCAGAAGGAGCAGCATGGTCTGGGAGGTCCTTCAAAAAGACTCATTCCCAAAGAACTGTCATTGTTTTACATGTCTGGTGGTCCCCTGGAAGACCTCACGTGAAAGGCTTGTCTTTGACCTGACCATCAGCAGTCTAGTGAGAAAAGCCTCTCCTCAGGTGGCATTTCGGAAAACGTTTTGAAGCAAATATTTTAACACGGCACTTGCATGAGACAATGGATAACAGTTTGGGGCAAAAAACAGCCCAACCGAAAAGCTTAAAAACAAAAGCTGAGGAATGAGATGTCCACAGAGACTGAAATGTTCCAATGTATTCCTGGGAAACTGGAAGACCACAAGACATATTCCTGGGAATCTAGGAAAATAACTGTTAGCATTAATAAATGAATTCAGCGAGGTTTCAGGATATAAGATCAATATTATTTCTAGGGCTTCCCTGGTGGCGCAGTGGTTGAGAGTCCACCTGCCGATGCAGCGGACACAGGTTCGTGCCCTGGTACGGGAGGATCCCACATGCCGCGGGGCAGCTGGGCCTGTGAGCCATGGCCGCTGACCCTGAACGTCCGGAGCCTGTGCTCCGCAACGGGTGAGGCCACAACAGTGAGAGGCAGCATACCACAAAAAAAAAGAAAAAAAAAAAATTTCTACACACCAGCAATGAGTAATCCAAAAGTGAAATTAAGAAAACAATTCCATGTGTAACAGCATGAAAACAAATAAAATACTTAGGGAAAAATTTAACCAAGTAAGTACAAGATTCACACTGAAAAGTAAAAAACTGTTGAAAGAAATTGAAGAAGATCTAAATAAATAAAAAGACATGCTGGATTCATGGACTGGAAGATAGTCTATTAAAATGTCACTACTTCCCAAATCGACCCATGGTTCCATTGCAAATCCTATCAAAATCCCAGCTGACCTCTTTCCAGAAATTGCCAAGCTAATTCTAAAATTCATATGGCAATTCAAGGAAACAGAATAACCAAAACAATGTTGGTAAAGAACAAAGTGGGAGGACTCACACATCCTGGTTTCAAAACTCAGTTCAAAGCTACTGCAATCACAGTGTGGTACTGGCATAAGACAGGACATGTAAATCAATGGAACAGAAATGACAGTATAGAAATGAACCCTCATATTTATGGTCTATTGATTTTCAACAAGCATGCCAAAACAATTCAATGTGGTAAGAAGAGTCTTTTCAAATGATGCTGGGACAACTGTACATCCACACGCAAAATAATGAAGCTGCACTCCTACACTTCACACCATATATGAAAATAAACTCCCAATGGATCAAATATCCAAATGTAAGAGCAAAGGCTATAAAACTCTTAAAAGAAAACACAGGAGTAGTCCTTGCATTAGACAACAGTTTCTTAGATGTAATACCCGAAGCACAACCAACCAAAGGAAAAATAGATGAATGGGATTTTATAAAAATTAAAAAGTTTGTGCTTCAAAGGACACTATCAAGAAAGTGAAAAAAACCATATAGAATGGGAGAAAATACTACAGGTGGGAAGAATAAGATGCAGTTGAGAGAAGAAAATATAGTAGTTGCTAGGTGTGACAGTCTCAAAAGTTTGAACTATTACAAATAAAACAGCCACCCTAAATCATGGCAAAGGGCAGACCCAAGTTATTTTTGTTTTTAGCGTTTATGCCTTTCTAAATCTGAGAAGCTGCCAGGATTCTAGTACATAGCAAAAAGTGATGACAACACCCTGAAGTGTGTAAGCTTTTGTGTGTACATAGCTATCTAAAGGAAACCAACGCTAGTTGACTGGGGGAGCGTTAGGGCGGCTCTGTGACCACAGCTCAGTTTGCCTTCATAGTGTGGCCCCCCTCCCTCACTGATATTCTCCAAAATGGGGTAAATAATTTAAAAGGGATAAGGCTTTGATTTTCCTCTTATTCTCTCTTGTTCTTGGTTCAATATTGGCGTACCACAGACAAGACAGCATGTGAATGCACTCTGTCTGGTTAAGTTATATAGCCTGTATACATTGTAGAGTCCTTCAGTTTCTAAAATCATGGAGCTTGTATTGTTAGAACCAATGAAGTGACTAAAAGAATTTTTAAAAATAAGCCATCAGTCTGGACCTGCCTAGGTGAATAAAGGAGAAACACTATAAAATCAGAAAGAAAAAGTATACTTAACATTTAGGATTATCAACCACTGCTCCTCTTCCATAATACATTTCATTCCTGATTTTATCTGAGACAGATATGATTACCACCACCAGTCAAAAAGTGGTACTTTAGTAATTAAAAACTCTTGGTTCATCTTTGAGGTAGATTCAGATTTAAAATAGACTACCACACTGCTAACTACTTCACCTGATGTTTGTCAATAACATAGAAGCTTCATTCAAGAAACCTACTGACTTATAATTACCTGAAACCCGGTGATGAATCAAGGTTTTGTGGGGCCTGAACCTCATCTACTTTGGGAAATCCTATCCAATAAAAACATGCAAAGTTGTGAATACAAAAATCGCTAGGACCCCTCTCAAGACTTTGGAAGGGACCTATGCAAGTGAGGAGCCCTGAAGCCTAAGCCTCATTGAATTCATGATAAATCCACCTCAGCTGAGGCCCTTTTCCAAACTTATTTAAGGCAGGCAACTTATAAACACCCCAATAATACGTCATTATAGGTAGTAAAATGACTTAACTCGAGGGTGGCATCTTCCCTGGGTGGCTTGCCTTTGGAAAGAGATGCAATAAAGTTTTTATCTCACCATGGCAAATGTTTCCTGAATCAAATTAGCTTTGTCTATTAG
>NW_020838053.1:2752568-2796411 GCF_003676395.1 Aethalodelphis obliquidens
ATTCAGATCCTGATGTGGAACAGCAAACTGATCTGGCCCTGTAGGCATCTCTCCAACTGAATCCGTGTCCGGGTATGGAACCTCAGTCTCCGTCAACTCCTGATGAGGGGGGGCAAATATCTGGACTGGAGACAAGGACGTTAAGTAATTAAAGCCCACGGCTTCTGCCAGGGGTGTAAGGGCATGGGGCAATTTGGGAAGAGGTTCTGAGGACTGTGAAGACCAAGCCTCTGTCAGCCGCGGGGGGTTGGGGGTCACCTGGACGGGGCCCAGGGCCCACTCCGGAGGCTGAACTGCCTGGACTAGAAGCCACCGTCCTTGCCATGTGAGGAAGAGTCCTGGCAACCCATGGCGCAGCCGGGACATAACATGCGGCGGCTCCAGGGGCAGGGACCCAGGCCAGGGAGGATCCGGAAGCACATCCTGCATCCGAGCTGAACCGCTATGCCAGCGCTGACGCGACGGCTCACCTTAGCAACCGCGCGCCCCGCCCCCGCCTAACGTCCCTCCCGTTATTTATGAAGTCTTTAGTTGCGCCACAGTTATTAGGCTCCTGCGGAGATCCAATCCGCGCCACCAGAGTGGGCCTTTTTCCCAGAGTCCCTAGGGCGCAAGCTACCCTTCCCCTTGCAAAGGCAACAATTACCTCCTGCCGGGCCCTCTTCCCAACCCCGCCCTGCCCTGCCCTCCCTGGCCCCAAACAATGAGGCGGGATTTGGGCTGCAGACCCGAGTGGCCCCAAACTCCAGCAGCCCAGGGGTGGAGGGGGAGGGAAGGATACAGAGCTTCCCGAGGAAACCAAAGGAACTGGCATTCTGGGAAATTCAAAAGTGGTAGTCCAGTTCTGGCAATCTGAACTCTTCCTCCTCAAAGCTGAAGTCTGAGAGACATTCTTCCTCCCTTTGGTCACATGGCTGACAAGAAAAGTAGCTGACCTGCAAATTGAGCACCAGTTAGGGTGGCGAGAGGGGGACACACCTTACAATTATGCGAAAATGTTGCCATTTCCTCCAAACTCTCACTATTCACGTCTCATTATTCATACACCACTCTGTTATTAGGGGTCACCACTGAATCAGTGATGACTCCAGAACTTCTGGAGGAGGGGTTTGGGGCAGGTGAGCGATTCATTCTGGGAAAGAGAGCCTAAAACCAAGTGAATGGCCCTTTACATTAGCATGGGAAGACTTCTCCCATCCCAACTTGTCCCAACAGAGCCATTAATCTAGAAAAAACTACAGTGTCACTTTTCAGATGTCTACCCTGTGTGCACATATGGAGAAGACAGTTAGTTAGAATGTTAAAGTCAGCATGTTAAGTAATTTTCTTGAAATACTCTAACTAGCACGAAGTTTACTTTCTTCACAGTCCTTTTCATAATCTATTTAATTTTATTCCTTTTTAATTGTCTGGTACACCTTTAACACCTAAACTCCAAGAGAGAAGGAGCTTCACCTTATTTCCAGTGCCTAGCACATGATGGTTTCTAAATGGAACTGATTCCAAAATTGGCCTCATTTAGGAGTGGATCTGTTGTTATAATCAGGTTTGCAGAATCTTTAGTATCAATACGGAACCCTTTCCTCTCACATTTCATAGGAAACTAGTCTTCTTAAAGCCCAAACATAGATACGTTTCAAGTTCCCTTGACTGATTTAAATTGATTTAAAATAATTATTTTGTACAGGAAAAAACTTTCAAAATTTTTCAGAACATAACCACCTTTTCTTTCTCTACTTTCTTCCCTTCAAAACAAACTTTGCAACATTGGGGTGAGTTAAATAATCAGAAATCTAGCCAAAAATTAAGCTCTCAATGACACGAAACACATTTTTTGCTCCTTTTAAATAAAAATCCTATATGCAGTACATTAATGTTTTCTTTCAGAAATTATGTTAACAACTTAATCCGTAATTCGAGGCATCCGTATAATTGTTTTACAGAAAGGTTCTTTGGCAAAATATTTAACACAAGATACATAGGAGATGCTGAGATCTGGGTAATATACCTTACTTGAAAGGTATGAATAGTTTTTAGACAGTGTAGCATAATCACACTTAAGACCATAGTTACTTTGTTCCCAAGTCCCTGCAATTCTATTTGAGGGGAGTTCTAAAAGGCCTGTGTCTTCTCCTGTGTCCACAACCATAGACGTACACTGGTGGCCCTCAATCCTGCTCTCCAAACTTCAAATATGGGGCCAGAGACAAGGTCCGGGACTTGGAAAAGTCCTAGAAATTCCCTGCCTCAAAAGCACTTTCAGAGTTTCACCTTTTCCTAAGGAAGACAGGGCTGAGTAGACATGCTGAAGTCTTCCAAATCCTGCTGGTTGTTTTGAATTATGGCTACACTGGCCGTGTACCCCTTGAGCTTTTATCTCCACATACTTGAATTAAATCCTGTAGCTCCTCTTCGGTTCTAGCATCTGTGACCTCTTCACAGGGTCTATATGCCACAGCTGTTTTACCACTTTCTGTAATAAAGTTAACAAGGATCAATTCAGAAGTTTTCTTGTTCTAAAACTTCCTGTGGTAGCACCGAATAATTAGACATTCTTTTGACTTCTAAAAGCAGAAAACAAGAGCATTTTCCTAGAAGTTCCCTCATCTGACTCGTCAGTTTTTATTATAATTATATGTGAAAACGTATATAACAAGTATCAACTTTGGTTCAAAAACTTTATGATCTTAGAAATAAGAACTAAGGAATAAGGACATAGAAATTTAAAGCCGTGGAAACAAAAATGTTCAATCACAATACAATTAAATAGGAAGGCATTAGGTGGGGGTCAAAGTGAGTTCAAACCTGGGAGAGATACCACTGGACTATAACAGATACTTCCTATTAGAAGCAAGGCAAGTGCCTACTCCTTGGGACCAAAATTCTACCAGAGACAATGAACAAAGCTTTGGAGACAGAGACAGACAGAGCATTTGAACACTCTACTGGCAGAAACTGGCCCATGTACCTTTTGGACAATACAGCTTTCCTCAAGGCAAGCTAGAGCCACCAGGATTTTTGGTCTAAGGGGTTTTGTGTACATATAAGGAGTACCTTGGCATATTAGGCACAAACAACTCAGGCATTTAGTTTGGTTCTTAAAGGTTGTTACCCAGAGTTGACAGCGGATGGAGACTGTGCCTGATGACCAGATAGTCAAACTTCACTGGAAGGGCTGCCCAGGCTGGAAGGCCAAGTCCAATCCAGGGTCAACTCTTACAAGCCAATAAGGTCGCTGACAACTTACCTAGGATTTCTCAGTCTCTAAGCCTGCAGGGCTGTGAAGCAGGGGAGCAATTCTGTTGCCGGAATCTACTAATCATAAAGTTTCCTTTGGGCACAGCCTGTGACATTCTCACCGCTGTATAACTGGATAGGGAACACAATCAACGCTATTCAATAGCATGACCAGTTTCAAGGCTCACAAAAACTTAGCCGATTATTATATAAGAATCATATTCACCCAATATATCAGAAATAAACCCTTCAACAAGAAAACAGCGGTAATAATAATAGTCAATACATTTTGTCTGCTTACTATGTTTCAGGCATAGTTCTAAGCTTTTTATATTCATCATCTCATTTACTCTTACAATATCCCCCATTTGGTGGTAAGCTAAATTACTAACCCTATATGCAGATAAAGAAATTGAAGCTTAGAGATATTAAATACCTTCAAAGGTCTCTGGCTAGAAAAACCCAAAATTGCAACAACAACAGCAACAAAATCTAAGAGACAATGGTAGGACTCAAACACAGGTGTCCAAGGCTTATAATCACTACACTACTCTGTATGATAAGCAAGCAACTGAGGAAGAACTGGATCCAACACTTTCTGTATGAATTGAGGCAAGTCATTCTACATCTAAACACTGGGGACAATAATATTTGCTGTCGTTCTTCTCATAAATGCCACAAAGAACAAATTTAAGACTGTTGCTGTGAAAGCATATGGTGAATGAAAGAATCTGTAATGTTTTGGATAACCATTATTTTCATCCAATTAACTTTTCAAATAAGTTTATTTGCTCACTGAAACTGAAGCACTTCAACGACAATCAAAAAGGTCTTACCTAAAACCACAATCAGCAATTTCTGGAATCCATCTGTCATAGCTTTCTGAACAGCAAGCTTCTGGGTTATCTTCCTTCTCATAAGGAATGATAATGACCCTAAATCCAACCAAAACAGATGAATTTAAAATGCCTATATGAATAACTGATTTCTAGGTTATGTGTTTAAAACTAAAAATGCATCTGTGATTCTTAGATCATTACCTTAGTGATTAAAGCAGGCACAACACTGGGCTACGGGTGAATGTCTCTGTTTTAGGTATACCCTGGCATGGCACATTTTTACGGCTCGGATCTATTCTGGAAGTTCCTAAAATACTACACGGGAAATGCAAACCAAGAACGTGGCACAAATCTCATATTACTCACAGATTTCAAATGGAGAAGCTGAGGCTGCACTGCTACAGACCCTGCTCTCCTCTGCATCAAGGGCTGGACTCATACAGTGAGACAGATTTGGTTGTAGTGCAGATGATCTGGACTCTACTCAACCATCACCCACTCAGGTGAATAGTGGAGCCTCCTCCACCCCATTCGCTAACAGCCCTGCTTCTGACTTAAAACCCTAAGCCCAAGTGCCATGGAATCTAGGAAAAATCTCAGTATCAATGAGAATCCCCTTTCTAGGGATCTACATTTATTTTTCTGCTCAGGCCATTCTATAGGAGGCAAAGGACTGGACATTTACACATGAGTTTATTTCAATCTTCAGACAATGATTTTTTTGGGATAACTGAAGGCCAGAAGACATCTGTATTTCAAGGATTATTTTAGCACAAAACAAATTATTAACCAAAAATATAATAATAATAATAACTAATTTTCCCTCCTCCTAAGCTTCTTGGCAGGCAGCGAGTTCTAAAATTCTAAAGTTTAAGGTGTTGTCAGGTATTGCCTAAGATAAAAACCTATATTATCGGGCAGAACAATTCTGCCCAGGGCTTTAGTTGCTTAGAAAAGGTGAGGATGTATCTGAAAAGTTGAGTTTCAGAAAGAAAGGAAAAAAGAGAAATCCCACTGCCTCACCTCCCCACACACACACAGATACTGGAAAACAGACCTTCCTCCAACTTATCCAAAGGTTCCTCAGCCATGCCAGCTCAGGGACTCCTGCACTTGTGGGAAGTCAACACCACCTCTAAAGCACAGAAGAACTTCAGGCTTTGCTTCTGAAGTGGTGTCACAATATCTGTATTTTCCCTTTCTTCAAGGTTGGAAAGATCCTGAAGCTGTTAGGATTTTGAATTAAAGGCTAGACTTCAACATATTCTGTTGTTAGAAATAAAAACTAAACTCCAGTAATCCCAGGTAATAGTTTAGATATGCTATCCCTTCAAAATCAACTGAGACTTGCAAATGAATGACTAGATATGGACAAGTATTTTTTATGATATACCATACAAATACTGGAGAAAATTATGGACACCACCATCCAAGTCATTGAGTTTATCACTATTTCTAAGTGGCAGGCCAATGCTCAGATACTTCCATGTGGAAGCCTCCCACATCTCCTCCCTATAGCCCTGTTCTATTCTTCTCTCTAAAGCCTAGGAGTTCAATGTTGAAAGGAGTCTGGTTAGTCAAAGAAAGTCTACAGAGTTTACCTTGATGATCCTTTTTGACCACCCATGGAAACCAAAGAAGTAATTTGCCAATTCTTGGCATCTGGAGCTGTTTAGGGCAAGCATATTATGATGAACCGCCTTTATCTGGTGCCGAGACAAACCTAAAGACATAAAAGACCTAAAAATATCACAACCCTACATAGAGATTTATTTTGGATATACCTGAGATTTATCAATACCAATTTTATAGAGTGGTTGTGAAGATTAAGTAGGACATTTTAAGCAATGAGTTCACAGTGAGCCCTAAATAAATGTTATTTATTATTTTTAAGTCAGTACTTTTCTGCATCATTTCCAGGGCCCCTGATTAACCAGAAAGTTCCCTGACATCCGGTGGTGAAAGTGATGATGAAAGCAACCAAGGAAGCCCAGCAAAAGCCTATGATGGGGCTGGGGGTAAGCAAAGGCATGGAGTGTTTTACTCATCTCATCCTGTAGCTCTGGCTTGAGAATATGACCTGAAGAGGAGATAAGACAGACCTGCCACTGAATTAGGACCTGAACCTGTAGCACCCCCTCCCCAAGTTACTAACCCCTGTTAGAAGAGGGAATATGTGTACCTTTATAAATGTAAATGAAGCAACGAAAAGAATTAGAGGTTCATCTGCATTAACAAGCTTCTTTGAGAGTGCAAATATTTCCCGTCTTAACTCTCTAAATAACTTACATATTACTGTGGATTTTTTACATCACTACTTCTTTCTTAAAGGTCCATTTCCATTTTGAACAGGGTGTAGTATATAAATTTAGTCATAAAAATTCAAATAATACAAATAAAGTCAAAGCACTGTTAATTCATTATTGATTTGTTTCTGCATCTTCCTCAGTCACTAGTTTATGAGCTCCTTAAGTGCTTGAAGGAACCATATATTATTCTTTCCTTGTTACCAGAAAGAAGAATACATATTGGCATATAATAGAGGAGTGATGGTCTGTTGACTGAGTGAAGGAATGAGTACATAAGAACATGAAGTTACTTTCTCCAACTGAAGCTGCCTGCAGGGAAGGAGAAATGAAGACTAATTTTTAAATGTTGAGTGTCACATGGGAGGCTATGTCCTGTGCGGTGAGTCATAATGGAGCTGTCCTGGACAATTAGGAGTCTTCAGAAGGGCTCTGAGCCACTGGGTAGTAGAGACAGTTGACATCTCGGATAACCTTGCCACAGTTCTTGCTGGCAAACCTTTCCCTTCGTGCTACTGAGAAAAACTCAGATACGTTAGGCCTTTCCTTCATTTTATTTTAAGATGTTATTCTCTTTTCTGTATTTATAAAAAACACAGGAGAAAAAGATAGGAAGATACCTGCCAATGAATAAGAGAACACATAATTGGAACTTCCGTGCTGGTGCAGTGGTTAAGATTCCGTTATCCCAATGTAGGGGGCCCAGGTTCAATCCCCAGTTAGGGAACTAGGTCTCACATGCATGCTGCAACTAAGAGTTCGCATGCCACATCTAAGAAGTCTGCAAGCCACAACTAAAGGAGCCTGCCTGCTGCAAATGGGGAGCCCACATGCCACAACTGGGGAGCCCTTGAGCCGCAACCAAGGAGACCACCTGCTGCAACTGAGACCCGGTGCAACCAAATAAATAAATAAATAAATAAAATTGAAAAAGAACGCATAAGTAAAGTAGGGAAAAATTTTGGGGTTGTGGGTAGTAAACTAAAGCTCTGCATTAAATAAAGAAATCTAATACGAATGCCCTTTCCTCTCAACTCTATAGTGACTTGGAGAACATTTTCTTCATTACTCTATCAGTGACGGGCTTTATGCTGTGAAAACCTCACAACCTACACTTATGGAATGGTCTTAATGTCCAATATAAGAAAAGAACTCATTACTCACAATTGATACCAAGTAACTGTTGCATAATCTTTCCAGGACCATCTGTAATATCTGAGTGGTACGTGAAATGGTAGCAGGGTCCGCAAATTAAAGAATGTCTGACACAAAATCATTTCAATCCCAGGGACTAGAGCCAGGATTGAAGAGGGTGTTAAACAGGGTACAGAAGTGGGAGGTACTGCACCTGGAGTCACATCTGAGGAGAGTTCTCAGATTCAATAAAGGTGAAATCAGTGAGTAAAGAAATATGGATGAGAAGAGGCAGCAAGGTCAGGAGGAAGTAGCTGGAGCAAGAAGCCAATCAGAGAAGACACACAATTATACAGGGAAAGGTCTGGGAAATCTAAGCCTCACTCACTTATTCAGAGGAATTGAAAAGGTCCTTAACATAATGAAATGTTAATTCTGGGGAACTAAAATTGGATGGCATGTTAATATGGAATAAGGTTTCTACAATGCATTAAAGAATATTTAACCATTTTCTGGAATCTGAAGTGAGTTCTTAATAGGCAGTTTGAGAGTGATGAGGATGATGAAGCCTCCTTTATGTTACATCTGACAAAAGTTTGTCAAGCTCGGGACTTCGTTGTTGGCACACTGGTTAAGAGTCTGGGTGCCAACGCAGGGGACAAGGGTTCGATCTTTGTCCGTGAAGATCCCACATGCCGCAGAGCAACTAATCCCGTGTGCCACAACTACTGAGCCTGTGCTCTAGAGCTCGTGAGGCACAACTACTGAAGCCCGCATGCCTAGAACCCGTGCTCCGCAACAAGAGAGGCCGTCGCGATGAGAAGCCCACGTACCACAACGAAGAGCAAACTCTGCTTGCCGCAAATAGAGAAAGCTGGCGTGCAGCAACAAGACCCAACGCAGCCAAAAATAAATAAATAAATTTATTAATTAATTTAAAAAATTTTTGTCAACCTCACACATTTAAAATCCACATAAATGTATATATAAGGAAGATTCTTGTGAAGATTTCTTAAATTAAGGGGCAGCATAAAATGACATGGGGTTTAACATCAGTTAAGTTAGGGTTTGGCCTCTAGTTTCCACATTTACTGTCATGAACCTTAAGTAAGTCACTTAACCATCCTGAGTTCGAGTTTCTTCATCTAAAATAAAAGAA
Source organism: Aethalodelphis obliquidens (assembly GCF_003676395.1). NCBI lineage: Eukaryota > Metazoa > Chordata > Mammalia > Artiodactyla > Delphinidae > Aethalodelphis > Aethalodelphis obliquidens. Next base: position 2,761,244 of record NW_020838053.1, read on the forward strand.
AAAAACAACTGGGGAACTGGGGGATCAGTGGAGCAGTGCATGTGAGAGCATTCTGTACACCGCAGTGCTGTACAAACGCTAGTCGTTTTTTTTTTTTTTTTCTTTCCCCTTGGGATCTTAGTTCCCAGACCAGGGATTCAACCCGGGCCTTCAGCAGTGAAAGTGCACAGTCCTAACCACTGGACCACCAGGGATTTCCAGATGGCCTATTAGTTTTAAATTCAGCACTTCATCCCAGTAGAGCGAGGAATTCCACATTTGGACCCACCTTCACTGGAGATGTGTGAAAAAGCTGCTTCTGGTCCCATGCCTTTTGGGCTCTGTGGGCATCCCTTGCTGAATAAAACTTGATGATGGCAGAGAACCCAGGACAGCCCACTGCTGAGTTTGGGAAGACTCAGACAGAATACAGAAGGCCAAACCGGGAGAAGACTGTGAACAGAGAATGCTCTAGGGTGGTCTCACACTAAGAAAGTGCAGTAAATTTCAGGCCCAGGAAACCAAACCGCCCATTCCCTTATATTCCCCCAGCCCTTCGCCACAGGTAACTGTGGTGAGCCTGCTACTCCAAACACTTCTCATTTCATGAACAAGTTTCCCTCTGAAATCCTAAGCTTCGAGATGCATTAGGAGGCAATGCCTTCTGTTGGGGACTAACTCTCAAAAATCTATGGGGGCGAGCTGACTGCTCAGGTCGTCTCTAGAACTAAGATTCCTCTCAGCGGAGACCACAGGCAGATGAGGTACTGAAGCAGTACCCCGGGGCGCCCAGTTACTGGGGCGCGGGGCGGCCTCCTCCACCCTTCCCTCCCCTCCGGCTCGGCTCAATTGCAAAGCCTCGGGGGTGGGTCCAGAGCTCAGCTCCCACACCAGCAAGGTTTTGTCACCCCCGATGGGAAGCGCAAAAAGTACCAATTGCACCAATCCACCGTCACCGCACGTGCGCTGCTCGGGGCGCAAGCGGACTACGCTTGCACATGCGCACGCGCGCTTTTCAAATACTTAGTGCCAATAAATCTAATATATAGAAAAAGAGTTGAAAGCCCCTGAGTGTTTTGTGGATAGAAAAGCGTGAGATTCAGAGCAAGTTCAGAGCTTGACAGCCAAAGAATAAACTAGCTCTCCATTCCATTAGAAGGGCTAGGTAGCAGCTTCTGGTTATGGAACCAGAAACTCTCAGGCTCCAAAGAGGACATAAAACAGCATCACTTGTACTCTTTATAAAACTGCAGAAACAAACAAAAATATATTTACATCTGTCCTGTAAGACAAAGGGTACTTGAGACCTAATGTATATAAAATCAGTTTATAAACTGTGATGTACTATATCAATAAGTTCTCATTTGCACAGAGCACAGCATAGGATATGAAGCCATTAATGTTAATTCCCTTCCCTCATCCATTCCTTTCTCTTGTCCCTTTATGTATGCGGATCAGTTACATTATTAAGCTGACAATGTAACTGAGCTATTATTAGCTTAATAATGTAAACAAGAATCTGATTTTTAGCAAAGGGGTAGTTCTTAGAAACTTAGGGAGCTGGAACTCTGAAAGTATGAATTGAAATAATGCAATTACATCATGAATTTTAACATTTATCATCATTGATTAAAAATAAAAATATTAAATAATTAAAAATTTATTATCCCACAATTGAGACTCACCACAACGTGTGACGTCTGTCAGGCATTCACTGTCACAACGCAGCTGGACTGTCTTTCAGACAACCTCAATGGTATTTTTAAATTGGCAGAGGCAGCAGGCCATACGGCTAGGTAAGATCCTATAAATGGAAACACAGGTAATTAAATTCGTGGTAAAAGAGTTACTTGAGAAGGTAGAAGAGGTAGGCCAAGGCCACCACAGACCAGTGCAAAAAGAAGTTCTTGGGGCATATGGACTGCAGAACTGGATAGGGGCCGGTTGGCCAATTGCTGCTCTTGACTGTTGTAAATAAATATAGAGGAGGAGAGAGGTGCCCAACAGAAGGATTAGGATGGCAGTAGGTACGGTATGCCTCGAAAAAAGGGAATAGGGATTAGCATTGGGTGACACTGATCTGTAGTTTAAATCCGAAGTATCTCTTTCCAACCCGAAAGCCTCACTTTGGGTTGAGAGTACACAGGAAGAAGGCACACTTCTAAGAAGAGTCTGAATAAGACCGCACCTTCTGGAGTCCCTTTCTCAGGTCCTATTTGTGAATAGTAATATATTAGAAATTATTCTAGTAATAGAAAAGTAGTAATAGAAAAGCATCGTGTGGTTAAACAATAACAGAGGTCGCTTTGGCCAAATCTGGACAAAAGGAACATTCCAAAGAATAACATTATCATTATAATAAGTTATAACATACTTAACTTAAAAAAAAGCACATGAGTTCATAATGATACTCAAAATGAAAGTGGGGGGGCTCTTCATTATAGAATAATGTCAGCTAATAAATGGAAAAGGAAAGATAGAATTAGGAAAGTGTCATTTGGCAACTATCAATGTAATAATCGATTCAGACAAGGATTATCATTGATGCACATTTATGTGAAGAGTTGTTTGAAAGTAGGATCTTCACTGATTCCACACTTTCACCCCACATATGATTTTTCAATTACCAAGGGGAAAAATAACTTTACAGTGGAGAGATATGGAAGATACCACCTTAATCAAGTGATCAAACTTAGCACTGGGCCACCTGAAGTGATGAAGTATGAAGGTTACATCACCTATATAGTATTCTTCCTCAAAAAGTTTACTTTGAATCTAATGAGGAAACGGACAAATCCAGATTGTTGGGCAATTTATAAGGCAACTGGCTTAGCCTCTTCAAAAATGCCAATGTCATAAAAGACCAAGAAAAAAAATAGCAGGGAAATATTGTAGATTAAAGGAAACAAAGACAAGACATGCAATGCCTAATCTTATTTGGACCCTGTATCAAAGCAAAACACACTTAAGGAATGTTATTGGATTCTGGCCAAGATGAAGTAACAAGGACCAATTTAACCTTGCACCTGAAGCAATGAAAAAATAAGACAGATCATATGAAAAAACACTTTTCAAGAAACTGGACCTCAGGCAATAAAGTTCAGTAATCCTCATGAGTTGGGAAATAAATGAAGTGATCCCTATAATTGCCCTAACTTACTTCTCTGAGAGAGTTTCCAGATCATGGTACAGGGAAGAGAAGTCCAGGCAGAGACTGGTGGACTCCCGAACTGACGAAATGGAGCTGACAGTCTGGGAAAACCAAGGTAACTAGAGTTCAAAAAGCAGAGTATCAGGGCTTTCCTGGTGGCGCGGTGGTTGAGAGTCCACCTGCTAAGGCAGGGGACACGGTTCATGCCCCGATCTGGGAAGATCCCACATGCCGGGCTGGGCCCGTGAGCCATGGCCGCTGAGCCTGCACGTCCGGAGCCTGTGCTCCGCAACGGGAGAGGCCACAACAGTGAGAGGCCCGTGTACCGCAAAAAAAAAAAAAAAAAAAAGCAGAGTATCAGAGACAAAAGAAGTGCACAAAGAAGTCTGCAGATATGCAGAGGGATCTCTTGAGAATTCAACAAAGTATTTGTCAGTACATTTGTGGGAGGAATTACTTGATGCCAGGAAAAGGACCACATGAAAGGATTAATAATAAGAATAACTGGATATCACACAAGGTTGTAGGAATAGTACCTGTTCTTACAAGTCAGACTGGAAAACCTCATGATACTCAGAAAAGACCTGTCTCAGTAGTTGCAAATAACGTGCGCCAGACTAAAGGCTACTTGGACTCCTACCCAACGAATCTTAAAAGCTAGACCTAAAAGAATAAAATTGTTTTGAGTAACTTAATTTCACCCAAAACAAAGCCCAAGCATTTTATAGGAATATAAATATATATATCACACAATAAACTAAAACTCACAATATCTGGGATCATATGAAAAATTGCCAAGCATGCAAAGAAGTAGAAAAATATGCCCCATAGTGAGGAGAACTAACCCATAACCTATATAGATGTTAGAATTCGCAGAAAAGAACATTTAAAAAGTTATTATACCTGAAGTAAAGTTATTATAACTGTAGTTCATATGTGAAAAAACCTAGACTAAAAACTGAAAATGTTAAGTACAGGCATGGAAAAGGTAAAACAGACCAAAATTGAGCTTCTAGAGATTAAAAGCAATGTCTAAATGAAAAAGATATTGAAAGGTTAATGGCTGATTAGACACTGCAGAAGAAAGGGTCACTGAACATTAAGGCATAGTAGGAGAAACTATCCAAAATGAAACAAAAAGAGTAACAAAACTAAACATCAACAAAACTTAATAGAGCATCAGTGAGCTGTGCAACAACTTCAAGTGGCCTAATACATGTGTACTTAGAGTCCATGAAGGAGAGGAGAAATGCAAACATTTGAAGATATAATAGCCAAAATGTTTCCAAAATGGTAAACACTATAAAGCCACAAAGTCAAGAAGATCAATGAACTTTAAGCATAAGAAACATGGACAAAACTACACCAAGGCACAAAAAATAATCAAATTGCTCAAAACCAGCAATAAATAGAAAAATTTAAAAGCAGCAAGAGGAAAAAACTATACACTACATACAGAGGAACAAAGATAACAATGACAGCAGAATTTTTGTTGGAAACAATGTAAATGAGAACTCAGTGGAATAACATCTTTAAAGTAGTGAATTTAATTCTATCAAGCTAGAATTCTATACCCAAATATGTCAAAACAAAAGCAAAATAAAGACTGTCTCAGACATACAAAAGCTGAAAGAATTCATTACTAGTAGACTTTCACTTTAAGAAATGTTAAAAGAAGTATTTTCAAGCAGAAGAAAAATGACATCAGATTGGAATATGGATCTACATAAAGATTAAGAATACAGGAATAGGGACTTCCCTGGTTGTTCAGTGTTTAAAAATCTGCCTGCCAATGCAGGGGTCATGGGTTCGGTCCCTGTTTCGGGAAGATTCCACATGCCACGGAGCAACTAAGCCTGTACCTCACAACTACTGAGCCTGCACTCAAGAGCCTGTGTGCCACAACTACTGAAGCCCATGCACCTAGAGCCTGTGCTCTGCAACAAGAGAAGACATCCAGTGAGAAGCGGGTGTACCACAATGAAGAGTAGGCCCCGCAAAAAAAAAAAAAAAAAAAAATAGAATACAGCTATTAAAGAAATTGGATGTGCAGTTTAGAACCTTCCAACAAAGAAAGCTTCAAGTCCAGGTGGCTTAGCTGATAAATTCTACCAAACATTTAAGGAATAAAATAATGTCAATTCTACACAAACTCTACCAGAAAGTTGAAGAGAAGGGAATATTTCCCAACTTATTTATAAGGCCAACTTTCACCGTATCAAGATTAGACAATGACATTGCAAGAAAACTATAGACCAGTATCTCTCATGAACACAGAGGCAAAAATTCTTAACAAAATTTTAGCATATCAAATCCAGTATTATATAAAAAGATGATACATCATGTCCAATTGGGTTTATCTCAAGAATGAAAAGTTGGGTTAATATTTGAAAATCAATTTACCCAACTTAGTACACTAAAAAAGAAAAATCAGGACATCTCTGATGGGGCAGTGGTTAAGAATCCACTGCCAGTGCAGGGGACATGGGTTTCAGCCCTGGTCCGGGAAGATCCCGCATGCCACGGAGCAACTAAGCCCGTGCACCACAACTAATGAACCTGTGCTCTAGAGCCTGTGAGACACAACTACTGAGCCCATGTGCCACAACTAGTGAAGTCCATTCACCTAGAGTTCGTGCCCTGCAACAAGAGAAGCCACCGCAATGAGAAGCCTGCATACTGCAATGAAGAGTAGTCCCTGCTCGCCACAACTAGAGAAAGCCTGCGTGCAGGAATGGAGGCCCAATACAGCCCAAAAATAAATAAACAAATTAAGAAAAGAAAAGAAGGGAAAAATGACATAATCATTGCAATAGATGCAGGAAAACAATGAAAAGAATCTAACATCCATTCCTGATTAAAGAAAAAACAGCCCTCAGTAGACTAGGAATGGAAGGAGACTTCCTCAACCTGATAAATGACTTCTACAAAACACCAAACATCATATTTAATGGTGAAGGACAAAGTACTTTCTCTCCAGGATCAGGACAAAAGCAAGGATGCCTACTCTCATTACTTCTATTTGACATTGCATGAAGGTTCTAGCCAGTGCAATAGGGCAACAAAAAATAAGCCATATTCAGAATGGAAAGGAAGAAGTAGAACTATCTTTATTTGCAGATAACATGATTATGTAGAAAACCTGACAGAATCTACAAAATTGCTACTGGAACTAATAAATGAGTTTATCAAGTTTGCAGGGTGCAAGATCAACATACAAAAAGATTAATTTATATCAACAAACAATCAGAGATCAAAGTTTTAAAATACTACTTATAATAGAATCAAACGTATAAAATACTTAGAATAAATCTGATAAAATATGTAAAAGACTTGCACACTGAAAACTGTAAAATATTGCTGTGGGAAATTAAGGAAGACCTAAGTAAATGGAGAGATATAATGTATTCATGGATCAGAAGATTCAATATTGTTAAGACATCAATTCTCCCCAAACTGATTTATAGATCAAAATCACAGTAGGCTTTTCTATAGAAATTGAAAACCTAATTCTAGAATTCATGTGGAAATAAAATTTACGATAACTAAAACAACGTTGAAAAAGAACAAAGTTGAAGAACTAACAGTAACTGATTTCAAGGCTTATGAAGCTACACTTTCAAGACATTGTGATAGTAGCGTAAAGATAGGCAAAAAATCAAAAGAACAGGATAGAAAGTTCAGAAGTACAGAGATGTGGACAACTGACTTTCAGGTTCAGAGGCATTTGAGAGGAGATACGATAGTCTTTTCAACAAATGATGCTGGAACAACTGAATATCCAGGTTCAAAAAAAAAAAAAACAACAACTTCCATCCAAACCATATACAGAAATGAACTCAAATTGGTTCAAAGGTCTAAATGTATAACATAAAACTATAAAACTTCTAGAGCAAAACAAGTGAAAAATTTTATGGCCTTGAGTTAGGCAAGATTTCTTAGATACAACACCAAAAGCATAATCCATAAAAAAAAAATAGATAAATTAGCCACCATCAAAATTAAGAATTTCTGCCCTACAAAAGACACTACTGAGAGAATGAAAAGATGAGTCCCAGAATGGGAGAAAACACTTAGCAACTTACACATTGGATAAAGGACTAATTTCAAGAATATATAAAGAACTCTCAAAACTCCAGAAAAATATAGATAAAAGATTCAAAGATATACATATGGAAAATAAGCATATGAAAAGATGTTTGACAAGATTAATCATTAGGGATGCTAGAGTGAGAAAAAATTGCACACCTATTAAACTATCTAAAATTAAAAATACTGAGCATAGCAAGTGCTGGCCGCAACGTGAAGAAGATGCAACTCTCATACACTGCTGGTAGAGATGTAAAATGATCAAGCCACTATGGAAAATAGATATTTTTTAAAAACTTAAACATACATTTACCAATGATCCAGCCATTCTACTTGCAGGTATTTACCCAAGAGAAATGGAAGTATATATCCATACAAAGACTTGTACACAAATATTCATACCAACTTTATCTGTAATAGACAAAGACTGAAACAACTCATATGTCCATCAATGGTGAATAGATAAATTGGGGTACATCCGTATAATGGAATACTATTCAACAACAAACAAATGAATTACTGATAAATACAAAAATATGGATGAAGATTAAAATAATCATGCTGAGCTTAGAAGCCAGTTAGAAAAAAGTATACACTGCATGATTCCATTTACATAAAATTCTAGAAAATGCAAACAGAAAGCACATCAATGGTTGCATGGCGACTGGAAAGGGCAAGGAAAGACTGGAAGCAATAATTACGAAGAAATGTTAAGAAACTTTCTGAGGTGATGGACATTTTGATTGTGGTGATGTCTTCATGGTGTGTATGTATGTGTGTGTGTGAACACAGATTACTGTATGTCAATTATACCTCAAAAAGCTGTTAAAAGAAATGATATTATATGAGAGAGAATTGGGGAAAATTGAATAGCAACTCTTTATTAGGTAATATTATTGTGCAGGAATTTAATTTCTTCAATACTGTGTGTTAACAGTATTGTAGTTACATAGGGAAATAAATTTTTTTTTTTTTTTTGCCATACGCGGGCCTCTCACTGTTGTGGCCTCTCCCGTCGTGGAGCACAGGCTCTGGACGCGCAGGCCCAGCGGCCATGGCTCACAGGCCCAGCCGCTCCGCGGCATGTGGGATCTTTCCCGGACCGGGGTACAAACCCGCCTCCCCTGCATCGGCAGGCGGACTCGCAACCACTGTGCCACCAAGGAAGCCCCGGGAAATAATTTTTAATATCCAGAGAGGAGGACATATAGCTGACAAGAGAGGGATCACAATTGTGACAGATGCTGTTGGAGGCTGAGGAAGATGAGGCTAGAGCAGTGACCAATGTGTGATGGCGTGGTGAAGACAGTCATTTGTCAGCTGACCTGACAAAGATGGTTGGAACAGACTGCTAAATGCAGGATTCTTTCCACATACTAATCTCATGCAATCCCCTCCACTAGCCTTGGCATAACAAAAACTTTCTATTAGCTTGCCATACTGGAGGGCTGATGGTACAATTTAAGGTGCAGTAAGTTGTGTAATGAACTGTCACAATAGTTCATTACAGAAATAGATTTTTTTTAACGGAAAAAAAAAAGAAACTTGACCCTTCCCTCACAACATATATGAAAATTAACTCAAAATGAATCATAGACCAAAATGGAACTCTACAACTTCCGGAAGAAAACATAGGAGAAAATCTTTATGATTTTGGATTACACAATGGGGTCTCAGAAAAAGATTTCTTAGATAAGACACAAAAAAGCACAAACCATCTAAGAAAAATTGCTAAGAGCCTTCCCTGGTGGTTAAGACTCCCAATTCCCAATGCAGGGGGCCCAGGTTCGATCCCTGGTCAGGGAACTGGATCCCACATGCATGCCGCAACTAAGAGTTCACATGCCACAACTAAGAAGACCATGAGCCGCAACTAAGGAGTCCATCTGCTGCAACTAACACCCAGCACAACCAAATAAATAAATTAAATCAATACGAAAAAAATTGCTAAATTAGACTTCATCGAACATTTAAAACTTCTAGTATTCAGAGACACTTTAATACAATGAAGATAAGTCACAATCTGGGAGAAGATATTTACTAAACACATATCTGAAAGAAAGGACTTTTTCCATTGCTTTTTATATAAAGCCCTCTTAAAACTCAATATAAATATCCAATTAAAAATGGATTTTAACAGACACTTCATTTAAAAAGATACTTGCACATGAATAGATACTCAACATCATCAGCTATTACAGAAATGCAAAATGTGGCAAAAACCACGAGATGCAACTACACACCTACTAGAAAGGCTAAATTTGTTTTAAAAACAAATATAATGATCAGGTGACGATGTGGATCAACTGCAACTCGCATAGACTGCTAGTGGGAAACCAAAATGGCACAGGCACTTTAGAAAACTGTTCAGCAGTTGCTCAAAAAGTTAAATATGCACTTAGAATATGATGATGCAATCCAACCCTTAGGTATTTTACCCCAAAGAAATGAAAACATATGCTTGCACAAAATATATGTTCACACACACATGTGAGTGTTTTCAGAGGCTTTGTTCATAATAGCCAGAAAACTAGAAAAAACTCAAATGTTCATCAAACGATGAATGTGTAAACAAACTGTGTTTCCACACAAGTAGAATACTACTCAGCAATAAAAAGAATGAACTACTGACAGGTGCAACAAAACAGATGAATCTCCAAAGAGACTGGTAAGTGAAAGAAGCCAAAAACAAACGGCTACATACCACATGATTTCAGTTATAAGATATTCTGGAAAACGCAACATTATACGGACAAAAAATCAGATTGTTGGTTGCCAGGGGCTGGTAGTGGGAGGAGGATGGATTGACTACAAAGGGACATGAGGGGTCTTTTGGGAGTGCAGAAGATTTATTTACCTCAAATGTGGTGGCTACAGAATTATAAGTTGTCAAAACACATCACAATGTATATTTATAAACAGTGAATTTTGTGAAATGAAAATTATACATAAATAAACCTGACTTAAGAAAATAATAAAAGAAACTAAAGAAAAACAATTGAGTGAAAATAAATGTAAGAAAAATCAACTTACAGTTTTTCCAATTCAAGGGTCATCATGACGATGCTTTCAATAGTTGTAAGTGACACTTGTGTTGTTCCCATGTCTCTGAAGGAGAAGCCCAAACATGCATGATATAAAACCCAAAGACAAAAATTCTAAACATAAAAAGATACTTAACATGTGATTACTTCAATTCTGGCTTCTTACTTGCCATAGATGATAATTCCAAAAAGCTCTTATTGAAGAAATTTAAATTTGCATCATCAAATTAATGACCATGGTGCTGAACAGCACAATCATTGTTTATTATCCTAACTTTTCATTTTCAATTGCATCTACCTCTTTGATCACTCTTTTTAATAAAATAACGTACCCCTTATTCCTTTTTGCTTTCTGGGATAAGTAATATTCCTACATGCATCTACATCTTCATAACTATATGTGTTCTTCAACACTGTTCTCATTCTCTGCTGGCTGTCTTACCCATATATATTCTTCCTTAATCCTTTTCTTTGCCAATAACTCTTATTTTCAATAACCCAGTTAAAATCTAAATTATGACTTTTCAGCCAAAGTACTCAATCTTTGACGAAAGCAAAAAAGAGCAGAAATTATCTCATGAGCCATGAAACTGTTGCAATACTTACAAATATTTTAATGCTGGCAATTTAAAAGATAAGAATCTTTACCTGTTGTCAAAGGATTACGATTGAGAATTCTGAAAAATGCAATGGAATTAAAATTATCTGCATTTTCAATTACTTCCATGAAAGCTTATATTCATTTTTTTTGGTATGGAACTTGAAGGTTAAAAAAAAATCATTTTCTATTTTTACCTATAAATCACTCTAAGAATCTGTAAAACACTCTTTCATTGGGAACTACCCAGGTCTCCAGATGATAAAGTGGAGAAGAGAAAGAAACAAAAAAATAGAAAAAAAAATTAGCTAGCAAAGAAAAAATATGCCAAAGAACTTTTCAGGTTAAAAACCCAAGAAGTGCCTATGCTGGTAGGAAGCCCTTGCTCTGTAAAAAAGTACTATTCCTAGTGTCCTCCATAATTCAAGGTGTTTTTCTTTCATCTCGACAAATTTTTTAAAATTTCATGATTTAAACTACCCAGTTAAAGACAAAAATAGGGCTAATTCCTTGGTTCTGGAGCCAAAGAAGGAGAGATAAATCCAATAGGAACTGGTGAAAGCCATACTCCCATCACATAGTCCCATGTGTATTCTTCTATCACAGCCTTTGTTACTGTGTATGTAATCACCTGTTTACTTGTCAGTCCCCTAGATAGTCAGCAACTTGAGAGCAGGGATAACACTTTATTGTCATTTTTATTCCTCTGCCTGACACAGTGCCTAATATTTACTAGGTATTTGATAAATGTTTGCTGAAAAAATAAATAAAATTTTGTTTATATATCAATAAAATAAACAAATAAATTTGGGGGAACAAAATTTTATTCCAAAATGCTGGAATAGATTTTCTTCTTAGTTCCTTCTTTTTTTTTTTTTTTTCTTACTTCTTTAAAACAAACAGGGGAAAAAAGACCAAAAGAAACAGGAAGAAAGAAAAGAATATCTAACTTTAGGTTAACTCTACTCAAGAATTATTAGCGTATTTTTGAAGAATCTTATAAAGATAATTACCGAAACTAATAACTTTTGGGTTGCCAGGCATCTGTGATCAGCATTTAGCAGTCAATCCTCACAGTAACCTTATGTGATAGATATATTACCCCATTGTACGAATGAGGAAACTGAGGCACAGAGAAGTTACATAACTAGTCCTAAGTCATCAAGTTAGTAAGAAGCAGAGCTGGAATTTGAACTCACTTCTGACTGTAAAGCCTGTGTTTAACCTGAATAAAAAAAAAGTGGGGGTGTGTTAAACATATGTTAATTTAACCTTAATTTTCAGAGCACTAAATATAGAAATACCTCTTCAGTCTTCATCTACCCATCTGGGAAAGCCTCTATGAGAATTATATTTTCTCTTTTTAGTTAGTATTTATCTTTTAATTTATTTTTTCATTAATCATCTCCCATGACAAATATTTAATTAGCCTATGGTCATTGAGACTTTAGAGATTTTTAAAAAAATATTGCAGGAAAATCAGTAAAAATGATGGAGGAAGGACATCTGAAAATTCATCCCTCCATAGAAGCAACAATACCAGTAACAACAGCAACAACAACAAAACTGGCAAAAATCAGAATCAACTTCTTCTGAACTCTGGAGATTTAACCAACAGGCTTACTGCACATTGGGGAGCAATTTATTCAAGGAAAACAAATTAATTTCTGTAAGAACAATGAGATCTGTGTTGCTTGAACTTGTCCTTGACCTTTGCTCTCCATGCCAGTGGTAGTCTTGAAAAACAGCCCACATCCCTGGTACCAGAAGAAGAAGCATGGACTGGGAGGTCCTTCAAAGCCTCATTCCCAAAGAACTGTCATTGTTTAACATGTCTGGTGGTCCCCTGGAAGACCTCACTTGAAAGGCTTGCCCTTTGACCTGACTGAGCGCTGTCTAGTGAGAAAAGCCGTTCCTCAGGTTGCATTTCTGGAAAACGTTTTCAAGCAAATATTTTAACATGGCGGTTGCATAAGGCAATGGATAACAGTTTGGAGCAATAAACAGCCCAACCGAAAAGCTTAAAAAGAGAAGCTGAGGAATGAGATGTCCACAGAGACTTTGAAATGTGCCAATGTATTCCTGGGAAACTGGAAGACCACAAGACATATTCCTGGGAATCTAGGAAAATAACTGTTAGCATTAATAAAAGAATTCATCAAGGTCGTAGGATATAAGATCAATATTATTTCTACACACCAGCAATGAGTAATCCAAAAACGAAATTAAGAAAAAAAACAATTCCATGTGTAACAGCACCACAAGAAAAAAAATACTTAGGGAAAAACTTAACCAAGTGAGTGCAAGATTCACACTGAAAAGTACAAAACTGTTGAAAGAAATTGAAGAAGATCTAAATAAATATAAAGACATTCTGGATTCATGGACGGGAAGATAATCTTATTAAAATATCACTACTTCCCAAATCGACCTATGGTTCCATTGCAATTCCTATCAAACTCCCAGCTGACCTCTTTCCAGAAATTGCCAAGCTAATTCTAAAATTCATATGGCAATTCAAGGAAACAGAATAACCAAAACAATGTTGGTAAAGAATAAAGTGGGAGGACTCACACATCCTGGTTTCAAAACTCAGTTCAAAGCTACTGCAATCACAGTGTGGTACTGGAATAAGACAGGACATGTACATCAATGGAACAGAAATGACAGTATAGAAATGAACCCTCATATTTATGGTCTATTGATTTTCAACAAGCGTACCAAAACAATTCAATGTGGAAAGAACAGTCTTTTCAAATGATACTGGGACAACTGTACATCCAGACACAAAATAATGAAGCTGGACTCCTACACTTCACGCCATATATGAAAATCAACTGAAAATGGATCAAATATCCAAATGTAAGTGCTAAGGCTATAAAACTCTTAGAAGAAAACACAGGAGTAAATCTTTATGACCTTGCATTAGACAATAGTTTCTTAGATATGATACCAGAAGTACAAACAACCAAAGGAAAAATAGATGAATTGGATTTTATAAAAATTAAAAAGTTTGTGTTTCAAAGGACACTATCAAGCAGGTGAAAAAACATATAGAATGGGAGAAAATACTACAGTTGGGAAGAATAAGAGGCAGTTGGGAGAAGAAAAGCATAGTAGTTGCTAGGTGTGACAATCTCAAAATTTTGAACTATTACAAATAAAACAGCCACCCTGAATCACCCCAAAGGGCAGACCCAAGTTATTTTTTAGTGTTAATGCTTTTCTAAATCTGAGAAGGTGCCAGGATTCTAGTACATAGCAAAAAGTGATGACAGCACCCTGAAGTGTATAAACTTTTGTGTGTACATAGCTATCTAAAGGAAACCAACGCTAGCTGACTGGGGAAGCATTAGTGCGGTCTGTGACCGCAGCTCAATTTGCCTTCATAGTGTGACCACACCTCCCTTATTGATATTCTCAATAATGAGGTAAATAATCCAATAGGGATAAGGCTTTGATTTTCCCCTTATTCTCTCTTAGTGCTTATGTTCTTGGTACCATATTATTTTTACTTTTTTTTTTTTTTTTTTTTTTGCGGTACGCGGGCCTCTTGCTGTTGCGGCCTCTCCCGCTGCAGAGCACAGGCTCCGGACGCGCAGGCCCAGCGTCCACGTCCCACGGGCCCAGCCGCTCCGCGGCATGTGGGATCCTCCCAGACCGGGGCACGAACCCGCGTCCCCCACATCAGCAGGCAGACTCTCAACCACTGCACCACCAGGGAAGCCCTTGGTACCGTATTAATGTACCACAGAGAAGGCAGCATGTGAATGTGCTCTTTCTGGTTAAGTTATATAGCCTTTCTACATTGTAGAGTCCTACAGTTTCTAAAATCATGGAGCTTGTATTGTTAGAACCAATGAAGTGACTAAAAGAATTTTTAAAAATAAGCCATCAGTCTGGACCTTCACAGGTGAATGAAGGAGAAACACTTTAAAGTCAGAAAAAAAAGTATACGTAACATTTAGGATTATCAACCACTGCTGGTTTTCCATAATATATTTCATTCCTGATTTTATCTGAAAGAGATATGATTACTACCAACATTCAAAAAGTGGTACTTTAGTAATTAATAAGCTCTTGGCTCATTTTTGAGGTTGAATTCGGATATAAAATAGACTACGACACTGCTAACTACTTCACCTGATATTTGTCAATAACAGAGAGGCTTCATTCCAGTAACCTACTGACTTTAATTACCTGCAGCCCGGTGATGAATCAAGGTTTTGTGGGGCCTGAACCTCATCTACTTTGGAAAATCCTATCTAATAAAAACATGCAAAGTTGTGAATACAAAAATCGCTAGGACCCTCCTCAAGACCTTGGAAGGGACCTCTGCAAGTGAGGAGCCCTGAAGCCTAAGCTTCATTGAATTCATGATAAATCCACCTCAGCTGGGGCCCTTTCCCAAACTTATTTAAGGCAGGCAACTTATAAACACCCCAGTAATATGTCATTATAGGTAGTAAAATAACTTAACTTGAGGGTGGCATCTTCCCTTGGTGGCTAGCCTTTGGAAAGAGATGCAATAAAGTTTATAACTCACCATGGCAAATGTTTCCTGAATCAAATTAGCTTTGTCTATTAGAAAGACTTAGCCCAAAACAAAGACTTACTATACTGTGACAATCTTTTGAAAGTAACTGTGAACGAGTTTTAGGAGTACAGTACTAATTTATTTACAACACCAGATAGATCAGATTTTTTCACTACCTTTTTCTGTCATTTAAGAGGAACACAAATTCAAAAGGAACAAGTGGTGCCTCTTCCATTACAAATCTTTTCTAACCTACCACGCATTTTCTACTTTATCACCCCTGTCCCTCACCTTGTTACCTTGCTGCATAGATGCTCGAATAGCTCTCACATATGTTTTCCCATCAACATCCATCTTTCTCCTTTCAGTATGAAAGTTTCTTGGGGAGAAAGTCCCTGCCCTATGCGTCTTTGTATCCCCAGCACTTAGTACAGTGCTGACATACAGTGGGCATGGCACTCAGTGAATGTTTTTGAATGAATTCATTAATTTTTAAACTGTGATTTATTTATTTATTTATTACCACAATGTATTTTCCCGTGTTGCCTACATAACTATAGTGAAACTCTGATTCTTATAAGGAACTCTTGGTGTTATAGGATGTTTAGGCAAGTTGGTGAGTTTAAGACGTTGTATTGTCGCTACTAAAACTTCCTGGTGAAGGGACCTCATGAGCCTGCTCTCCGGTGTGCTGGAAAAGAACAACTGACCCTTGGTGCTCTCTCCCCAAGGTAGGCATCAGCAAACTAACAAGGTAAAGGAAGGAGGGCACTAAAGATAGGCATCTGCAGGAATTGCTAATCCAGCTCCAGACACAGCCTCAACACCTTCATTCACCCAAAATGTGTGAACTGTGTGAAACTGGATTTCTGACCCACAAGACAGGTAAGAGAGTCTTTTCCAAAGTCAGGTGTAGAAGAGCTCTTTTTTACCTTGAGTCTGAAATCACCTTCGGTCCATTGAACATACCCTCTATCATTTATTTGTGTCTTGAGAAATCACAGAACTTTTGAGCTGAAGGGCTGTAAAACCCACACTTCTTATTGAAGAGTGGTCAGCAAAGAACGTATATTGAATTAGGCTACAGCAATGTATTTTCTTTATATTTTTCACACTACAGCTGAACACAAACAACGTCTTTTTCCATACCTCAAAGGTTCCCATTGGCCACAGATAATTCACTTCAGAGATGATATATGCTTTTTGAAAAATAATGTTCTGGTTGGCTGGGGAGATCCCTGTGGTGGGTGTTCAGGAATTCTTTCTGCTTTACCATTTAAAAGAGCTAATAATGGTTGGGGAAGAACCCACACCTTTTGCTCCCTAAAGAATTCGGTGCTAAACTTAGTTCTTTGCAGCTCTGTGTTGCATACATTTTAAGCAGTTAGGAACTTTGCAAATGAGGAGGATTCAAAGTTAAATTCAAAAGTGGAACTTCATGGACCATTCGCATATTGGAGAAGCATCAATGGGATTCCATGACAATGCTAATTTGACTGTTTTTGCTTGGTGCCTTTTATTGCCCATGCCAAAGATCAGTACTATGGAAAGCACAGCGTTTCATATATATGACTTATACAAGTCTCTTGGCCTCTTTGTTCCTTTGTTTCCTCATTTGAAAAAATAAAATAAATGGCTCTCAAGACATGTTTTCCAAATTCATACTGGTCTTACACCCAGCTAACCAATAACTGCATGATGCTTTTACAAACAGTTTTTTACATGTATTCATCTTCTATTTCACTTACTACTTGTGGAAAAACTGCATTCCAAGCCGGGCCTGGATGTTCCAAAGCTCAGTTCTGTGAGTAAATTGCAACCAAGATTTCTACAAAAAAAGACACAAGCAAAAGAGGAAGAAAAATATATATTCTTTCAGAACATTTATCCTTTGGCAATCATTCTAATTTATATATGATGAAACATAACATCACTACTCCCTCCATATACACTAAAGAAATCTCACTGTGGAAGGTATTATGATTTCTACTTTCTTGATTATATATGTGGTGCATTAGATAGAAAATAGTAAATGTTCATTAATTACTTGTGTTAAGTGATCTTTATTTCTCTAGAAAGGCAGCACTCTTGGCATTTTGGGCTGGATAATTCTTTGCTGTGGGAGGCTGCCCTGAACAGTTGGATGTTTAGTAGCATCTCTGACCTCTGTCCACTAGATGTCAGTAGCATATACAGTTCTGACAAGGAAAAATATCTCCAGACACTACCAAATGTCACCTGCGTGCAAAAATCACCCTGGTTGAGAACCACTGCTCCATAAAGATTCCTCTGATCTGTGTAATAATTCTCACACTAATCTTTGCTAGAGACAAAAAGGATTTGCTACATAATTTTAGTAGTATTTTTAATCATATTTCAAAATGAGTAACAAATTAATTTTATAAAAAATTAAGCTTTATAAAAATTCCAAATATAATGAACTTATATTTGTAACTTACATAAACTGCAAAAAAGGTTCATATGTACGTTTTTCGATAGACGGTATTTTATTGCAGGATAAATCTCTAGGAAAGGTAAAAGGAAAATATTGCATCAATTAGCTATTAGATATCTAATTAGTAGGAATAACTAGTAGAAGTTAGAATGATAATAATAAATAAGAAGCTTCGTTCTAATCTCCAAACCTTACGAATTACTATTTGAACCTTCCAGAGCCCCTAACCCTGACTTTATCTCTCTTAAGAGTCTCACCTTCAGGATCTTCATAAATTAAATATACAACTATAGATCTTTATAGATTTTGGAGGTAATCTTTCCTGAGAGCAGAGGCATTGATTAGATTCCAACTTTTGTGGCCTTACCAAATTCTAGATTATGAGCTCAACGTTTTTATCTCTATATATCATTATAATTTCTAATATTAGAAGGAATATTCTTATATTTACACATTTCCCAGTATAGTTCCGTTTCTCTAGGCCAATTCATTACCGGAAGAAATAAAAGATACCTTTTCACAAAACTTGAAAGGATGTTACTCCTATCATTAATATGTGACGTTAATCCAGGATTACACTTTCTATCATATTGACTTTTATTCGAAAATACCTACTCTTGACGATAGCTGACTATCTTATTTCCATTGATTCCAGCTTAGTCTCTCATTTCACCTAGATCGGTATAACTGTCTTCTGACTGCTGTTTCCATCTCTACCCTCTCCCTTTCTAAAACATGCTCCACGGGATCACCAGGTTAACTGCTCTGGCCTTGGAATCAGCCTCACCGTCAGCAGGTGATTACTGAACAGGGACTGGATGGAGCCTGGACCTACCCAACAGCAAACTTGTTCTATCAGTGGGATCAGCCTCATACACCAACAGGCACACACCAGCTTCAGGAATACCACCGTCCAGCAGCATGTGTGACCAGAACACTCACTTGCAGGCCAGAAGCAGCCATGGACTCAGCTGGGTCCTGACCCTGCCCATCAGAATGCCAATACAAGATTAGGGATACTCCAGACCCTGCAGATAGTTGCGTCAGGGACAGTGATCCAACACCAACTCTGTGACTCCTGGGTCCTGCAGCCAGAACTCAGGACCTGTGTCTTCCTCCCAGTAGCCAGCATAGCCCCAGTACCAGTGACTGGGCACTAGCCCTGATACCCCCTGGACTGCAATTCAACCCATAAGTGATCCAACACTAGATTTGGTGTCCCCCAGAGTTGTGCAGCCAGCTGCCTTATGATTTAGCCTCACCAAGCAGCACAGACAGCCTCCATACAAGGCAGAGTCTGGCAAACATGCACTCTGGGGGCAGCCAAGCCTACCAGATCACCCACAGTAGTCAGCCCACCACAACAGAAGAGCCCAAGCAGCCCACACAGGGGGTACACCTAGAACATATAGTCTAGTGAGCAGGGGGCAGTGGGCTGCTGGAACACATAGGACCTCTCCTACAAAAGGCCACCTCTCCAAGGTCAGCAAGTGTAACGAGCCTACTACATACATAGCAATAAAAACAGCAAGTTAAGAAAAATGAGGTGACACAGAAACACGATCCAAATGAAGGAACGAGATAAGAACTCAGAAGAAGATCTAAGTGAAGTGGAGATAGCCAATCTCCTCAACAACGAGCTCAAGATAATGACTATAAAGATGATCAAAGAACTCAGGAGAAGAACCGATGACCAGAGCAAGAAGTTAGAATTTTTTTAAAAAGAGTTACACCATTAAAGAACAACGAAACAGAGGTGAGGAATACAATAACTGAAATGAAAAATACACGAAAAGTAAACTACTGTAGACTAAATGATACAGAGGAATGAATCAAAAAACTGAGGACAGAGTACTGGCAATCACTGAAGATGAACGGTAAAACAATAGATTAAAATGAAACGAGGGGGCTTCCCTGGTGGCGCAGTGGTTGAGAGTCCGCCTGCTGATGCAGGGGACACGGGTTCGTGCCCCGGTCTGGGAAGATCCCACATGCCGCAGAGTGGCTGGGCCCATGAGCCATGGCCGCTGAGCCTGCGCGTCCGGAGCCTGTGCTCCGCAACGGGAGAGGCCACAACAGTGAGAGGCCCGCGTAACGCAACAAAATGAAAAAAAAACAAACAAAACAAAAACAAACAAACAAAAAAAATGAAATGAGGAACGTTGAACAGACTTGTGAAACAACATCAAGTGTACTAATATTTGCAATATACTGGTCCCAGAGCAAAAAAGGAAAGAGAAGGCAGTGTAGAACATACCTGAAGACATAAGAGCTGAAAACTTCCATAACCTGGGAAAGAAAACAGACATCCATGTCCAGTAAACACAGTAAGGCCAAAACAGGATCAACCCAAATAGGACCACACCAAGACTCATTGTAATTAAAATGGCAAAAAAAATAAAGATAAAAAGACACTATTAAAAGGAGCAAAGGAAAAGCAACAAGTTACAAACATGGGAACTTGCATAAAGTTATCAGCTGACTTTTCAGGATAACCTCTGCATGCCAGAAAGGAGTGGCATGGTATGTTTAAAGTCATGAAAGGGAAAAGCCTATAACCAAAAATACTCTACCCAGCAAGGCTCTCCTTCAGATCTGATGGTGAGATCTAAAATTTTACAAAGAAGCAAAACTAAAAGAGCTCAGCAACACCAAACCAGCTTTATGAGAAACCTTAAAGGGGCTTTTCTCAGTAAAAAAGGAAAGGCCATGACTGAAACCTAAAAATTAGGAAAGGAAACTTACTAAAGCAAAAACCTCAGTGGATAAGGCCAATATTCAACAAAGGCAGGAAATCAACCATTTACATAGCTAATGGGAAGGATGAAAGAAAACACTAATAAAATCATGTATATTCACAATAAGAAGTTCAGGGACACACAAAACATGTAGATGTAAAATACAAGGTCAAATTCAGTAACTGTGGGGGAGCAGAGTAACAGTGCAGGGTTGTTAGTGTCCATGTGAAATTAAGAGCTCAACAACTTAAATAATCACACACACATACACACACACACACACACACACACACAACTGAAAGAAATCCAAACACAATATTAAAGATAGTCCTCACATCACAGATGAAGGGAATAAAAGGGGAAGAAAGGAACACTGAAGAAATTAAAGAGGAATTCTAAAAATACCGAAGACAAATGAAAATGAACACACAATGATCCAAAATCTATGGGACACAGCCAACGCAGTTCACAGGGGGAAGTTATAGTGATACAAGCTTATTCTTAGGAAACAAGAAAAATATCAAATAAACAACCTAACATTACACCTGAAGGAATTAGAAAAAGAAGAAAAAACAAAACTCAAAGCTGTCAGAAAGAAAAAAATTAAGGAAACAATGCCATATGCAATCACACCAAAAAGAATAAGATACTTAGGAACAAACACCCCTAAGCAGGTAAAAGACATGTGCTCAGAAATCTACCAGCCATTGGTGAAAGAAGTTGAAGGCAACAGAAAAAGATGGGAAAATATAGCAGGTGCATGGACTGGAAGAATTAATACTGTTAAAATAACCATACTACCAAAGACAATCTACAGATTTAATGCAATCCCTTTCAGAATACCAAAGCATTTTCACAGAACTTTAAAAAGTAATTTTAAAATTTGTATACAAACACAAAGATCCCAAATAGCCAAACAATCTTGAGAAAGAACAGAGCTGGAGGCATCACGCACCTTGACTTCAGGTTATACTGAAAAGCGAGAGTAATCAAAGAACTGGACCGGAGCAAAAACAGACACAAAGATCACTGGAATAGAAGAGATCCCAGAAGGAAGCCCACACACTTATATTTAATTGATTTATGACAAAGCAGGCAATATGGAGAAAAAACTGTCTCTTCAATAAGTGGTACTGGGAAAACTGGTGAGCTACATGGAAAAGAATAAAATTAGAGTATTTCAGCACACCATATATAAAATGAACGCAAAACTGAATAAAGACTTAAATATAGGTCCATAAAACCCCTAGAGGAAAATACAGAACATTCTTCAACATAAATGATTGCAACAGTTTTGGGTTCAGTCTACTAAGGCAAATGAAACAAAAGCAAGAATAAACAAATGGGACTTCACTAAACTTAAAAGATTTTGCACAGCAAAGGAAACCAAAAACAAAATGAAAAGACCACCTGCTGAAGGAGAGACAATATTTGCACATGATAAGAGGTTAACACCAAAAAGATGACCAAGCAACGGTTCATATCTAAACTACAGAAACAGCACATACAATCAATATCAGAACAACACACAAAATATTTTTTAAAAATATGAGAAGACCTAAATAGACATTTTTCCAAGGAAAAAATACAGATAGACAGCCAGAACTCACAAAGATGCTAAACATAGCTAATCCGGCAATAAAATGCAAATCAAAACAATGAGATATATCACCTCAGGCTTGTCAGAATGGCTGTCATCAAAAAGGTCACAAATAACAAAGGTTAGTGAGGATGTGGAGAAAGGGAAGCTTTTGTACACTCTTGATGTGAACGTGAAGTAGTGCAGCTACTGTGGAAAGCAGAATGGAGGTTCCACAAAAAACTAAAAACAGAACTACCATAATATCCTGCAATTTCACCCTTGGGTATATAACAAGAAGACAAAAACACTATTTCAAAAGCATAACTGCACACCAATGTTGATAACAGTGTTATTTGCCATAGCTAAGATATAGAGTCAAACTAAGTGTTCATCAATAAGTTAGGGGATAAAAACGATTTTCTATGATGACTTCAGCAAAAGATGAAATTTTGCCATTTGCAAGAACATGGATGGACCTGGAGGGTATTATGCTTAGTAAAATAAGCCGCAGAGAAAACAAGCCTGGTAGGTTATCACTTACATGTGGCATCTAAAAAATTGAATACAACAACAACAAAACAGACTCACAGATTAAAGAACAGACTAGTGGTTACCAGCAGGGAGAGACAGGGTGGAGGAGCAAAATAGTGGTAGGAGATTCTGAGGAAGAATCCACTATGTATAAAATCAATAATCTACAGTGACGTACTGTATAGCATGGGGAATAGAGCCACTCTTTTATAATAAGTATAAATGGAGAACAACCTAAACATTTCTGAATCACTATATTGTACCTCTGAAACTAATATAATAATGTAAATTAACTATAGATCAATAAAATATAAAGTAAGAAACAATAAAGGGGAGACACTTGTTATTAGATAGAAATCAATTAAACACAAGTTTTGGAAATCAATGAATTGAAAAACAACATGTAAGACACAACATTGGCATTTAAAGTGTACGATCTATTCATTTAAAAGAAATCATTTAAGTGGTGAAAAATGGTACCCATTCTCACCATTCTGTATACCTAAGATAAATTATTATCTACAAAAATGTTACAAATATTCACTCAAAAAGAAAGAGAAAATTTGGATTAACCAATTTTAGTATACAAATTTAATATCAAAGTCTCTATGTAACATTGATTTGAATAAGTTCTGTTACCACTTCTCATGTGTGATGTAAAATCTTTTAAACCATAAAAATCAGCCTTTCTACATTATTCCATTAGACATACATAGAAGTTAAAAGAAATGAGAAGACAGAACAATCAACCAGGAAGGTGAATTTACTGAGAAACAGTCGTTCGTTCTCCCTCCTCCTTTTCTTTTCCTCCTTTTCCAGGTCTCTTTCGATTCCAATCAAGAGAAGTCTTGAGAATTCTGAGAATATTTCTTTCAGGGCTTCAAATCACCACACCTACATCCTCTGTCACAACTACACACACAGGAACAAAAATAAACCTCTGCTATCTACTCGTGTAGGAGGGATTCGTGCAAAATAGGATCCTACATGGAGACCAACAGGTGAGTTTTCTACCTGTTCTTTATAATGTCCTTCCATTATAGTAAATCCCACACGTTATGAGGCAGAAGGGGTTATGTGAGCTTTTCCTTGAAGTCAAAACACTTGCATTCATTTCAAGTACCTGGTGATCATAGGGTACAGCCAGGGAAGGTGCCATCCCCCTTGGGGGGAGGGCGGTGAATGGGCTCCCGCAGCCATGCACCTCCTGATGTACAGTTTCTGGAGAAACAAAGGGCGGTAACACCGCAGTCAGCCTGTCAGGCTGTCGGGCCACTGAGCAACCCCACCAGCCTGGAAGTGCCCCCTCAGTTGCTGAAAGCAAAACTCTGTCCCCCCTGTGAAGCCAGGTAATGTGGGCCAGAGAGTCAGAGGAGACCGGTAATCAACTCCTCCTCTCTGCTCACCTCCTTGGGGTTACAACAATCCCATCTCCAAACCCAACTCTGATCCTGGAGTGCCAAAGTGGGAATGTAGGTGGGCTCTGCCGGTGCTTCAGCGCCCTCTGGACCTTGTCTTCTCTAATGGCAACTCTCAGCCCTTCCTCCTCCTCCTTCCCTAGTCCTGGGGGCTGCCTTGCCCTCTGCAGCTGCTGGCCTGATTTCATTCTCCTTTTTCCCCAATTACAATGAAGTGTCCTACAGAGGTTCGGAATCTCTGGAAGGAAGATCTTTTAGTCAATACACCTTAACCGTAAGAAGTTGGTTTCAAGAATGAACCTGAAATACTGTATTTTTCTCCTGATGATTCCAAGAAGAGACAGCTCAAGTTTTCTAAATCATAAGAAAAACCAAGGTAAATATGATATTCTGAGCCAGAGATGAAAAAGCAGTTTTTAGCGCTCCCTCCTCATGTCATATGACCGGGATTTAAATCAATCAACTGCCACTGCTTTTTAAATCACATGACCCAACTTTAAATCAATCAGCTGATTCCCTGTAACTCACGTGACTTGGCCTTGAATAGTAAGAAATGCAGAGGTATAAAAATGATGTTCTGAACAATAAATGGAAAAACAACATTTTAGAAAGTTTTTTTCTTTTCAAATGGACCATTCATTGCATACAGAGTAAAGGATTCTCTTCTGGATTTCTTGAACTGTAAACACATACAATGTCTCCCTTGGCTTGACTGACTTAGTTTTTTGGGGGCTTTTGCTGTTGTTGTTAACATCTTTATTGGAGTATAATTGCTTTACCATGTTGTGTTAGCTTCTGCTGTATAACAAAGTGAATCAGCTATTCGTATACATACACCCCCATATCCCCCACATCTTGCGTCTCCCTCCCATCCTCCCTATCCCACCTCTAGGTGGTCACAAAGCACTGAGCTGATCTCCCTGTGCTATATGCAGCTGCTTCCCACTAGCTATCTATTTCACCTTTGGTACTGTATACATGTCTATGCCACTCTCTCACTTCATCTCAGCTTACCCTTCCCCCTCTCTGTGTCCTCAAGTGCGTTCTCTACATCTGCTTCTTTATTCCTCAGCAGCGACTCCTGCAAGGGGTGGATACTTACTTTTATGCTCAGGGGAAATCCCCTAGTTTGTATTTTAATTTGCAGTATGCAGGCCTCTCACTGTTGTGGCCTCTCCCGTTGGGGAGCACAGGCTCCGGATGCGCGGGCTCAGTGGCCATGGCTCACGGGCCCAGCCGCTCCATGGCATGTGGGATCTTCCCGGACCGGGGCACGAACCCGCATCCCCTCCATCGGCAGGCGGATTCCCAACCACTGCGCCACCAGGGAAGCCCCCTAGTTTGAATATGATTTGGGTTTGATCCTGTGAAACCAGCAGAACTTCCCACCAGAGATAAATGAGGAGATTCTGGCCTTTATTAGTACACACGGTGAACACGGTGGTCCTGGCTGTACTTGCCAACCCTCCTATTTTACCCACCTATTTTTATCGACCTTCCTCCCTGTGAGTACATTTGACCAACCCTGAGCTCAGACTCCTGACCTATTACAGTGACTTTGTCAGCCTTTCTTTAAAAATGGACAGGTAGGCATTACCAGGTGGCGCAGTGGTTGAGAGTCCGCCTGCCAATGCAGGGGACATGGGTTCGTGTGCCGGTCCGGGATGATGCCACATGCCGTGGAGCGGCTAGGCCCGTGAGCCATGGCTGCTGAGCCTGTGCGTCCGGAGCCTGTGCTCCACAACGGGAGAGACCACAACCATGAGAGGCCCGCGTACTGCAAAAAAAAAAAAAAAAAAAAAGGACAGGTAATAAAATGAATTTAACCTAGAAGCAGCAGCTCAGTAAGGGAAATAAAATCATCAGAAGCTATCTAATCACAGCCACAGCCATCCAGGGCTCTCTCTTAGCTGCTGGGGCATAAGAATGGGACCTTCCTAAACTTGAAGGACAGCCAATCAAATAAGTAAAGGTGTCACTCACCTCTGGCTCTTGGAAGGATTGCTAGGCAGTCTACCCAGTGTATACTAACTGCAAAACACTGTCATGGTTTTGGAACACCTATGCTAAAGGAAAGCTTTTTGGGGTGCATGAGGAAGGTTTCTTTTTGAATCAAGCAGAAAATAAATCACCAAGCTCTTTAAGCACAGGGGTGCTTAAGAGGGAAGTAGAAGGAAGGAATGGGCAGAAAAGACGATCTCCTCTGAAGTGAAGGTCGGTTTTCCAAAAGAGTAGGATTTAGTCTCAGTTTAAGGAGAACACTTTTAAATAGCTGGGACAGCTCCAAACTGCAGTTTAGGGAACGAGTGCTTCAAAAGAACAGTGCTTTAAAAGTCCTGGCAAGGCAGCAAGAGGATGAAGAGTTGGTTTTGCATAGTTTTGAACACAGGAGTAAAGAAGCAGAGGCATCTCTGACTAAATGGCCCTGAGATCCTATGGCATCAATGCGTCAGTTGCAGGGGGCATGGGGTGTGGGAGGCAATATTTCTCTCTCAACAACACCCAGGGCAGCCACCCCTCCCTACCCCACTCCCATACTCCTTTCACCCTTCCTCCCTCCACTGTTGGGTCCCCAGGGACAGCACTTCTTAAGCGGGAGCCCTCAGGCACCATCTCTGCAGTCTAGATTCTTTCTGGAGCCTGGAAAGTTCTGGGACAGGAAGCCACGTCTGCAAGGCCACTGGGGTGCAGTCGGACCTGGAGGCCTGGAGGGGAACTGGAGCCCTGAAGCCCACCCATGTCCTTGAAGCCGAGGGAGGAACACATGCTCCTAACAGTACTTCTCAGGGATCAGCGTGCTCCCCATCCGACGGTGAACCATACTCACTTGAGGCAGCAAGGACTGCCTCTAACTGGCCCCCTCGATGCCGCCTTAAGGGTCCTCACACATGTGTGAGAGCGCAGGCCCCGGATCTCTTTAGTCAGCTGAGGCCAGTGCTGCCCGGGTCCCTCCAGTCCCATCCCCCAGCCCCTCCCTCACGGAATGTATCTAATAGAAGAAAGAGCACAGAGGAATTGGATGAATCAAGGGACCTGGGAGTCTGGGTATGAGTTTGAAGACCGAGAACCTAAGGTACAATTACATATTATTGGAAACTCTTGTGGGGTGTGTGTGGGGAGGTTAGGAGGCTGAGAGGCTGAGTCGACCTGGTGAGTCCAGGCCCAGGACACCACACAGCCCCGCCCCCATTTCCCTGCCATCAGACAAGGGGTGCCGCAACTCCAGCCGGGACTCTGCACCTTCCCCCTCCCTGATTCTCCTCCAGAAGAGCAGGTGGCCCCCCTCTGAGGGCAGGGGCAAGACAAGGCACCAAGTCCCCCTGCACTAAGGCGCTACTGGAAGCTCTTCCTGAACAGCAGTGCTGGCTTGGAGCGAACTCGTGCACCCCCAAAGTTGGTCTCTTCCTGAAGCTGAGGGACGCAGGCTTTAAGTCAGCTGCCTTGACTTTAAATCAATCAGCCCCCCCCTTTAAGTCAGGTGACCTGACTTTAAATCACTGTGTGCCCCTCAACCCTGCAACTTCTAAAGTTGGGAACTTCGCTTTGATCCCAGCAGCTCACCTAGCTGAATGCACACTGTAGTCACCCCCAAGCCTGGCTTAGAGGCAAGATATAAGGTAAGGGGATGGGCGTGCACTCATGGTGATGAGAGTGTACTTCATGTACCAGAAGGGTCTAGGTACCCTGGGGTACAGCCAGCAGTGCACGATACAGCAGCTCCCTGGCAAAGCTGGTGATGCACAGGGAGAGCAGGCACACCCATGCATGCAGAGGGTCCAGGACGGGAGCTGGAGCACAGCCAGCCAGGAAGGTGTGAAAGCGGAGGATCTGAGCCTTCTTGAGAAAGGCAGACACAGAGGATGGAAGAGAAACAAAGACCACATGAAACATGGATTTGCAGAACACACCCTGCTCTTGAAATTGGGGTGGGGGGAACCCCGGATTTGAGTCTTCTTACTCCCCAGTACCTAGTACTTTGTCATTTGCCCAATTACTTATGAAATTTACTGATAAGATCTAGCCCATAGAATACTGCATTTGTAGTCGTATCGCGTGTTAATGTTTCTATAGTGGAATAATCTTTTCTACAAGAAACATGTACACTATCTGACAGAAATTAAAACCCCTCTTTATAAAGTTCTATACCGGACTTCCCTGGTGGCGCAGTGGTTAAGAATCGGCCTGCCAACGCAGGGGACATGGGTTCGAGCCCAGGTCAGGGAAGTTCCCAGATGCCGAGGAGCAGGTATGCCCACGTGCCACACCTACTGAGGCTGCAGGCCACAACTACTGAAGTCCGCTCGCCTAGAGCCGGTGCTCCACAGCAAGCGCAGCAAAAGAAGCCACCGCAATGAGAAACCCGCGCACCGCAACGAAGAGTAGCCCCCGCTTGCCACAACTAGAGAAAGCCCGTGCATAGCAACGAAGACGCAACACAGCCAAAAATTAATTAATGAATTATTTTTTAAAGTACTATATCTTTCTGTACAACTTCTCTGGGAAGAACACACAGGTGGCATGGTAGAGTGAGAAAGACGAATATTTAGTCCACATCTCTCATGCAGGTGCTCTGCTGGCTCAGATACATTTATCCCACTTTACAAAGGAGGAAATAAGCTCAGAGAGGTTTTCATAATTTTCCTAAAGCCAAACAGCTATTGAGTGGCAGAACGAGGATCTGAACCAAGCCTGTTACCTTCAAAGCCTAAGTCCTCATCACAACAAAACTCAATTAATATTTACATTTATCGAATGACATTGAAAACTGGGGAGTTCTTGGCACAATCCTGAATAAGAGTGAGAAAGAAAGAAATAGCATTGCTCCTACAGTCAACCAAAATTTTTGGAGAAGCTGCTAGATACCTGGCCCTTTTTGGGGTTCAGCAGTCATCACGACAGGAAGAGTCCTGCTTTCATGAACCATGCAGTGGGAAGGAGAGACGGGTGCAACTTGGGTGAGGGATTTCACCTTGCTGGGCCTCTGTTTTCTCATCTGGAAAATGGGACGGGTGTTCCTCATTTTCTGGGATTGTCCAGCCCTCACATTCTCTGATTCCATAGGAAGCATTTGTTTTCCTGTTTCTTTAAAATTGATTCAGGCCTTGAGCCATGATGAATGTTGTTAGCTGCTCCCCAAATCACTCTATTCCCACCCTTTTCCTGTGACCAGGTCTTTCCCAAAACATGACTCACAATCAGTCAAGTCACAGAACCTAAGGGGCACCCAGGGGGAAACTTCCAACCCTTGCTTCTCAGGAGCTCTGCGGTCTACCTGCCAGGTAAACTTAACTCACCTGGCACAAGGTGGCCATCCCCGGTTTCACATCAACGTGATCTCAGGCACAAACCTCCTTGTTTTTCCATTTTGTCTTTAAGTAACTTGTTGAAACAACTGTACAACTATGACAAAGATATAAAATCAGGCATCTTCTGCCCCCAGTGCCTACTAATAAATGATTTTCTGCCACTTTAATGATAAAGATAGAACATTTCAACATTCTGCTGCCCTTATTATTTGTCATTTTTGTTGATATTTCTACTGAAATACATCTTTCAATATTTTAACAATGGAACATTTATGTAGGTTGTTCCAGACCCAGCCTTTAGTGGTAAAAGTTTTGTTGTTATATTTCTATTATGTTTCCTTTAAAAATCATTATCCTATTTAAATGGATTAAGTCAATTCTGTAGGCATTTATCTTATGATATTGATGCAATGAATACCTAGAGGGCAGTAGTACAAGTTGATTGGACTTGAGAACCTCTATTAGCACAGTTAAGTATAAATATTATCTATATGTAAACCAAAGTACAAGCTGAGTGAGATTCTCCGACTCTTTTTCACTGTCTGCCCCTCAAGCCTGTGAGAAATGAAATATTTCTTGCCAGCTCAGTAAACAAAGTATGTCACAGTCATCAGCACTTGCTGCCCTCCAGTGTGAGCCGCGGGCCCTGAGTAATTCAGGATATGCAAATAGAGAATGCAGGCCCCAGAGAGCTGAGGTGCATATGAAAGGAAGGATTTCACTGAGCCCAGACTCTGGCATCTTCCTATACAAAGAAAAGCGCTACATTCCTCACGTTGGGAGAGCTGGTTTTCTTTAGTTAACGATCACCTTTTAATGTTCCACATTACCTGCGCCCGGCCCGTGCCCTGTCCCCTCCCCCCGATACTGTAGCTCAGGGAGGAAGCTGCGCAGAGAGACTCGGCTGAATAAGGGGCCTGCGAGCTTCGGGAGGTGTTTTCCGCCGCTTTCCCCGCAGTCGGGAGGAGGGGCACTGAGGCTGCAGCCGACCCTGCTCCACCCTTGCCCCGTTTCCCCTCAGGACGCTCAGGCCGACCCCCTCCCCACGCCCCAGAGGCCCCGCGAGCCAGGCCGAAGCCAGGGGCGAGAGGAGGTACCGAAGTTCCCCGGGACCAGACGCTGGGGGCCGCTCTTTCTGCACAGCAGCGGCGGGTGGCAGCGAACCCCTATCCCTCAGAAGCTGGTCTTGCGCTGCCGCCCGGGCACCGGACCAGGCGGAGGGTCGGCGCCCACTTACCCGGCCCGCCGTCCGCACGACTGTCGCGGCATCGGCCGCCGGGGCCCCTCCAGAACCGGCAGCCTCAGTGAGGCCGCCCACCCTTCGGCCTCCGGGGAATTCCGTGACGGCGGAGGGAAGAGACCCCGAGCTGCGGGACTTCCAGCTCTGCGGAAACGCGGCCTCCGTTCTCGGCGCAGAAGGTGGGACCGCTCTGCCCCGAGGCCTTTCGGGAGGGAGGGGGGCGCCGGGAGAGGGAGCCGCCAGGAGCGCAGGGCCCCGTCGGGGTTCCTGGAGGGGCGGCCCGGCCTGCCCCCCCCACCCCGCACTGTGACCGCAGCCCAGGCCTTTTTCCTGGAATCCTACAGAAAAAAGTTAGAAAGATACACGGTCTATAGTTAACATTCACAAATGATTGTTGCTGCTGTGCTTACTGTCCTATTAAAGGTGTAAAATCCATAAAACACTTTAAGTTAAAAATAAATATGAATTTTTACCTTTCTAATTATGTCTCTGCTATTCACAATTGTCCTTAACGGATCACAGACTGTGGCATCACTAGTTAAAAATGAGCTTGTGAAAAAAATAGAACTCAGGCCCACCGGACCTCCTCAATCACACACAATCTGCACTTCTACAATCTCCCCAGTGTACTTGTGTACCCAAGAATAGTTGAAAGGTACATTTCTACCTCGACATGTCTTTTCTGTCTGAGAAATACACACATTTTATCCAGTTTGATATAAATAAAACATTCAAAAATGCATATGCCTGTGTTGAAACCATCATTTTATCATTTCTTTTCCAGATAAGTATAGTCTCTATACTGGTTTTGTGAATCACATGCCATACTCTTTTCTTGTAGTTAGAAATAAGGTAGAGAAAGTTACTTTGTAATATATATATATATTTGTGATAATTGAAGACATTCTTCTAAATTAAAACCAGTTCTCTTAACTTGCTGTTTTCTTCTTGGGTCACATTATGAACTCTTCCTGTGGCCACATGGCATGTGTACCTTTAATTTCACGGACTGCTGACATTCCAGGATATGGCCATAGATTTTTCTCAAGAGGAGTGAGAATGCCTGGACCAACATCAGTGGGAATTGTACAGGGATGTGATGTTAGACAAGTATAGGAACCTGCTCTCCTAGGGTGAGGATACCTTCCTTCCAGAATTCCTTATCCAACCACAGCGTTTAGAGTCCTTCATTTGTAGAATGTCTCCTGGAATCTTCTGCTTCCTACAATAGGGTTTCAGATTGCAATGTTTCAGGAAATATTGGGAGTTGGTGGGTATAATTTATCTTATTCTTTTAAAATTGCAGCCTCCCTCAGCCACATAGCACAGGGAGAGCAGCTTGGTGCTTTGTGACCACCTAGAGCGGTGGGATAGGGAGGGTGGGAGGGAGGGAGATGCAAGAGGGAAGAAATATGGGAACATATGCATATGTGTAACTGATTCCCTTTGTTATAAAGCAGAAAATAACACATCATTGTAAAGCAATTATACTCCAATAAAGATGTTAAAAAAATAATAAACAATAAAATAAAATTGCAGCCTCCCTTTTCATATACTTTGTAACTGTTTGGGATGTGTCTATATGAACTGTGTACTATAGGCTTCTGTTATAGTCCTTACAATATTTTATTGTCTTATTTTCTGTAACAATGTTCCATGGATTCTTTGGGCTTAAGGTATATTAAAAGGGAGAGTGCGATTCTGGGACTTCCCTGGTGATGCAGTGCTTAAGAATTCGCCCGCCAATGCAGGGGACACGGGTTCGATCCCTGGTCCGGGAAGATACCACGTGCCACGGAGCAACTAAGCCAGTGGGCCACAACTACTGAGCCTGTGCACCACAACTACTGAAGCTGGTGCACCTTGACTCCGAGCGCCATTTATTTTTTGGATAATAAAACCACCTCTGAGTGATTAAAATTTAGACCAGCTAGTCAAAATGCTTTATCACCTGTTCCTAAAAACACTGATCAACGGAACAAGTTTTACTAGGGATAACAGTGTAATTGTATTCTGGAGTTCATATCGGCAATATGGTTTATGACCTTGATGCTGGATCACGACATTTCAATGGTATAACTGCTATTAATTCTCTGTTTGTTCAACGATTAAAGTCTTACATGATCTGAGTTCAGACTGGAGTCATCCTGGTTGCTTTCTGTCTATTGCAGGTTTCTTCCAGTAAAAAAGGACAAGAGCAATACGGCTTACTTTACAAAATGTCTGCAAGCTAAATGATGATAAAATCTACATTCAATTAATTTATACACACCTTACGGTAGAACCGGGTTGGTTACGGTGGCAGAGCCCAGTAATTATGTAAAACTGAAACCTTTATCTGCACTGTTTCAAGTCCTCTTCCTAAGAATATGTTTATAATCAACGTTCTTTCACAAATGACCCAATTTAATTCACCATAGCATTGCTCATATTAACTAAATGGAAAATCCTAGGCTATATACAAATCCAGAAAGGGCCAAAAATCATCAGCCCCCATGGATTATTACAAACCATTGCTGAGGCATTCAAATGGCTTATTAAAGAACCACTATGTCCATCAACATCATCAATTTATATATTATTGCCCCAATGCTAGCCTTAACCCTGGCACTCACAACATGAATTCCTCTTCCCATATCTTATCCACTAATTAATATAAATGTAGGCATATTATTTATATTAGCCATATCACACCTAGCCATTTATTCCATCCTCAGATCTGGATGAGCTTCACATTCAAAATACTCACTCACTGGAGCTCTAGGGACAGTAGCACACACAATCTCATATGAAGTAATGTAGCAGTTATTCCATTCTCAGTCTTACTGATAAATGGATCATTTACACTTTCAACAGTAATTATTACACGAGAACACCTATGACTAATTTTCTCCTGACCGCTACCCAGAATTTGATTATCTCCGCAGTAGCAGAAATCCAATGAAATCCACTTGATTTCACAGAAGTAGAATCAAAACCTGTATATGTCTTCAATGTAGAAAATGTAGCAGGCCCATTCACCCCGTCCTTCCTAGAGAGTATGTCAATTTCCTTATAATAAATATTTCCACAACTATCTATTTTTAGGAGCATTTGACAATCCCTAGGTGCCAGAATTATATACAGCCCAGGTCATCATTAAAACACATCTAACAATCTCCTTTCTATGAATTTGAGCATCCTACCCAGAGTTTTGATATGATCAACGTATACATCTCTTATAAAAAGTTTTTTTACTACTAACATTAGCCCATTACATATGAGAGTTTTTTTCACTACCTGTCATCATACCAGGCAACCCACCACAAACTTAAGAAATATGTCTGACAAAAGAGTTACTTTGATAGAGTAAATCATAGAGGTTTCAATGCTCTTATTCCTGGAAATGAATTCTTCCTAAGAATTTTACATTCTCCATGCTACCACTTTACACCACATGCTATATAGTAAGGTTCTCTAAGTAAGCTTCAGGCCCATACCCCCAAAATGTTGTCGTATATACATCCTGTACTAATAAACTCTCATTGTTTTTACTATCATTTTACTGACCATTTTGTCAGGAAACATAATTGTATAACAAGCTCACACTGGTTAATGGTATCCCCATTCTAATAAAAAACATGAACCTATAAGCTACAGAAGCATTCAACAAATATTTCCTAAAACGATCCACCACATCAATACTACTTATAATGGCTATTATCATTAATCTAATATGCTCTGGTCAAAGAACACAATGAATAACAAAAATCTTTAATCCAGCAGCATCCACTCTCATGACAATCGCCCTTGTCACAAAAGCAGGAATTGCCCCATTTCACTTCTGAGTCCCTGTAGTCACACAAGGCATCCCATGAACAGCAGGCCTGATGCTATCAGCCTGACAAAATTGCACCCCTATCACTTTTATATCACATGTCACCATCCATCAAGCTAAATATACTATTAATTATAGTGATATTATAAATCATAGCTGGAGGCTGAGGCACACTTAGCCATACTCACCTGGAAAAAATTACACCCTCCTCATCAATTGCCCATATAGGATGAATAACAGCTATTATAAAGTATATTCCAATTATAACAATCGTAAACATACTAATTTATATCATAACAACACTCTCTTCTTATTATTTATGCCCAGATCATGTACTACAAGAGTATCGTTATCACACACATGAGATAAAACACCTCCCATCACAATCCTTTTCCTCACCATTATAGTATCATTAGGACATCACCCATCACTATCAGGGTTTTTACCCTAATGAGTAATTATCCAAGAGATAAAAAAATGATAACATCATTCTTCCAACACTAATAGCCATCATAGCAGTCCTCAACATATATTTCTACTTGCAGCTAACATACTCCAAATCACTATGTTCCCTTCATTAAACAACACAAAAATAAAACAATTTGAACATGCAAAGAAATAACCTTCCTATCATTACCAATCATAATATCCACACGATTACTACACATAACACCCATTCTATC
>NW_020838054.1:0-6022 GCF_003676395.1 Aethalodelphis obliquidens
ACTCTTGACCCTCTGCCCTCCGACTTGCATCCCACCTCACCAAGCGGTTCATCACCGCTTCTATGTGTACTGTCACAAGGATGAGGATGCCATGGGAGAATCTTCCTCCCTTTATCGATTCTCCTCAGGGGAACTGTCTTTCCCATTCCTAAGTTGTGTGTGCCCACATTATTTGGATTATTAGAGCACCAGAGTCGTCATCAAAACGCCAGGGATCCAGGTCGCTCTCGCTTCCCTCTTCTCGCCATGGCAAGCATCTCAAGGACACATGCAGCTCCACCACCAGAACGGGTCCACAGGCCACCACAAGTGATGTTCCTTGTGAGCCTCCCTCTAGCCAGGCAGACACTGTTTGCACCAAGTCTGAGAGACCAGCACCCCTCTGAGCACTGCCACACACACAGTGTGGCTTCCCGTTGGAGGAACGACTCAGGACATCATACTGAATGATTTCAAGAATTTTCCCTACATCGAGACACTTTGATTCACCGCCCTGCAACTTGCACCCATCACTCAATGGCGATTCTCTCTTCTGCTCTACGTTATGCTAGGATGATGCGAGGGAGCATCAGAGGAAAATATCCTTCGAGTTATTTCTTGTTCTATTGTAAAGTCCCATTAGCTTCTCTCACCTGTGTGTGTTCCCATTGCTAGCAACCGACTAATGCAGTTGCCGTGAGTTTTCCCATGATCTAGTGGCTTCCAGAGCCCTCATGACTTCATGGCAGGCAGCTCAAGGACACCTGCAGCTCCATCACAACCACGCTGCTGATTGCCTGCCCAAATGTTGTTCTTTTTGAGCGTTACTCTACCTAGCCAGGAACTAATTACCTAAAATACAAGTAATCAGCACCTGTCCGGGTAGCGCACCGCATACATAAGTGCTTTCGGTGAAGGATCTCCCCGGTCCCCTTCCCATTCTCGCAAGTAGCTTTGATCTGTCTCCCCATCACATCCTAACGGCTGCACCCACAATATATCCAACCCCCTAGAGGCTATCTAAGCGCTGCCTGCCAAGCTGCATCCTTCCCTCAGTGGATATCCGCACCCACCTCCACCCCGCTCTATGCCTAATTGAGAAGTATCAGGACCCCACCAATAAAACACATATTGTACTCCTCTCTTCTTTTCGTAGGAATGATGTTCCTTCCTGCAACCTCTTTGTGTTTACGTTGTGAGGAAAGGAGCACTTAACTCATCCTGAGGATGCCAGAGTCACAGATGTCTCCCAGGGTCATTAGGATCTCAAGGCAGCCAACTCAAGGACACTTGCCACTCCACCCACATCAATCGTCCAGAGGCGACCACCAAGGATGTTCTCGTGAGCCTTACTCCACCCACACAGTCACCGGTTCTTGTAGTCTAAATGAACAGCACCTGTCTAGGCATGGCACCATACTCAGGAGTGCTTCAAGGTGGCGGACCTACCCAGTACTCTTCACACTCTCGAACATAGCTTTCATCTCTCTTCTCTCCATATCATTATGATTTTTCCCAAGATTTGTCCATAACCATAGACAGTGTCCCTCTTTTCCCCTCATAGTTGTATCAGTCTCTCAGTGGGGATCTCCCCTCCTCCTCTTTGTATACGTAAATGATAATGGGGACCCAGATAGAACAAGTTTGTTCTTGTTCTCCCTTCTTCTCTTTGGCATTATCTTTCTCTTTCTAACCTTTAAGTTTTCCCATTCTTAGTAGTGGACCAATGAATTATTCCTGTGGATGACAGATATCAGTGGCTTCCATGGCCCTGGTGACATCAAGGTGGCCAGTACCAGTACACCTGCAGCTCTACCCTATTACTGTTCCAACATCCTCCACAAATGATGCTGTTGTTGAGCATTACCCTACACAGACAGGCACTGTTTACACTTAGTCTAAGTGATTAGCAGCTGTCTTGGCATGGCACTGCACACAGCAGGGCTTCCTTGTGGAGGTCCTACTCAGTTTCCCTTCCACTCTTGAATGTAACTTTATCTCTCTCCCCACCTCTTCATGATGAATGCACCCATTATTTTCCATGACCCTTGACAAATCCAACCCAGTGACTTCTAACTTACATTCGTCCCTCATTGAGGATCCCCACATCTGCTCTACGTTTATCTTACTGACTTTGAGGACCAAGACAGACAAAAATTGTTCGTGTTCTCACTTCTATTGGGAAGTACCTTTATCTTCTCTAACCTTTAGTTGTTCATTGGCAGGACTGGAACTTTGAAGATAGTGGGCTTCTCCCTAAAGTTAAAAAAACCTTTCAACACATCCACTGCATCTTTCTTTTTCTCCACAAATGCCTTCAATCCACTTACAAAAGATAGAGTGACAAGATATCCAAAATTCTACACTGAAAAGTACTGATGTAGATAAGAGGACAAAAAATTTAATTTCCTCCCCCATCCCTTGAGAGGAAACTTAATGTTTAACTTTTCGGTTGAATTCCAGGAGAGAAATGATTTTAGGCTGTCCCTCTCCTCTCAGGTCTGTATTTCCTCTGCTTTACATCTGAATGCTGATTGTTGCAACTACATATTTCTATCTTTACATCCTGAGATACAGGCCTCTTGTGCTGTCACTTTCTCTTAACCCATGTGAACCTGAGGGAAGTTGTGACAATATATGAGGAGATACCTGACCCTAAACCACTTCTTGTCTTGATTGGAATCTAACTCTTGTTCCCACCTGACATTATCAATACCTGCATAACGCTTCTCCTGTCATCCCTCTACAAAGCTTGACACAAATGTGGCCAAAGTCTCATCTTTGTTTACCAAAGCAGAAATAATACTTGATTCAGAGCAGCCTATTCTCTGGGACTCTGCAGGTCTACAAAAGTGTGATAGCAAACATCTGGAAAACAATCACTCTTAGACGCATTTCTCCCAGTATATTTATCTGCTGTTGGTCCACAGGTTGCTTATTTAGCTCACACAGAATAAGACAGGTTGTTTACTATATAGGAAACAAGTCCTCAAGATTCCAATTGACTTGTATCAGGATACTGTTAAGTATTTCATTATATTTCATTGCTTTATATCATGCTATGCAGAAAAGAAAAATAAGCAGAAATAAAAGAATAAGGGCAGGCTTCCCTGGTGGCGCAGTGGTTGAGAGTCCGCCTGCTGATGCAGGGGACACAGGTTCGTGCCCCGGTCCGGGAAGATCCCACATGCCGCGGAGCTACTGTGCCCATGAGCCACAACTACTGAGCCTGCGCGTCTGGAGCCTGTGCTCCACAACAAGAGAGGCCGCGATAGTGAGAGGCCTGCGCACCGCGATGAAGAGTGGCCCCCGTTTGCCACAACTAGAGAAAGCCCTAGCACAGAAACAAAGACCCAACACAGCCATAATTAATTAATTAATTAATTAATTAATAATAATAATATCACCCCTGATTTAAAAACAAAACTCAATGTCATTTATTAAAGAAAACTCAGGCTTGAAAAACTTCAAAGGGAATTTCTGGTCCAGAGTGTCAGTATTCCTATCAGACCTGCCCAGTAAGTGCCTGAGTACTGCCTTTGATGATGTATGGGGGACTTTCTCTCATAATGTAAAATCTGCACAACTGCATGAAAAACAAAACACCAAAAAAGAGCAGACAACATAAATATAGGGCTGGAATCATTTTAGCTGTTGTGTCTTTAAAAGAGCATAGCCTCTTGAACTAGGGATGAGTAAGATAACCAGAGAGTAATAAAGAGTTGCACTTCCTATACTAAGAGCACAGAGCAGTGCATTAGGTTTGGCTTTTGCTAAGGAGAAAAGAGGTACCATGAATGCACAAAGACAATGAGAAATGTGGACAATTTTACGTGCCTGACCTAAGTGGTTATGGCTGCGAAGTTGAGCCAATGAGTGAAGACTGGAGCCAAGGATTTGGAAGGCTGGCAGAGGAAGGCAAAGAGGATTCCTCAGAAGCCGAAGCTGACTGTGGAAGCAAAGGGAATAGAGAAATGAATACACGAATCTGCAACATCTCTGAAATACTGCGAACTGTAGTTGATGAATGGTCCAGGTGCCAAAGTCCAAATCTGGAGTGGCTTGTTGACAAGGTTAGCACTGTAACAGATGGTGCTTGCTTGAGAAAACGTGAGAGGAAGGAGAGACAATGACTGTTTACTTCAGGATTACCAGGAGTAGAGAAAAGGAATTGAAAGTATCTGAGAAGAATTGGAGGTAAATAATTATTTCATTGAAGTTTATCCTGCTTAGGAAAGCTGCTAAGAACCAAGAAATACAGCATGACCCATGGGTATCCATAGCCACCAGCAACA
Source organism: Aethalodelphis obliquidens (assembly GCF_003676395.1). NCBI lineage: Eukaryota > Metazoa > Chordata > Mammalia > Artiodactyla > Delphinidae > Aethalodelphis > Aethalodelphis obliquidens. The sequence continues at coordinate 4,275 of NW_020838054.1, forward strand.
CGAACTGAATTCTGGGAATGGAATCTAGTTTTACTTGGGGGGCTTTAGAAGCCTTTCTAAATATGCCAGAAAAACCTGTGGAAGCAAAGTTTCCTGGCCCAGTAATTGAGAGGCGTGTTGTGGAACCATGAAAATAGCCCACTGTGCCTTGCTTATGCAGTGCGAAATAAAGAGGGGGAAGAGGTCGAAGGGGGAGGGAAGAAACGTACATGTACTGAGCTCCACTCTGTGTCAGGCACTGTGCTATGCATTTTCACAAATATTATCTCTTCTAATCCTCACGTTAACGATATGAGAAAAGTATTATCATCTACATTTTACACAGAGAGAAACAGGCTCACAGAGGTAAAGAGACTTCCTTAATAGTAAGAGAACAAAAGCCAGGTCTCAAATACAGGTGTCTATGAAAAGCTCACAGAACGGCTGAAAGTGGAAACAAAAAGTGAATGGAAAAAATTTCTTGGTGGAAAATGCAGTGCAGTAAAGAGTACTGGACACAAAAATCCACAGTCGTATAAAGTGACTTAAAAACCACATAAAGGAGATAAGATGAGGAGAAATTGGCAATGCATCCCAGGCCACTTCCCAGCACCTGAGCCATCATCATGAACTGATCATAAATGGAGAATATCAAAGACAAACTGTTCTGGGAATAACAGTCAGCAGCTGTATCACTCAGCAACTCACCTACTTTTCCCTCCCAGTTCTTAACAGCAACAACAAACCTAGCACAAGGCACTGGCAATCAAAGGGGGGAAACAACCCAAAGTGGAAGCTGGGCAAATTCCCAAGGAAGAAAACAAAAACACAGTGATAGATTCAAGGAGTCAGGTCAGAAAAGCCAAAGTAAGAAGTAAAATAAAGATTGTAAAAACACAAAGGGACAGAGAACAAACAATCATTGAGGCAAAAACATGTTTCCCTGGAGTGGCTGCAGAGGGAAGTTGGTACACACATACCTGAGTCTAGACTGCAGAGCTTTGCAAAGGGGTCTGGGTGTCTTAGGAAGATGCTTGCCCTAATACTCTGACAAAGACAGTGATTAAGTAATACAGATCCCCAATTACTTCTGCAAAGAAAGAGCAGTAATGCATAAAGGAGTACAAGCTGGTATCTGGCTAAAAGAGACTGGACCTGATGTTACTGACTCAGGAACTTAAGAGATTTTCCAACTAACCTTATTTTCAGATAAGAAAACTAAGACTCACACAGGTTCAGTTATGCCATGCCCCCTTTAAAGGATTGTTCTGGATGGCAGAAACCTGTACGTAATAGGAAGAGGGAGAGGTGCTGCTGTCAAGACCATGGGTGAACACTGATATTTAAAATATCCCAATCCAAATTCTCCCAGAGCAAGCCCCTCAGACCATCAGCCTGAACAGAGAAGCATTCTTTCTAAAGATGACATGAAAATGACAAAGAACATAAGATTGATGCTTCCACTCTTTGAATTTATCTAAGTGGAAAAAGTATAAGAAAATTCAAAAATAGCACAAAAAAGAAACAAAAAAGTTTTAAATGCAGCTGATCTAGTCCTCAGTGTAAAAGCAGAGATAAACAAGTCATTCTGAATATGTGTTAATATCATCTTGGCTGTACTGCAGATCATTATATTTTATGATGTATTTGAAGGCTTCTTTTCTTCTTAACTTGCTACATTGTGATTTTCTGAGACCTGAACAAAAGCAGTGGGAACACTGGTAAATAAAAGCAAAGAAAGGTAACTTAAGACTGCAAAATAAAATGCA
>NW_020838054.1:9022-66270 GCF_003676395.1 Aethalodelphis obliquidens
TTTAAGGTGAGTCTTTTATATATATATATACAGCCCACACCAAAGGGTCCTGCAGGATAATCATTTATAACCATAATCAGAAAATGTTAACTCTTATCTCCAGAAATTTCCTGGATAATTATATGCAACGGTGAACATCTTTTTTCAGGTAACGTTAATTCCTCTGCAAATTTATTCTGGACTAATAAACTCAGTATCTGCAAGTGCTAACAAATCAAGAAGTGTGGCCACTCAGAGGGTTATTCTAACAGACGGTCATCAAGGAGAGTCGTGAGGTGTGACAGGCAAAATGTGTCCCTCCCTGGAAAAGCTGTCCACGTCCTAATCACTAAATCTTGGAAATATGTTATTTCAACCTGGTAACACAATCTGGTGCTACAGGTTGAATTGTGTACCCCCAAAATGTATGTTGAGGTCCTAATCCCAGTATCTCAGAATGTGACCTTCTTTGGAAATAGGGTGTTTTTGAGATAATCAAGTTAAAATGAGGTGGGCCCTAATCCAATGTGACTAGTATCCTCTTAAAAAGGAGAAATTTGGACACAGACATAGAGAAAAGATAATGTGAAGACATGCAGAGAGAAAATGCTCAGGTGATTGGAATAATGCAACCCCTACAAGCACAGACCATCACCTGGCTGAAAGCCAGCTAGGAAATGGGGCTTCAGGCCTACAAACACAAGGAGCTGATTTTGGCCAACAAACTCAATGAGCTTGGAAGCAGATTAATCCGTGGAGTCCCCAGAAAGGAACACAACTCTGCTGACACTTTGATTTTGGCCTTAATGAGATTCTAATCAGAGGAACTCACTGAGCCATGCTGTACTCTAACTTCTGACTGACACAATTGTGAGATCATAAATAGGTGGGTTTTTTGTGTGTATACATAACATTTAGCATTTTAACCATCTTAAGTGTACAGTTCAGTGGCATTAAGTAAGTACATTCATACTGTTGTTCAACTATCACTACTACCCATTTCCGGAACATTTTCATTAAACAACTTCCCATTTCTCTGCACCCCCCAGCCCCTATTAACCTGTTCTACTTTCTCTCTCTGTGTATCTGACTACTCTAGATACCTCACCTAAGTAGAACCAAACAGTATTTGTCCTTTTGCATCTGGCGTATTTCACTTAGCATAATGTCTTCAAGGTTAAATGGGTGTTTTTTTAAGCCACTCAAACGCCCAAATCATTACTGGCAATTTGTTAACAGCAGTAATAGAAAAATAATGCAAGTACCTATTTCACAAACAAATAAAAAATCTATTTTCACTTGAAGCAGCAAACAAAGCTCCAAGAGTTTTATTATTCTTAGGGGTTTTTGTTTTCTTGTGTTTTTTTTGCAAAATGAAAATGTCTATTATCTTTGCATTGTTACATTAGAACCTCATGTGCCTCACATCCTGTACGCTTACATTTTACTCTAGCCCTTACTGTGGCAAGCAGTCTTTTCAGCCACCTTTTTACATCTCTGGCTCCCAGCCCTGGGGCTTTTAGATGCTGTCACAGTAGGGGCATCTTTGGAAAGCTGCTTGGCACTCGTACAGGCTCAAACAGAATTTCTATGAAGTTAGCACCACGTAAGGCAACCAATGACCAATGAAGCAGTGGGCGCTGGTGGATAAATGCTCCTTCCATCCATGCTTATCTAGAAGATAACTGTGCAATGCATTCTGCATGTCTCCACAGAAGGTCCACAGGCACTGAGTCTCTGTTGACCACAGTGATAATTCCTTCCTTGTTTTACTTTCCCAGTCTTCTACTCTTTCTTCTTTTCCTTTCACTTCCTTCTCTGAGACCACCTCCCAAAAGAACACTTCATGTGAGCACTTGTCTCAGGCTCTGGATTCTGAGGGAGACCCAGATTCAGAAAATCATGAAAACTATACATGCTCATTGTGAATAATTTAGGAAAGACAGACAAGTGAAAGGAAAAAAATCCATAATCCCACCACCCAGAAACAATCACTGTCAACACTTGAGTCCACATGCTTCTAGACTGTTTGATGAGTGCATAATGGATCTGTACAGCAACCTACTTATTTGGACTCTGAGGCTAAGGTGACTGTCTTGGTGACTAACATGAAATGCCATTCTTGATTTCAAGATGGCCAAAGGACAAAGTGTAATTAGCAACTTTGAGCCAAAAGGATCTGGAAGGGATCACTTCATGTTTAGAATTCAGGCAATATTATCATTTTTTCCCTAAAAACTAGTTTTATTTGGTCTTTAGAAGTTTCCACTTGCTATTATATTTCTTCCGTACTGTAGCTTGAAGAATTTAGTAAGATGGTAAAAGACCTTTTCTGGAGCACTGAACATGTTGTTCTGACAGCGATTTTCAGTATTTTTCCCTGCCTTTTTTAAACAACTGAAACCCTAAAGGGACATTTGCCAAACATTGTAATTCAAAAATGCAGATGTAATTCCTATGACTGCACTGACATGAGGATAATTTGGAAGAGTATGTCCCTCAGGATAATGTGAGGGATGAGAGTGAGGTTGAGAGATAATGTGAGGTTGAGAGTTTAATGTGAAATTAAACTCTCAACCATGATGATGGCATAATCCTTTCATTAAAGAGCGAACAAGATGGAGTCATTAAGAAAAAAGATGGAAAACATGGGGGAAAGCAAAACATTTTTGAGGGACTAAAACAACAAAACTTTACAAATTTTGCTTTTCTGGAAATCTTCCATATTACACAGAAAGAGATTTTCAGAAAGAGATTTTCCCCGGAGGTGCTAACATAGCAATGCGAGTGAATACAAAAGCAGGAAGGCTCTGGCTCAGAGGCCAAAGCCTAGCACTGACTGGTAAATGAGAACCTGCTGCAAAGTCAGTATTTCAAATCCCCAGATGCCCAGCCTCATTTCGTTGAGTGCAGGAATTTTCTCAACTTCCGTTGAAAAGGAAGTGGGAGAAATTCACAGTCCCCTTTGTGAGAGATCATGGCAGGAAAATGGAGTACCCTCCCGGGGCAAGATGGGGGAAATGGAGCTGCTGCCAGGAGAGGTCACAGCTGCTTTCTCTTTCACACCAAAGCCACTGTCCCTTCGTTGAAAAATGTGTCTGTGATGTTGACATATGGCTAATAAAGTGTATCATTAATAATTCAAGAAAATAAATAAAACTCATTCTGGAGTGAAAAACTGTCCACTTCATAGGATTTGTGCAAATTAAATAGTAATGCTGTGAAGGACATGGACAAATGGATAATAATTTATTCATAAGGCCCCTCTGCGTGTTTTTTTTTTTCGCCCTTTTAGTAAAAGTATTTTTTGTTGTGTATGTACTTTACAATAAAGTTACTATCAGAATACAGGATACTTATGTTTATTAGTTGTTATGCCTTCTAGAAGTTTTTTAAAGGTTTTCCTTACATGTTTTGTGTCCCCAAAGTAGTTCTGTTGCCTGTTTTATTAACATGCACCATTTCATAGTAAGCACAAGTTCTGCTTCAGTTTTTTTACTTGTTATGTGGTCCATAACAGCCGATTTGCACAGGAAGCAAATAACCCAGAACTCTTCTCCACATATTTGTCTCTGGGGGAAATTCAGTGGAGTTCCCTGGCCCACTACACTTTCAGGGTTTGTTCCATTATATTATTCTCAAAGATACTTCCAGAACAACCAGAGCACTGAGACTCTTCTGCCTCCTTTGAGCCACCTTCTCAGATCCTCCAGGGTAGCAAAATGTTATCTTCTGGAAGCACTGTGTACAAGACCTGGAGTCCATGTAATGCTGGAAAGCCAATCTACTACATCCTCCTTCACTCAGTGAATTGACTCAGCCCAACAAGTTGTATGGCTCATCACTGAAAAAAATGACAGCTATGCAAATACGGTAGTTGTGCAAACTATCAAAGCTCAGGGATTGATCCCAACATCTATTACTATGTCTACTTAAAGCCTTCAAATGAAAATTAAAAACTGTGAAGGAAGTGAACCCTGAGGGAAGAGAAGGAATTTGCAGAGGAGAGATTACACATTTGGGGAAGGGGTAGAGATGGTGGAAAGAAGGTGGTAGGGAGGGGAGTTGAGAAAGAGGAAGAGGAGGGAGGGGAGAGGAGAGGAGGGAGGGGAGAGGAGAGGAAGGGGGAGATGTGAGGGAGAGGGGGAGGGACGGAGAGAAGCAGAGACTGGGTTTAGCCGGAAACATTAAAAGCTATTGTAGTTGTGCATCAAAGGATGCTGTCAACAGAGTGAAAACGCAACCCACCGAATGGGGAAAATATTTGCAAGTCATATACCTGATAAGGGGTTAATATTCAGAGTACATAAAGGATTCCTACAACTCAATGTCAAAAAAAGAGCCCAATTCAAAAATGGGCAAAGGAATAAACATTTCTCCAAAGAGGATATAAACAAATGTCCAATAAGTACATGAAAATATGCTCAATATCACTTATTAAGGAAAGGCAAATCAAAACCACTATGAGATACCACTTAACACTCATTAGGGTGGCTATCGTCAAAAAAAGACCGGGAACAACCTAAGTGTCCATCAACAGATGAATGGATAAAGAGAATGTAGTTGTGTGTATATGCATATAATATATATACATACACACATACACACAATGGAATACTACTCAGCCGTAAAAAAACCCCGAAACTTTGCCAACATGGATGGACTTGGAGAGCATTATACTAAGTGAAATAAGTCAAATTAGAGAAAGAGAAAGACAAATACTGTGTGGTATCACTTATATGTGGAATCTAAAAAGTACAAACTAGTGAATATAACAAAAAAAGAAGTGGACTCACAGATATAAAGAACAAACTAGTGCTTACCAGTTGGGAGAGGGAAGCGGGGAGGGCCAATACGGGGGTACAGGAGTAAGAGGTATAAACTATATATTATGTGTAAAATAAGCTACAAGGATATATTGTACAACACGGGGAATATAGCCAATGTTTTATAATAACTATAAATGGAGTATAACCTTTAAAAATTGTGAATCACTATGTTGTACACCTGTAAGATATAATATTGTATATCAACTATATTTCAGTTTTTTAAAAAATTACAAAAAATTAAATAAAAAAAAAGGAGATAACAGGTGTCGGTGAGGATGCGTAGAAACTGGAACCCTTGTGCACTGCTGGTGGGAATGTAAAATGGTACAGCCTCCACAGAAAACAAAGTGGTTGTTCCTCAAAAAATTAAATACAGAATTACCATATGATCCAACAACTGTACTTCTGAGTATATGCCCAAAACAACTGAAAGCAGGAACTTGAACAGATATTTGCACACCCATGTTCATAGCAGCATCATTCACAATAGCCAGAATACAGAAGCACCCTAAATGTCCACTGACTGGTGAATGGATAAAAACCATGTAGTATATACACATACAATGGAATATTCCTTTAAAAGGATAGAAATTCTGATACAAGGTACAACATGAAGGAATCTTAAGGACTTTATGCTAAGTGAAATAAGCTAGTCACAAAAGGGTAAATACTGTATGAGTCTACTTACATAAGGTACCTAGTGTAGTCAGATTCACTGTGACAGAAAATAGAATGGTGGCTGCCAGGAGCTGGGGGGAAGGAGGAATGGGGAGTTAGTGTTTAACGGGTACACAGTTTTTGCAAGATGAAGAAAGTTCTGGACATGGATGATATTGATGACTGAACAACAACATGAATGTACTTAATGCCACTGAACTGTACACTTAAAAATGCTTAAAATGGGAAAGGTATATTTTACCACAATTTTTAAAATTTAAAAATATACAAAAAACAGTACAGAAATGAGTCTCACTGAGGTATACCAATGGAAATGGAAGAGGAGATTTTATAGAAATTTCAGCAAGCTCAGGAGACACATTTTTATTTTTTTACTTTTATCCAAAATGAACCAAGTCATGTTTAAAAAATTCATCTTTGATCCTTCTTCTGTAACCAATCCCAACAACTTGCCTGATAAAATTATAGCTGCATTATATTTCAATGAAAAAATTTTTAAAGGCTATTGCAGTAGTACACAACATGAAAGGAAGAAAAGAAGACCCAAGATATCTTGAAGGAAGAACCCACAGATCCCTGATGAATCCAGTAGTAATCCCATGGGCCCATGCTGGAAGAATACATAAATCTGTGACTATTTTGTGGGTATGTATGTGTGGTGTCTCAGTGTCAGATCATTTTTGGGAAATAATATAGAAATAGCAACCATCATCTCAACAGAAACTCCTGTTTCTGGTTCCGGCTCAGATGAACTAGATTAAAAATTCAAAGAGTATCCTGCTCTGTTTAGTAGGTGTGCTATTTGAGAGTATCTATCACACTATCCCAGATGGTGATTTTACCCTCAGCACATATCTTGAAAGTATTGCAGACACAGAATTATATTAACAAATCTAATCAACCAAACACCAAATTCAACATTCTCTCACTGGCTGATAAGAGAAGGTGATGAATCCTAATTTTCCTCTCCTGGTAGTGCCAAGTACTGCCCTTCTGAATATGGTAATCATGCTTAGGATACTAAAAAAGAGTGAAAGGCTTCCATCCCAGTCCCTCAATTCTGCTCCCAGCCAACCAGAAACCCCCCTAGCCATAGATTATGCTGGTTGAGTTTAACAGTATTTCTTCCCTGCAATCAAAGCAACAGATTACATGCAAAGCCCTGTCCTACTTTGTGATGTAGAGCATCCTCCTTCCCTCCCTCCCTCACTCCCTCCCTTCTCTCTCTCTCTCTCCCCTCTCCATTTATCTCTCTATTGCCTTTTGTTACTGGCCATAAAGTAACTTCAAATGACTACTGGGGCCACGTTTAACTAAAGAGCCCCCCACAAAAGATCTATCTGCCCAGTCTTCCAACTCCTCTCTCCTACTCCAGAGTAGTTTCCTATAGCAAATCCATTCCATTAGAAAGCTGAAGCCATGACTTGCTGTCCACACAGGTAAGCCCATTTACCAATAGGAGGGGTAGAAATAGGGAATCTCTGACACAATGTTGCCAACACCCGAGCTTCCTATACACACCCATGGCAATGAAGGAGTCATTATGGGAATAGATGAGAGCTTCAGAATTTAGAGGGATGCCCGCAGTATATCATTTTGGTGGGAGATTTATACTGTTTAGCACCTCAAGAGTAAGGGAAGTTTCTGCTTTATAACAAAGTGAATCAGTCACACATATACATATGTTCCCATATCTCTTCCCTCTTGCATCTCCCTCCCTATCCCACCCCTCTAGGTGGTCACAAAGCACAGAGCTGATCTCCCTGTGCCATGCGGCTACTTCCCACTAGCTATCTATTTTACATTTGGTAGTGTATATATGTCCATGCCACTCTCTCCTAGGCTCTTCATGACCTTTTTTTAAATTTTTATCTTAGATTCCATATATATGTGTTAGCATATGGTATTTGTTTTTCTCTTTCTGACTTACTTCACTCTGTATGACAGACCCTAGGTCCATCCACCTCACTACAAATAACTCAACTTCGTTTCTTTTTATGGCTGAGTAATATTCCATTGTATATATGTGCCACATCTTCTTTATCCATTCATCTGTTGATGGACACTTAGGTTGCTTCCATGTCCTGGCTATTGTAAATAGAGCTGCAGTGAACATTTTGGTACATGATTCTTTGTAAAGCAATTATACTCCAATAAAGATGTTAAAAAAAAAAAAAAAGAAAAAGCAAAACCGGGCCATGGGTAAACATAAATAGATTTGATCTTGGGTGTTTTTTATTGTAATTTTTAAAAAGTTTGTATTGAGGTTCTTTCTGTCTTTGTAATTTTGTTTCTAAATTGCCAGTATCTTTTCCCAGAAGCAACAATTATTTTACAAATAAATACATACATCCACACAAAGAAAAAAAAAGAGTAAGGGAAGGAGCCCACTGAATGCATGCTCTTTCCCACTCTCAGAAAGCATATTTTCAGGAAAACACAATAGGATGTGGGGCCTGGATCTGCTAAACTATAGAAAAAATAGGTAAGAATTGAGATAATAATGAAAGCAATCATCTCTTGCAGCTATAAAAAGAAGCTCCTGTGTTTTGAAAATACTGATGCTTTTATTTATCTTATCAGTTTTATGTTTGCTGCTAGACTGTTTTTCCTACTGCTATTTATAGGTCAATTTATAAATCATAAAATGTACTACACCTCCTACATATGATGTTTAATATCAGTAGTAACTCCCATAATTCCTTCATAACTTTTACTAAAGATGAAGACATTCTTTCCACAGCACCCCTATGCAGGATGCCCTGGGGCTTTCAGTTACTGGACCTAATCCTAAGAGATCAAATTCCTGTTTCAGACTGGCACTATTTTATGTGAAATGGTAGGATGAGAGAAACATTCTATAAAATTCTATAAATTGTGGCTCTATGCAAGTGTAATTATTGAATAACTTTGGAATCCATTCATCCTTTGGAAATGTATTACATTCCTGAGTAAGAGCAGCATGGCTGAATTCCAAGTCTATTTGTTCCTTAAAGCATCCTTCTCAGGATTTAAAAGAGCAACCACCTTTTAGTACCATGTATAAGGTCAAGACTTCCAGCCCCTTATGAGGCTGAAGATGTATGGGCAGTGTGTTCCATGTGTGTGACACAGAACTTTCAGCTATCTGGGTTGTGGGCTCTGGACTCTGAGTGCCCAGACGCTTGACTGAAGAGGAGCAGCCACGGGAGAAGCATGTGCTGCTCCTACATGCAACCAGCCGGCAGCCTTGCATCCAGCTCAGACTGTTCTTGGAATAGGTACATTTTATATAAAGTAAAAGGTGAAACCTCAGTAAAAGAGGTCAATTATTAAATTTCATCAGTGCTTCTCTACCTGGCTGCACATAAATCACCTTGGGGGTCTTGAAAAAATGCCATTGCCAGGGGTCTCACACCAGACCAATTAAATTAGAATTTCTGGGGGTGGGTCCAAGGTAATAGTGCTTTTTAAACACTCCCCTTGTGATTCTAATGTGCAGCCAAGATTGAGAACCATTGTTTTAAATGTTATCCAAAAGCCTTATTAGGGAATAGAGCATACACCTATGACTTAATTCTTAAAAGGTTGTCAGCGGAAACCAACATTTAAAGGTGCTTAGTAAAGGACATACAAAATAGCAGTAAGTTTTTTTAAGGGTTAATTTTTTTTTAAGTAAGCCATGTTTCCAACTAAAGGTAGCTGCTTTTAAAATCATAGGGGTGACTTTCCTCTGACCTCTGTAAATTGGCCTACTTCTTTCTTATGTAACTGTCTACAGAATTTTGTAACCATACACTCTACAAAAATGATGGATTTCTCTTCCATGCTATTCACATTAGCAGCTATTTTATTAACACAGGGTTGGGTAGCTACCTCAATTTCTCATAATTTTTCAGCTTTCCTCAAATAGTGGTCTAGGTTTCCAGTTCCCAAGTAAGTAGATAAATAAATGTCTTAATTAATTAATATAAAACAAGACATGATAAAAACCAAAGTAAATGTGAACAAGAGGAATTTTCCCCCCAATTTCCTATCCCGTCCCTTCTCCTGAATTAGCCTAGCCTGGCCCTGAGACCATAAGCTGATTCCCTAACTCCTGAACTAAGCCCTGGCAAAAAGGCACTCTGTCTTTGGCAGCGATGACTTTGTTACATGGACAAAGCAGCATGTTCCCTATAAAGCCATCTACAACTGCTGTTTCCCCTGACAAATTAACACTAACCCACTTCACTGTGTTTTTAGAAAGGCTCAGTGTAGGGGAGAAGATGTGCAGTGAAGCCTCATCCATTAACTGAAGAAGTGCACAGTAATAAGAAACAGCTTTTATGGAGAGGGTGTGGAGAAAAGGGAACCCTCTTGCACTGTTGGTGGGAATGTAAATTGGTGCAGCCACTGTGGAGAATAGTATGGAGGTTCCTTAAAAAACTAAAAATAGAACTACCATATGACCCAGCAATCCCACTACTGGGCATATACCCTGAGAAAACCATAATTCAAAAAGAGTCATGTACCACAATGTCCACTGCAGCTCTATTTACAACAGCCAGGACATGGAAGGAACCTAAGTGTCCATCGACAGATGAATGGATAAAGAAGATGTGGCACATACATACATACAACGGAATATTACTCAGCCATAAAAAGAAACGAAGTTGAGTTATTTGTAGTGAGGTGGATGGACCCAGAGTCTGTCATACAGAGTGAAGTAAGTGAGAAAGAGAAAAACAAATGCTGTATGCTAACACATATATATGGAATCAAAAAAAAAAAAAGAATGGTCATGAAGAACCTAGGGGCAAGACGGGAATAAAGATGCAGACCTACTAGAGAATGGACTTGAGGATATGGGGAGGGGGAAGGGTAAGCTGTGACAAACTGAGAGAGTGGCATGGACATATATACACTACCAAACGTAAGGTAGATAGCTAGTGGGAAGCAGCCGCATAGCACAGGGAGATCAGCTTGGTGCTTTGTGACCACCCAGAGGGGTGGGATAGGGAGGGTGGGAGGGAGGGAGACGCAAGAGAGAAGAGATATGGGAGCATATGTATATGTATAACTGATTCACTTTGTTATAAAGCAGAAACTAACACACCATTGCAAAGCAATTATACTCCAATAAAGATGTTAAGAAAGAAAGAAAGAAAGAAAGAAAGAAAGAAAGAAAGAAAGAAAGAAAGAAAGAAAGAAAGAAAGAAAGCTTTTAGTTGTAGAGACCTTTGAGTCTTAAAAGGTAAGTGGTCAGCAGGTGGGGCAGAGTTTAGGCAGGCATGGGGGAGAGTGCTGATTCTAGATCACTGGAATCAAGGCAGAGAGGAGAAATAAGATGGCACGTTCCAACAACAAGCATGGCTGGAAAACAACATTCAAGGAAGGTACGGGAGGATGGGTAAGGGAAAAGGTTGGCGAGACAGGCAGGGAGCAGATAGAGATGAATATAAAAAAGACAAGAGGAGAAGCATGAAGACCACTCAGGAAGTTACTACAAAGATCCAGGCAGAAGTTGACAAGGGCTGAATCTAGGGCAGTGACATTAAGAATGGAGAGGGACTAATGTTTAGTGATAGCAAGTTCATTGTATGGATGTGACTTAGTGATGGAGAGGATGCTGAGAGGTTAGAGTCTAATATCTAGTATGTCTTCCCAGTTTATGGCTTGGGTGCCTGGCTGGAGAGGAGGAGCCTTGTACTATGTTACTCACTCTCAGTGACAGGAACCTGGCGAAATGAGCGCTTTAGGGTAGGGTTGCTGAATAAAATACAAGACCCTCAGTTAATCTGAGTTTCTGAATAATAACAAATAAAACTTTAGTCGGCAATACGTGGACATAAAGAAAGGTCAGAGTAGAGGTGGCATGTAGTTAATGAGATAGCAGAGGAGATGAATAGGCAGGGCAAGCCTTGAGCTGAGCGATTATTTTTTCACAGAAACCAGAAACAGTCAACAAAAGATCTTGCTCTTGAGCACTTACAGTGATAGCCTGGCTTACTGTACCATATATATGTTAGAATTTTTCCATTTCAATCTGATGCTGGGTAATTTACTTCATGTTGCCATAGTGAAATATTCAACTTGGGCTTAAGAAACAGTACTGTGGAAGTGAGGAAAAAATAGAATCTTACTGACAGCACATTTATGTACCAATTTGTGTTTCAAGATATTCTGGTCATATTTAGACCTAGGAAATCATGATTTCCTAAAAATGTACTCAATTGGATTGATGTTCTTTACTATCCATCTAATTCTGAAAATGTTAATGCGCATGGTTCATTCGATTTCCTTCTCATTTTAGTGGCATTTTTCTTCTTAGCAATTCTGACTTAAGTATGGACTGGGGAAATGAATTTTTAGAGAGGCAGGAGGAAGTTGCTAGGCTGACAAGAAAGACTTTTTTTTCTCACAGTATGTTCTGCTTTTCTAGAAAAATACTACCTAGTTATTGTCACTAAAATATCTCCAAGTGAAAATAGACCCTTAGCTTTCATTTGTTTAGAGCAGTGATAGCAAAGGAGATAGAATGATAGATATTTCTATCAAGTTAAAACATAGATGTAAAGGAGAACAGAACAGGAGACTCTAAAAACAATATCAATTGGCATCTATAAGACTACTAGAAGCCGTATGTTGCAAGAATGGTCCTCAGAATTGACCAATTTCTGTAGGCTGGGTTGCTAAGAGTCATACAGAAGTGGGATTTGGAGTTGGATCTTAGAGAATGGGTATAATTTACATAAGAGAGCAAGAAGGACATTCCAAGAGGGAAGGCAACTTGGGCAGATGCATAGAAGCAGGACCTCACCACAGTCTCTGTAGGGTACGGTCAGATTACTAACCTACCTGAACAAGGAGACTGTGTTGGGGAATCAGAAGGAGTCAGTTTGAATAAAAGTGCAATAACAGAGGGTCTTAAAAGTGATACAGAGGAGTTCTGGCAAAAATGAACCAACAAAACCAATATTTTCCTGAGATGATTCTGGCATTGTAAAATGGATGAAGGATTAGAGGCAGGAGATAGGGGAAAGAAAGAGGGACTAGCTAAACAGCTGTGTGGCTCAGTTATGCTAGATAAAAGGGACTCTAGATCCATGCCTTCTTGGAACAGTTACTGAATTATCACTGCATTCTGCTCTTTCTGTAGGGCAGGCAGGGGTCAGCAAACTGCATCTGTAAAGGGCCAGATAGTTTATATAGAGTTTATATAAATTCATATACAGTTTATATAAGCCTAAACAGTATATAGTTTAGGCTTTGGGAGCCATAAGGCAATCTCCGTTCCAACTACTCAACCTTGCCATTGTAGCAAGAAAGCAGCCATAATTAATACCAAAAACAAATGGTGTTGGTCTTCCAATAGAATTTTATTTACAAAACTGGGCAATGGGGTAGATTTGGCCTGTGTGCCATAGTTTGCCTACCCCTGCTCTATGGCATTAGGTAAATCCAGGTTTATAAAGCTTTTGGACAACTTGGATGAAAAGCACTACTATGTAATTCTAGTTACCTATTTTCCTTGTTATTCAGACAGTTAAACTCTTTAGCCTATAAACAACATATGTGGGCAGGGAAAATTCTTTCTTGGATTGTGCTTTCTCTAGAGTGGAATTAGTGTCATTATTATTGCTAATATGTTGTTCCCTAGTCATCTGTCTCATTATTTTTATGACTCATGTCCCTGTGATGAAGGCAATAAATGGAATGAGTGATCTTCATAGAATGTGAGCGTAAGAGAGGGGGGACAAATTGGCATGTGTGATGGAAATGATCCAAGTCTATCTTGAAATCTTAGGGCGATATAAAAATAAGACCACGTGTATTGTTGTGATATCATGCAAATTTCTAAAGGTGTATCTGTCAAATGCATGAATATTTTGATTAAGATTCAGTTGTTCAGTTTCAGCAACTCTCAGCCCAGGAATAAAGCAAGCAGGGAATGCAGAGTTGGGCTAGAGGAGATAAGGATTAGGTGTAGGAGGACAGAAAAGGAAGAGACAGAATAAGGAAGAAGGAAGATAAAGGGGATAAAAGGTAGAGAGACTAGTGAGAGAGAAAGGAGGGCTCCAGTTTCTGGCTTTGCTCAAGGCTGTAAGTAGATCCATGTGTATACAAGGAAAGCTTGCTCATAAAAGCAAGCTTCCAAAGGGACTGATCTGAATACATATAATTCTAGGACTTTCTTCTGTTGACAAGAAAAATGCACAACCTAAAAGTTGCAAGTTATGTTTTATTCAGGGACCTTACTAGAGCCTGGGAGACAGCCTCTCAGATAGCTCTGAGGAGCCAGGATATAGGAGTTTTCCCTGGGGGGGAAATTGTACTTCTTAGTCTCTAACCTAGAGAAATTCTAGCACACTTGCATGACAGAAATATACAGCATCTGTGTATTAGCTAAAAATTGTCAATAACTTAAATGTTCGCCACATACACAAAAATAAGCTCAAAATGGATTAAAGACCTAAATGTAAGGCCAGAAACTATCAAACTCTTCGGGGAAAACATAGGCAGGACACTCTATGACATAAATCACAGCAAGATCCTTTTTGACCCTCCTCCTAGAGAAATGGAAATAAAAACAAAAATAAACAAATGGGACCTAATGAAACTTCAAAGCTTTTGCACAGCAAAGGAAACCATAAACAAGACCAAAAGACAATCCTCAGAATGGGAGAAAATATTTGCAAATGAAGCAACCGACAAAGGATTAATCTCCAAAATTTATAAGCAGCTCATGCAGCTTAATAACAAAAGAACAAACAACCCAATCCAAAAATGGGCAGAAGACCTAAATAGACATTTCTCCAAAGAAGATATACAGACTGCCAACAAACACATGAAAGAATGCTCAACATCACTAATCATTAGAGAAATGCAAATCAAAACTACAATGAGATATCATCTCACACCAGTCAGAATGGCCATCATCAAAAAATCTAGAAACAATAAATGCTGGAGAGGGTGTGGAGAAAAGGGAACCCTCTTGCACTGTTGGTGGGAATGTAAATTGATACAGCCACTGTGGAGAACAGTATAG
Source organism: Aethalodelphis obliquidens (assembly GCF_003676395.1). Lineage (NCBI taxonomy): Eukaryota > Metazoa > Chordata > Mammalia > Artiodactyla > Delphinidae > Aethalodelphis > Aethalodelphis obliquidens. Next base: position 23,519 of record NW_020838054.1, read on the forward strand.
AGGTTCCTTGAAAAACTACAAATAGAACTACCATATGACCCAGCAATCCCACTACTGGGCATATACCCTGAGAAAACCAAAATTCAAAAAGAGTCATGTACCAAAATGTTCATTGCAGCTCTATTTACAATAGCCCAGAGATGGAAACAACCTAAGACTCCATCATCGGATGAATGGATAAAGATGTGGCACATATATACAATGGAATATTACTCAGCCATAAAAAGAAACGAAATTGAGGTATCTGTAAGGAGGTGGATAGACCTAGAGTCTGTCATACAGAGCCAAATAAGTCAGAAAGAGAGAGACAAATACCGTATGCTAAAACAGATATATGGAATTTAAGGAAAAAAATGTCATGAAGAACCTAGGGGTAAAACAGGAATAAAGACACAGACCTACTAGAGAATGGACTTGAGGATATGGGGAGGGGGAAGGGTAAGCTGTGACAAACTGAGAGAGTGGCATGGACATATATACACTACCAAACGTAAGGTAGATAGCTAGTGGGAAGCAGCCGCATAGCACAAGGAGATCAGCTCTGTGCTTTGTGACCGCCTGGAGGGGTGGGATAGGGAGGGTGGGAGGGAGGGAGACGCAAGAGGGAAGAGATATGGGAACATATGTATATATATAACTGATTCATTTTGTTGTAAAGCAGAACCTAACACACCATTGTAAAACAATTATACGCCAATAAAGATGTTAAAAAAAAAAGTTCACCAATAGAGGAATGGATAAATATGCATATATCCTCCAGACGCACTGAATGAAAAAACAGGTTCCATAACATATGTAGACTACAATACCATTTATGTGAAAATAACACATACAAAACTGCTACATTTTCAGAGTATTTCAGTACATAAGAAATGTTCTAGAAAGATTAATATTAAATATTTATTTATATTTATTTATAATACTTATTTACTTATTTATTAACAAGGAGAATATACTACTTATGGAATTAAAAGGTAACTGGAAAAAAGTGGAAGAGCTACAGGAAGGATATAGATCAATGTGAGGGGAGCTCCTCAAAAGAAGACTAAGATCAGAAAGGCCAGTGCTGCCATGGAAAGCCCACAGAGCATTAACTCAGACCTGGCTCTAAAGACTCTGACACCTCTAAAATACGACCCATGCAATTTTAACTTTTCTTAGTCTCAGTTTTCTCATTTGTGGAAAGTGAATACTAATATTTATCCTTTGCATCCTATTTCACATCACCCATTTTATTTACAGCATTATCTTTATCTGAAATAAACTGGTTCACTCATTCATGCTCCTGTTATTTGCCTATTGCCCAGTCTTCACATCACACCTTTTGAGAGTAGACCTGCCTTCTTTATCACAATGTCCTGAGGTCCTAAAAACAGTATTTAGCACACAGGAGTTACTTGACCACTTCAGACCTGTTTTAGCCTCACGGCCTTTGCACACAGTCATCTCTTTGTCTGAAAAACACTTCCTCCCACCTCCTCAGAGCTGGTTCTTTTCTGTCACACAGGTCTCAGCTACAATGTCATCTCCACAAAGATACCTTTCCTGACAACCCTATCTAACATTGCCTTCCCACACCATCACTTTCTAACACATGCCAAAGCTTCATTTTCTTCATAGCACTAATACTTGAAAAATATTTATTGATTTATTTACTTAATAACTTATTACTATTTTCTTTTATTTTGTGTCTCTCCAAACTAAAGTGGAAGCTAGCATTAGAGCAAAGGCTTTATATGTGCCATTTGACAAATATAGCCCCAATACTTAAAATGCTTGGAACAGAGTAGGTGCTCAATAAATACTGAATGAACAAATGAATGAGTATATTCATGCATGAATGCCTACAAGCAAGCCAATATAGCTATATGGGAGACAACAAGGGAAAGCATGCTAGAGGATGAGATACAAAAGATTTAGCACACAGGGTACTGGCTCTTTGTAGATCACGTTAACTAGTATTTTTCTATAATTTAGCTAGACAATTTGTGTTCCTCAACATGTAGACATATTTTTAGAATTATCAGAATGGAGCAGATACCGACCACTACTCCCCTTGTCCACGTCACCATTATTTGTTAGCTACACTAATGCAGTAGGCTTTAAAATGATCATGATTTGCTATTTTTTCTCTTTATTAATAAATATCTCACGTGTGTCATACCTTAAATTATGTGCTAAGGATACAAAGAAAAACCAGATTATCATCTTTGCCCTCAAGAGGCTCATAGCAGTGTTGAATGATACCTATGGCAAACAAAATCATCAGCTGTAAGATCCAATAACAAAAATACCATATGAGAAGTATAAACAAAGTTTTATAGAAATGCAAAGTTTTTTTGAGTGAGGAGTCCAGGGAAGACATTATGAATAAGGGAACACTTTAGCCAGACCTTGAAGGATTTATAGCCTTTTGACAGTGATGATAAGGGTGACTAATGCAGGCTAAGGAAAGAACAAGAGGGAAAGCATGGAGATGGGAAAGCCTATGGATTATTTCAGAATTGGCGAACAGCACAGTTTGATTGAAGCAGAAGTATAATAAAAGAATAGTGAGATATGACGTTGTAAAAAAGTAGGTTAGGAGGCTTGAAAATAGTGGAGAAGTAGAAGAGAAAGTGTGGTGGAACAAAAGAGGGAGCCAATAAATAAACGACACAAAAGAGGGCTCAGCTGATGTTAGACAATGGAGTCAACAGTGAAGCCAGTGTAGGGGTCTGAATGTCAGGCTAGGACCTATCTGGGGCTGACCACAGTGGAAAAGGGTACGGTTACAATTACAGGTCAAAGAGGCAAGGGATCCTGGAATAGCAGCAGGGACACTACTGAAAGAGCCTATGCAGGGGTCCAGGCTGCTCTAGGTGACAAATGAATCTGAACTAAGTAATGGTCTGGAGAGAATAGGAAAGGGGCTGGACATCACTGGGAGGCCAAGGCCTTGTGGATACTCAGTGCAAGTGAGACAGCAGGAGATTTGAGAAAACAGAATGTCTGGACTTCAGTTTGAGAACTTGAAAATGGAGCATTTCAAAGTGATAATGATATTTAAGGCGTGAGATTGCTTATGCATAACTGAAGTGTAGTAGAGATAAAGCTTCTTGAAGTTGAAGGTGTTGTAATTTGAGTACACTAGATAAATTTTTAAAAGACAAGAGCATTGAAGATGGTGGAATAGAACCCTGAACTCACCTCCTCCCACAGGCAAACCAAAATTACAACTATTTATGAAGCAACTATGGATGAGCACAACCTAAAGACTAGCAGAAAAAAATTTTCACAACTAAAGATATAAAGAAGGAACCATAACAAGATGGGCAAGAGGGATGTAGACGTGATATATTCAAAATCCATACACCCAGGTAGACAACCCACCAATGGGAGGATAATCACAACTGCAGAAGTTCTTCCTGAAGAGCAAGGGGTCCAAGCCCCACATCAGGCTCCTCAGCCTGGAGGTCCTGCACCAGGCAGACGACCCCTGAATGTCTGGCTTTGAAGGCCAGCGGAAAGCTGGAGGGCTGTAAGAAACAGAGACTCTGCTCTTAAAGGGTGCATACAAAATCTCGCATGCTCCAAGATCCAGCACAGAGGCAGTAATTTGAAAGGAGCCTGGGTCAGACCCACTTGCTGATCTTGGAGAGCCTCCCCGAGAGGCAGGAGGCAACTGCAACTCCCCCTGGAGACACAAACACTAGCAGAAGCCATTTTTCAGGAGCTCATTCTACCACGATGACACTAGTACTGGCAAGCACCATTCTGGAGTCCTCCCTCTAGCCTATTAGTGATGGGGACCCACCAGCTGGTCTGCACCAGTCCCAGGACCTCCATAGGCTGAGCAGCCAGCTGCATGGGGACCCAGAGCTGCCCACCGGAAGGCCAACACCAGCCCCAGGTTCAGCCAGGTCCCCCAGCAAGACGCCCCAGGACATGGCACTGCCCACCAGTGGGCAGGGGGCAGCCCCGGGATCCCAAAGACCCTGCACCCAGCTGCCCTGGGAACCGGCCCAACTCATCAGCATGTGGCACCAGCCCCAGGACTCCCAGGCCCTGCAGCCAGCCAACCTTGGACCCAGCCCCAGACCCACAACCAGTGGCCCTGGCCACTGGCCCTGCTCACCAGTGGGCCGGTGCCAGCCCTGGAACCCTCAGATCCTACAGCCAGCTAACCTGGGACGTGGCCCTGCCCCCCTGTGGACAGCTGAAGAGACATTTTTCCAAAGAAGACATACAGATAGCCAACAGACATATGTAAAAGGTGATCAACATCACTAATCATCAGGGAAATGCAAACCAAAACCACAATGAGATATCACTTCACACCTGTCAGAATGGCTATTTATCAAAAAGAGAACAAATAACAAGTGTTGGCAAGGATGTGGAGAAAAGGGAACCCTCATGCACTGTTGGTGGGAATGTAAATTGGTACAGTCACTATGTAAAACAGTATGGAGGTTCCTCAAAAATAGAACTATCATACAATCTAGCAATTCCACTTCTGGGTATTTTTCCAAAACAAAAACACTAATTTGAAAAAATATTTGTTATACAGCAGAAACTAACACAACATTGTAAAGCAATTACACTCCAATAAAGATGTTAAAAAAAGAAGAAAAGATATATGCACACCTATATTCATTGCAGCATTATTTACAATAGCCAAGATATAGGAGTAACCTAAGTGCCCACTGAAAGAAGAATGGATAAAGAAAATGTGGTAAATATACACAATGCACTACTACCCATCATAAAAAAGAATGAAATCTTGCCATTTGCGACAACATGGATGGACCTATAGGGTATTATGCCAAGTGAAATAAGTCAGACAGAAAAAGACAAATACTGTATGGTACCACTTATATGTGGAAACTAAAACAAACAAACAAATGAGCAACTATAACAAAACAGAGAGTCACAGATACAGAGAACACAGGTGGTTGCCAAAGGGAGGGGAGTGAGAGGATGAGTGAAATAGGTAAGGGAGATTAAGAGGTACAAACTTCCAGTTACAAAATAAATGAGTCACTGGAGTGAAACGTACAGCATGGGGAATATAGTCAATAATACTATAGTATCTTTGTATGGTGACAAGTAGTAAGTGGACTTACTTATCATAGTGATCATTTTGTAATGTATAGAAATATCGAGTCACTACATTGTGCATCAGGAACTAACATAGTGCTTTAGGTCAATTATACTTCAAAAAACAAAGAAACTCCTAGAAAAAGAGATCAGATTTGTGGTTACCAGAGGCGGGGATGGTGGTGGGAGGGGGAATTGCATGAAGGTGGTCAAAAGGTACAAACTTCCAGTTATAAGACAAATTAGTACTAGGGATGTAATGTACAACATGATTAATATAATTAACATTGCTATATGTTATGCATGAAAGTTAAGAGAGGGACTTCCCTAGTGGCGCAGTGGTTAAGAATCCACCTGCCAATGCAGGGGACACAGGTTCGATCCCTGGTCTGTGAAGATCCCACACGCCGTGGAGCAGCTAAGCCCGTGTGCCACAACTACTGAGCCTGTGCTCTAGAGCCCGTGAGCCACAACTACTGAGCCCGCGAGCCACAACTACTGAGCCTGCGTGCCTCAACTACTGAAGCCAGCGCTCCTAGAGCCCATGTTCCACACCAAGAGAAGCCACTGCAATGAGAAGCCTGAGCACCGCAATGAAGAGTAGCCCCCGCTCGCCACACCTAGAGAGAGCCTGTGCGCAGCAACGAAGACTCAATGCAGCCAACAGTAAAATAAATAAATTTTTTAAAAAAGTTAAGAGAGTACATCCTAAGAGTTCTCACCACAAGGAAAAATAACTTTTTCTTTTATTTTGTATCTATATGAGATGATGGATATTCACTAAAATTATTGTATTAATCGTTTCATTATGCATGTAAGTCAAATCTTTATGCTGTACACCTCAAACTTATACAGTGCTGTATGGCAATTATATCCCAATAAAACTAGAAGAAAAAATAATGAAATAAAAGACAAGAGTTGCATAAATCATCAGTTAGGCAAGAAAGAGTGAATGTAACCTCTTAAAGAGCAAATTCTTAGTAAGTAATTTGTGCAGGAGCAAATCTTGACTTAATTTCTTTATTCTTGTTTTAAGGATCTATCATATATAGAACTTTCAAAGACATATAATTGTCAGCTATGTTTTACTTTTGCAAAAGGTAGCTCAGAATACTCCTTTAAAGTATAATAGAATGTAAATTACAAATTGCACATTAACTGTACTGCTTTCTTGGAATTTCTAATCTAATTGATTTAGTGAGGGTTCAATCTACTCCCAATGAGCTAGGAGAGTTTAAGCAGATCATTTAGTAAACATCATCATTGAACCATTAAAGTCACAATCAGGGAATTATTATTTATTTGGTTTGGTATTTGATGCTAGTAACATGTTATTTGCTATATATAAGAATAGTAAACATTTTAATTGATGACATTTCATTCCACCTATATAAAGTATAGGCATTTTTTTATCTTTAATATTCCCAGTATGACTAAAATAGTTGAAGGAACTTTTCTCAAATGATTAACAATTCAGGTGAGTTGTTTATCATTTGACATTACCAGGAGTTTAAAAAAATCTCTCAGTCTAACTTTTATAATTACATTAATTGAACATGACTCAACAGCATGAATTACTCATACTGTCATTACCTTAAAGTTTCTGGCAGTATTAAAAAGACTGAGGAAAATGTGGACAAATAGCTCGAGTTTCAAAAGATTCCATGAAGTCATCAAATATCTATTATGGGCTTCTCAGATATAGTGGTGTGACAAATATCTATTATGGGCTTCTCAGATATAGTGTGTCTTACTGTAAACTGAAATAATTAAGGTCTCTTTGACCTTGGCTGCATTTTAGTGGTGGTCTTTGCAAAGAAATACAAATTGTGTTTTAATAATTTTCCTTCTCTCATAGCATAAAAGAAGCCTTATTTTCAATGTGTATCCATTTTTAGGGACTTCTAAAGCATCTGAAGACAACTAAGGCCACCTAGGTCTCCATCTCCCAATGTTTCCTCCAAAACAATAAAAGAAAAACAGGAAGGAAAAAATAAGCCTACACAAAAACCAAGACAAAAGAGAGGAAATAGCAACAGGACCCAATGTGGGTCTAAAAACTGTGAGAAAGTGTAAACCCATCCTCAGTGTGAAAATACTAAAAACAAGTGTCTGAACATAGATAACAGAGGACTTTAAAACTACATGCAATTTGAAGGTGCAGTCTTCAAAACTCATAGTTTCTTGGAGAGAAAAGTGGTAAGAGGAAGAGAAAAGCATCCATTGGCAGTTGGATGGTGAAGTTGAAAAGGAGCAAAAGAGAAAATTTTAGGGGTCACGCAAGACAAGAGATCCATAAAATCAGAGAACACACAATCACTCCCCACCAACCAAAACAAACAAATCCACTGAAGTATCTGGACTTTGCTATTCTGACAGAAGGGTGTGTCATTAAACTAGGAACCCTGTAAAACACACACCACCACAAAAATGAATAAGAAGAAAATTAATGGTTTACATAGGGTTCTAGGAAAAACTAGAAAATTAAATTCAGTACATAACAACTGAGGTAGCCTAACCCCAGAGAAGCAATCATGAAGCAAAAAAAAAAAAAAAAAAGTTAATGTAGGATAATACTCCAAATGAAATTAAATGGACACAAATAAAACTTTGGTGACTTTTTTTTAAATTACCTTGAATCAGAAATTCAAAAGCTAAAAACAGAAATGGGCAAAACACAGGAAGAAATTAAAAGAATTGACTGAACTCAGGAAAAAAATGGAACAAAAATAAGACATTTTATAAATGAAGAATAAATTACAAGGTTCTCAAGTGAGAATGGACCTTAGTAAAAGTTAATAAAATGCACTGAAGAATATTTAGGATCAAGAAAACAACCAATAGAATGAAAATGAGATCAGGAAAGTAAAAAGGGTAGCACAGAAAGTAAAGGAAATAGAAGACAAGCAAAGAAGGAATAACATATTATTGCCGTCCTGGTAAAAAGATAAGCAATAGAACAAAACTGTTACTTAAAATTATAATCCAAGAAAACTTTCCAGAAATAAAAAAGACCTATGTCTACCTACACATTGAAAATACACAAGTCAACTCCAAGATATAGCCTACTTCAACTACAAGATTTCAAAGATGAAGATAAAATCTTCAAGGCCTACAGGCAAAAAGATCAAGTACCATACAAAGGCAAAAGCATTCAACTGACACCAGACATTCAAAAACAGTATTATAAAGCAAAGCAAAAATGGACCAGCATTTTACAAATACTCAATGAAATTAATTATGAACTAGGGCTTTTATATCCAACAAAATTGCCCAATAAGTATCAAGGCTTTTAAACACACACACACACACACACACACACACACACACAGTTTTTCAACATACAAAACCTTAGGGAATTCTGCACCCATGAGCTCCTTTTGAGAAATCTACTAGAACAAATATTGGCAAACTACATCCATCGATTACTTCTAGCCTGTCCTGTTTTTGTATGGGGACTGAGATAAGAATGGTTTTTACATTTTTTAACTGGTGAAAGAAAATTTTAAAAATAACAATATTTTGTGACCTGTGAAAATGATATGCAAGTTAAATTTCAGTGTCTATAGATAAAGGTTTATGGGAATACAGCTACATTCATTTGTTTATTGTCTACAGTAGTTTTTGTGCTACAAAAGCAGAGCTCAGCAGTTGTGACAGAGACCGTATGGCCTGCAAAGCTTAATATATCTACTATCTGGCCTGTCAGAGAAAAAGTTTGCCAACTTCTGCACTAGAAGATAAGCTTCTCTCAACCAAAAGATATTTGGAAGAATTCAGCAAAAGGACTGATAGTAAAGCATTTTGGTAGGTAGCTAGGTAAGTGGATTGAGGGATGGATGGATGATACAGATTTACAGACCAAAACAAATTTGGGAGAAATGAGAGTGAAAGACTCATATATAAATGTTATATGTTTTGACAAAGTAAAAGCAATTCAACCAATAAATGGGATAAAGGAAAGCAGAGATGAAAATAGAATAGCCAATAGACAGAAAGTATGATACAAATAAAAAGTGATAAACCAGACATCAATAGGGTAAATAAGAAAACAAGAAACTATGTATATTTAAAAAGGTACAAACACAAAGATAACCACCAGAAAAAAATGCAAACTTTTCTAAACCCCTAAAATATGTGTGTGTTAAATTAAAGAACAAAGGATACACATTTTATAGAGAAACATAGCAAATATAATAAAATACACACAATTATAAAAGATTGTGACAAAACTGAGAATAAACAGATACTTCATAAAATTAAACGGGCTTTACCTAATCAGTAAAAAAAGACAATTTTCAATTTCACTCACAGAGCAAAACACAACTCTCAAGAAACACACCTCAAGCTGATTCAAAAAGCCTATAAAGAGAGGGACAAAGGTATACCAGACAAATGGAAACAGAAGTATGGAAACAGAAAAAGAGCAGTAAATTCAAGTCCCAAAGCAAAATGACATAACAAAAGAGGGACAATTTTTTATACGAAAGGCCACAATGCAGAATGATGATACATTTAAGAATATTACCAAATAGTAAGCAACAAACTTAATGAAATAAAAACTATGGAAATTGCAAGGAGTCAGAAACAGCAATACAGCAAGAAAAGGAGACTTTAGTACTCCACTCTCAGGACAAAACAGATAGAGTGGACAAAAATTCAGTAAGGAGAGAGAAGACCTAAACAACATAATCAACAAGGTAGAATTTATGAACATATGTACAACTTTTCACTCTGATCATAGAGAACACACCTTTTCAATAGCCCATGGCATATTCACAAAAACTGATCAGACATTAAGTTACAAGAAAACATCAATAAATTTCACAAAGGAGCAATATTACAAACAACCCTCACCAATCATAAAGCAGTTAAACTAGAAATTACTAATAAAAACAAAATTCATTCATTTTTGTCAAGCAAAGAAAATTGATATTTGCAATCCTTCCACCATTAGCGAATATAACTAAAAAAAAAAAATCACAGGCACCTACCATGTGCCAGGCACAGGGATTCAGAGATAATCAGCTGTGATCCTTGCCCTCAATAGCAGCAAGTCTGGCCCCATGAAAAGAAAGAAACAATCAGCATACAATACAGTGAGGTTTGCAACAACAGCTACAACAGTTGCAACAACAGTTAACTGCTGTGGCTTCCAGCTCTTCTAGATGCCCTGGTACTAAATAGATACAATCTCCATAGGAATACCCTTAGTTTTGGGGGTTTTGGGCCATGCTGGGGCATGTGGGATCTTAGTCCCTACCAGGGATCGAACCTGCGCCCCCTGCAGTGGAAGTGCTGAGTCATAACCTCTGGACCGCCAGGGAAATCCCCAGGAATATCCTTATTTTTAGGAAATACACACTTTTATATTTAGCAGAAGGGGCCATGAGGCACACAAGTGACTCTCAAGTGGTTCAGAAAGATTGAGAGTAAATGATGAAGCACATGGAGTAAACTATAAAATACAAAAGTGAACTCTGGGTAAAGGGTATCTGGTTTGCTCATACTGTTCATATCTCGGAACATTTTTAAAGTTTGAAATTGTTTCCAAAGAAAAAGTTTGAGTAAAAAACGAAACCACCTCTATAGCAAGGCATTTCCTCCTTTAAAATTAATATCTGTGATATGAAAGAAAAAAAATATCTCAAGATTTTCAGCTTTTCTATTTACCTTTATATGAATCTTTCCTGGCTATGTTTTCTTTTTCTTATACCATGTTGCACACCTTGCTCAAATGCCTGTTTTTAGACTCTGTCTAAATATTTATAAATAATTCCTTTCCATTTCTTTTAAATTTGCTCTTTTCGATGAGATTGAACTTTGGTTATTTAAGCCAATATTCCACAATATGAACACAAAGTTGAAAACGACTAATCTTAGGGAAACCTTTGAAATTTAGGAATTACATGGTTCACACTTCTAACAGCAAAGCCCGTGTCCTTGAAGAGCTTCACTTTTGAGATGCAAAGAGACCTGACTAAAGAGGATAGGGAAAAGATGTGGCACATATATACAATGGAATATTACTCAGCCATAATAAGAAACGAAATTGAGTTATTTGTAGTGAGGTGGATGGACCTAGAGTCTGTCACACAGAGTGAAGTAAATCAGAAAGAGAAAAATACCGTATGCTAACACATATATATGGAATCTAAGGGAAAAAAAAAGGTCATGAAGAACCTAGGGGTAAGACGGGAATAAAGACACAGGCCTACTCACAGAAAATGGACTTGAGGATATGGGGAGGGGGAAGGGTAAGCTGTGACAAACTGAGAGAGTGGCATGGACACATATACACTACCAAACGTAAAATAGATAGCTAGTGGGAAGCAGCCGCATAGCACAGGGAGATCAGCTCGGTGCTTTGTGAGCACCTAGAGGCATGGGATAGGGAGGGTGGGAGGGAGGGAGACGCAAGAGAGAAGAGATATGGGAGCATATATATATGTATAACTGAATCACTTTGTTATAAAGCAGAAACTAACACACCACTGTAAAGCAATTATACTCCAATAAAGATGTTAAAAAAAAAAGAGAATAGGGAAAAATAGAATCGTCAGGGTTGCTAGAGAAATCAGGTAGTGAGTTCCAGACGGTGGCAGAGCCCTATTTTGAAGGACAAGTAGAGTAAGGGAACAAAAAAACCCCAAAAAAACAAACGAACAAACAAAAAAACGGTAAAGACAAAGGAACAGCATTTACTTGTAAAGTATATAGGCTTATGAAGAAAACAGCTTCCCTCCTCCTCATCTTTTTGGCTTACCTGAGACAAACTTCTTCCCCTTCATGTCCGGCACCGCTAGAGCTCCCGGGACAAATGGTCTCGTGAAGAGAAAAAACGGTGTCGTCAGAAGGATTAACCGCCCCTACGTCGCATCCTGTTTCTCCGGGCTCACAGGAAGCACTAACTATCCCCGCCCCATTCTGGGCTCTGATTGGGTCACGTGGTTGAGTCCTGGCCAATGAAATGTGGAGGAATAGGAACCATTTCCGTTTGCCCGTGTCTTCCCCCAGCCCGGCGTGTTTGTGCGCTGAGGGTTTACTTTGTTTCAAAATTAGGCAACATGTTCTACTTGTTCCCTTGTGTTGCTGTGCTGAAAGAGAACGACCTTGTTCTTAGAAAATACCAGGTGATCTTTGACATTGTCTCTTCCCTCATTTGCAATGCATTTACAAAGAATCCAGATTCTGAGGCCCAAGGAGCTGGCAGAGCCACGTGATGGAAGAGACGTGTCTGGCTGACTGCACTGAACTGTGAGATGTGCAATAAATCAATCATTATTTGTTAACCCTCCCCCAACACCCCACTAGATACTCTACACTTTAGAGAGGTTTTGAAGATTAAGTAAGGACCATGCCTGGCACAAATTATTACAGAAGTGGTTACTATTATTATACTTTGTTTTGCAGAGATATTCTTGGCTTCAAAGATGTTTACCAGCTGTATAACCCAAAAACAGTTCTATAAGTTCTTCAAGCTCCTCTCCTCATCTGAAGATGGAGAAAACCCATTTAACATTTGTCCCCTAATATATATCAAATACATATATATTTGGATACAAATATCCCCTAATATATACCAAACAGTTATCTAAGTTCAGAAGACATAAAATTGAACAAGATCTATAAGGTCCTTGATTTCACGGTGCTTACATTCTAGTAGGGACTGAGGTTATAAACGTAAAAACAAATATTATAGGGAATAAAATAACACAAATTATTATGACGACTATAAACAAGGCGACTTGATAGTGATGGACTGGGAATTAGATGTAATTTAGATTGGGCAACTTAAAAAGTTATTACTGAGCAGGTGGCATTTGAGCTAAGACCTGAATGGCATGAAGGAGCTGGTTGTGGGTGCAAAGTTCAAGGAGAAGAATGCCCCAAATAGAGGGAACAACCAGGGCACAGGCTCTGAGGAGGAAATAAGCTTAGCATGTTAATAAACAGGCCAATGTAGCTAGAGTGGTTGGTGAATGTGGGAGAGAGTAGGATAAGATGAGGTTGGAGACTGAAGTAGGAGCCAGATCGTGTTGAGATTTTCTAGTCACATCAAGTATTTTGGACTAAGATATAAGACAGTTTAAGATTTTAAGCAGGGGAATGGCATGATATGATTAAACTTCAGATAGATAATTTTGGCTGCTGCATGGAAATTGGGCTATAGGGCAAGCAGCAAGAGTGAAAGTCAAAGGACAAATTAGGTGACTATTGTAATTATTTAGACAAGAGATGATGGTAGCTTGAGCTAGACTGGTAGCAGTGGAGATGGAAAGAAATGATTTGGTATATGTATTTTAGTGGTAGAGCCAACAAGACTTGGAAGTGCATTGGATATGGAGGAGAGGATGCAGTAATTCCCGAGTCCTGGGCTTGTGCAATTAGGTAACTAGGTGATGTTATTTACTAAGATAAGGAAGATTAGAAGAAAAAGAGGTTTTGTGTCACTTCTCTCTCTCTCTCCCCCCTCTCTGTCTTTGAGAGGAGGAATCTCCTGTGGTCATATAAATAAGTTATACTATTAATAAAAATGAATGACAGTAGCATCCATTTTGTTGAAGTAAGAGTATTGTTGTGTGTGAGTGTGTGTGTGTGCACGCACATGCAGTATACAGTCATTAGATATGGCTTTGGCCCAGCTGAGTATGTAAGTGCTGCTTCTAGAAAGTTAGGAGATTCCTGTACCAGAGCACTGATCATCGAGATCTGTAGCTCAAACAATGGAGGGTGCCCAAGTCTTTGGTCCAGCAGAGCTAATAAATCCAGGCAGCAGCTAACTTAGGACCTCAGGGGAAAACACGACCATCTTGCATTGCCTGGTGGTCTGGATGTTTTGGAATTCCAGAGCAAATGGGTTTCCCTTCTTCAAAGCTTTATGTGTTCAGAGATTTTATCTTATGAAAGTCGCTGATAAACATGTTGGCCAGAATAATGCACTGTGGCACTGTTCCAGATTTTCACTAGAGAATTTATAAAAACAAAGCTCTAGTAAGATGTGTACATTTATCACATTTATTTTAGTTTTATTGCAAACATATGAAGGGCTGGGATTATGCTGCTCAATATTTATTTTCTCCATCATTGTTTTAATTCTTCACAACAACACTTTTGCACATATGAAACTGGGGTTCAGAGAGATTATAAGACTTGCCAGGGGCTTCCCTTGTGGCGCAGTGGTTGAGAGTCCGCCTGCCGATGCGGGGGACGGGGGTTCACACCCCGGTCCAGGAAGATCCCACATGCCGCGGAGCGGCTGGGCCCGTGAGCCATGGCCGCTGAGCTTGTGCGTCCGGAGCCTGTGCTCCGCAGCGGGAGAGGCCACAACAGTGAGAGGTCCGCGTACCGCAAAAAAAAAAAAAAAAAAAAAAAGACTTGCCAAAGGTCACACAGAGAATAAACGGTAAAGTAGGCCACTCCAATCCAGGTTTGTCTGACACAAAGATCAGTATACTTTTGCCTGTACCAGGTGGTCTCCTGGGTTCCCTATAGAGCAGCTAGACATAATCTGCCTTGTATTTGACAAAGAACAGCTCATTAATGGATTTTCTATAAAAATCAGTTAGAGAATGGTGGAGATTGGGGTCAGCCTCATCCAAATCTCATGGACTGCGGTGGGGGAGAAGTGTAGTCCCCAAAGTAAAATCAAGGGGTCTCTAATATACTGAATTCCAAAATGGTCCCCAAGTTCCTGCCCCTGATATACACACCCTGTATAACCCTTTCTCTTTGACTGTGGGTAGGACCTGTGAATATGATGTGATATCACTCCTGTAATTATGTTACATTACATGGCAAAGGTGAAAGAACTTTTCTGATGTAAGCAGAATCCCTAATCTGTTGATTTTGAGACAGTCAGAAGAAAGAGTATACTGGGCGGGCCTGACCTAATCAGGTGAGGCATTTTATAACCAGGGCCTAGGCCTTCCCTAGAGTCAGAGTCTCAAAGCAGCAGAGATGCTATCTTGCTGGCCTTGAAGAAACCAACCAATAGGTTGCGAACCACCTATGGAAAGGGGAAACCGCTAGGAGCCAAGGTCCTCTGTCCTACTGCAGCAAGAAACTGAACTCTGCCAACAACCTAAATGGGTTTGGAAGAGGACCCCAAACTCCAAATTAGCACATGGCCTAGCAGACACATGTGATTGCAGCCTTATGAGACCCTGAGCAGAAGATCCGGTTCAGACTGCTGAACCGTCCGAAACTGTGAGGTGATAAAGATGTGGGGTTTTAGGGACTTCCCTGGAGGTCCAGTGGCTAAGACTCCACGCTCCCAATGCAGGGGGCCCAGGTTTGATCCCTGGTCAGGGAACTAGATCCCACATGCATGCCGCAACTAAGAGTAAGGTATTTTTTTCTGAGAGGCTGGCTGTTTGTCAGCAGATCTCACCTTTTTATTTGTCTGTTTCCTTCTGTTACTCCCATGACTCTTGGTGTTCACCTATGTTGAGGGTTCCCAAGACCACCCCCAGGTTCAATGATTTGGTAGGATTACTCACAGAACTCAGCATATGGTCTCACTCACACCTATGACTTATTACAGCAAAAAGATACAAAGCAAAACCAGCAAAGAGAAAAGTAACATGGGGATCAAGTCTGGAGGAAACCTGACACACTTTTGCAAGAGTTCTCTCCCAGTGGAGTCACAAGGGATGAACTTAATTCCTCCAGCATTAAACTGTGACAACACAGGCAAAGTGTTGTCTACCAAGGAAGATCATTAGAGACTCAGTGTTCAAGATTTTCAATAGGCTAGTATTGTAGGCACTCTTTGCCTAGCATGTACCAGAATTCCAGACTCCCAAAAGGAAAGCAGGCATTCAGCATAAATTATTGATATACTGTTTGTACAAACAGTTTAAGCAGAGCGAGCCACTGTTTTCAGTTAGAGAATGGTGGGAACCCTCCCCAAATCCAAGTTTCCAGACTCCAACCAATGGCCAAGTCTGCAAGCAAGCCTGTCTAAGGATAGCAATCTCAAGCCTGCTATGTTAAATCTTTCCTGCATATCACCTAAGTGCCACATTCCCATGGTCCTACTGCAGTTATGTGTAATACTCAACACCCCAGTTATACATTCTCTCTAACATAAAGTATATTAGCATATGGATGTCTCAATTCCAGCTGCTATAACAAATTACAGTAGAGTGGGTGTCTTAAATAACAAACTTTTATTTTTCACGTTTCTGGAGGCTGGGAAGTCCAAGATCACGGTGCTGGTGGATCCAGTGTCTAGCGAAGTCGTGCATCCCGGTTTGCAGATGGCTATTTTCTTGTTATATCCTCACATGGTGGAGAACAGAGAGAGGAAGCAAGCTGTCTTCTTATAAGGGCACTGATCCTATCATGAGGGCTTCACCCTCATGACCTAATTATCTCCCAAAGGCCTCACCTCCTAATACCATCACATCAGACATTAGGATTTAAACGTATAAAATTTGGGGAGATCCAAATATGCAATACATAATAATGGATGAGAATCACCTTTATTTATATAGTTTTATAGTCAATCACAAGCAAATATCTATTAAAGCTATTACTAGGAGAGATAAGATCTGATCATGAAAGACCAACACCATGCTGAAAACTGATACTTTGCTGTCCCCTCTAGAAAATCTGGATCTGGAGTGCTGCCTCTATTTCCCCAAGGTTTCTTTCTGCCTTTCTCTGCCCCACAAAAATCAAGATTCCTAAGCAAAGGCCAGGGCCAGAGTTCCATGATATGCTACAAGGGTAGGATCAAGAGCTGTCTCACTGAGCCTTGCACAAATTGGGGCAGGCCATAATCTCAGAGGATCTGTCCCCTCTGATCCAGGCCCATGTTGAGTAGCTCCTTACGGGGTGATCAGAAGCAAAGGACTGCCTTTGTCTCTGCAATTAGGTTTCTGTGATTTTGCTGGCTCCAAAAATCAGTCACTTGTATTATAAATTTTATTTTGGGGACACCAGACAGGTATGGACTATACAGACAGGTGTTTGTGTTTGTTTGTTTCTCCTTGAGCAGGAGTTGCTTTTATTCTGGGATTAAGATGTGCCTTTAAAAAAATGTGCTTTCGAAAGAAGAGGGGAGCCATTAATCAATAGGGTGCCTTTTCAAGGGTACCTTAAATCAATAAAAGCTACCCCTCCCGGGCTTATACAGCTCCAGCAACACAGGGCTTGGTGACTGTACAATGCCCTTGAGCAAACTGGCAGAAAATTTCTCCCTCCAGGAGGAAGTAGGTCCTGGCCATTGTGCCAGGCTTGGTGGACAGAGCTATGGCTGGATTTCCTTTTCCACTCACCCACTCTGCTGGGTACCTTTTGTGCTAACACAGTTGAGTACAAATAGGTGTGATGGGAAGGTTGGCACATCTGTGGCATTCTCTTCCTTTATCCTCTTCTTTGAGAATCAAAGAACCCTGTGCTATAACTTGCCTTCCAATTCAGCTGAACGACCCGTTGCATACAAATGGAATATTTTGGAGTCAGCCCTCACAACTAGACTAACACAGAAAGGGTTGCTTGATACAGGGGAGGAGCATGGTTCCTCACCAGTTGATTTCATCGAGGAATATACATAACTTGTTATTGAATCATTATTCTCAAACGCATCTATAAGATATGGTGATAAATTAGTTTGAAACTTGTCAACGCCCACTTAAGCAGGCAGTCCTTCTTTTCTCTTGCTTGCTCACCCCATTTCTTATCTTTGTTTCTATTTGCACACCACCTCATTCATTCTCATTTGCCATTTGTCTCTGCCGTTCCCTATAGGCCAGTTTGGAGGGCTTGATTGTGCACATAGGTTGATATGGCTAATTCATGCCTCTTGCACTTATGTGTCTTCAGCCCAGGCCACTGGCACAGACTGACTAGTGTCTCTCAATCCCAATCCCAACTTCTAGGGAAAGAGAAAGAATGGGTTGTTGTGAAGATCAAATGGGTTAATGTGGCCTAACGTCCGGCATGTAATAAGCACACTATATGTATGGGATATTGCTCTTCTTCAGAACCTTACTTGGGTGTTCTCTGCCCAGTCTACGTGCCATTACCCTTGCTCCCTTGGCCTCAGCTAGAATAAAGCACTCCTTCCCCATCCTTGCTGCTGAACCTTGTCTACACTTCTGTCTTAATGGAACGTGCGTTCCACGTTCTATTTATTGGCTATTTATTGGCATGCCTGTCTCTCATTCTAGACCACAAGCTTCTTACGGGCATGGGCCAGGTCCTTCTCCTTTTGAACCCACTGGTGGAGCTGGGGTGCTGTGCAGTGCCTAAGGCCTGGTAAGTGCTCCAGAAATGCTTGCTGAACTGAATGGAAGGCATGTTACAGGAATGGTAATTCAACATTATTTTTAGGGTCAAATTTCTCTTACTAGTAGAAACTTGAGTACAGTAAGTCCTCTACATACGAATGAGTTCTGTTCCGAGAGCACGTTCGTTAAGTCCAATTTGTTCGTAAGTCCAACAAATTTAGCCTAAGTACCCCACTGACACAATCGGCTATATACCACTGCTTTTATGCTTGTTTCCGGACATTCTGGGCTTGAAATAAAGATACTGTACTCTATACAGTACTGTACAGTAAAATACACAAAAGCACAACCACTTGTAGAGGATGCACACATGTGACAATGTACACCAGACATGTGAACTTATGTGATTGGACATGCGAACACACGTTTGCATCTTTGAAAGTTCGCAACTTGAAGGTTCGTATGTAGGGGACTTACTTTATTAGCTGCTTTTCTTTGACCCCTCTGCCCTGCCTTGTTTACTTCCAACTGGCAGATTAAAAGGTAGATTTCCAAATAGAAGTTTATCTTTGAGCAATTAATGTGGGTCCAATATTTCCTGGGTCATTTCTGTGGCTCACCAGTGGAGGAGGATTTTAATCCAAGATGAACATCATAGGAAACCAGTGTCACTCAGAGTTAAGCCTACCCTAGCACCTAAAGATGACTTTGAAATGAGAATGTTGGGTGCAAATATGTATGTTTTATACATAATGGTATAATCATCTCCACAATGATGTGAGTCCCAATGCTGATTAACAAAGGGATGACATCCTCAACCTCAATGCTTGTTCCTGGCTTCTTTTCCTTAGCCCCTCTCTTTCCTTTGCATGCTTCTGCCCCCCAGCCCTCACTATCCCTTCTTCCCCTGCCACCTAGCCACCATTCCCCATATCCTCTCAGATGCCTATCTGGCATTGGGGTTTGTTTGTTGCGGGTGTACACGTATCTATTTCCAGTGTTTTTAGCTTGATGATATACAGGCCTTCAGAACACACTGGCACCGTTATTTTTAAGATTGATGCTGACACAGTCCACTTAATGTTCTCATCTCAACTAATTTACCTGCGGGGAGTAAACTCATATGCAAAAGTGAACAAAGAAGAGGGTAGAGGGAACCGGAAGAAAGGGGAACTAGGAGAATATCTTTTACCATTTAACCTCCAAACAACCCAGGAAGAAAAGGAGGGCAGTTTTTATCATCAGCTCCAGTGAAGACATGAAAAAGGATGCAGCTCAGAGAAGTCATTTGCTAATAAAGAGCACCGGTCGGGTTTGAAACCTAGATTTCCTCATCCCCACTTTAATGCTCTTTCCATACCACAAGGATGTTTTTCAAATATGCTGCCTTCTTAAAAAATAAGATCCTCTCTTCTGTACCACGCACCAACCAGATGTTAGTAATTTAGACCAGGGGTCTGCAAACCATGGGCTGTGGGCCAAAATCAGCCTGCCATCTTTTTTGGCATCAATAGCAAGCTAAGAATTTCTTTTACACTTTTTATTCGTTAAAAAATCAAAAGAATAATATTTCATAGCACAGGAAAATTATATGAAATTCGAATTTTCATGTCTATAAATAGGTTTAATGACACAGCCATGCCCGCTCATTTTTATATTGTCCATGGCTGCTTTCATGCTACATGGCAGGGCTGAGTAGCTACAACAGAGATTACAGTATATGGTCCATAAGGCCAGAAGTATGTACTATCTGACCCTTTGCAGAAACACTTTTCTGACCACTGATATAGGTCCTTGCTACCTAGAGTTCTACCCAAGTGCTGATCCCCGGACCATATTAGAAATGCAGAATCTCGGGCACCTTCCAGACCTATGGACTCAGCAGCTGCATTTTAATAAGAGCCCTTGGTGATTCACATGCCCATTAAACCTAGAGAGGCTTGGGCTCAGAAGGCAATCCATGAGGGCTTTCTCTTATCAGACAAGCAGTGTAGGTTACTAGAAAGGGAGCAGCCTTAGGGTCAGACAGGTATGAATTTAAAATTCTGCATTCACTGCTGAGTGCCTTCAGCTTCCTCATCTAGAAAGCGAGGATAAGCATGTGTTCCTCATAAATTTGTTTTGAACTGGATGGCCTATTAGGTTCCTAGTGCTGCCCTAACAAATTACCACCAGTTTGATGGCTTCAAACAACAGAAGTGTATTCTCTCACAGATCTGGAGTCCAGAAGTCCAAAATCAACGTGTCCGCCAGGCCATGACCCCTCTGAGGGCTCGAGGGGAGAAGCATCCCTCGCCTCTTCCAGCTTCTGGTGGTCCCAGGTGTTCCTTGGCTGTAGTTGCATCACGCAACCTCTGCCTCTGTCTTCACATGGCCTTCCTCTGTGTGTGTCCTCTTCTCTTCTTACAAGGACAATAGTCACTGAATCAAGAGATCACCCTAATTCCAGTATCAAATCAGCTCAAGATCCTTAACTGATGACATCTGCAAAGACCTTATTTCCAACTCAGGTCACATTCTGAGGTTCTGGGTGGACATGAATTGGGGTTGGGGGGCAGACACTATTCAGTCCACCACAGGTTGCACCAATCTAGGTAAAATGTCTGACACATTGTGAGCACCTAACACACTTTTCCTCTACCCACTTTTCCCCTTTAACTCAAGCGACTCAGGGCCCAGAATAGAGTGGGAGACTGTTCCAGGAATCTCCAAGTGAATCTTGCCCATTTTGAAAGAGGGGCATCTCCTGGACTAGGACACACAGAAGATGATGCTTTCATGACATGTGTCCTGGAGCTAAACCAGTTCTTTTTTCCTCTGTACATTTTGGAGCAAAAGTTCCTTTCAAGTGAAGGAACAGATGAATGAAAAGAAATAAGCCATAGGCGAGGAAAGCCTCATAGTATAATGCTGTACTCAAAGCTCATTCTCTCCTCTCTGCTGCTGGTGTGCCTGCCTCGGGAACGGATTAATATTCTCTGTGATATTCCTGTGGGCCATGGCTTTCTGTTGTACCCCTGAAGGACAGCTTTTTCCTTTACTATGAAACCTATGTATATCTCAAGAGAAAGTGAGACAGGTATCAAATTTCAACTTGCTCAGGAGCAAATCTGGACAGATGTTAGCTTTGGAGTGAATCAAATATGGGGTCTCCTAGCCAATATCATTGCTGGCAATTTTCAGACCAGCCAAGTTGCATGTGACAAGCTTTTCAGCCAATTCCACAACCCCATTTCCCACTGCCTTTGTAATGTGTAATCAACAACATCTCTTTTCTGAAGTTCTGAGTCACACTGACCTTATGTATTGCACTTGTAATATACAGATCTGGTCTATTACGTGTTAATTACCTCATTAGCCACCAGTGGTTTGCATTCCAAGTTTGTGAATTTCCTGTGAACAGTCTCCCGGAAAGGAGGTCTGTGGAAATCTCCTCAGTACTTAGCAACAAAGTGCTGTAATTTTCAGCACAGCACCTGTCTTGAAACTGAAACAAATTAATAGCTAAACTGACTGCAGCTAGATTACTAACTCAATCTTCTATTCTCCAAGAAGGAAAGAGGTGCAACTTTTTTTTTTTTCCTGAGGTACACGGGCCTCTCACTGTTGTGGCCTCTTCCGTTGCAGAGCACAGGCTCCGGACGCACAGGCCCAGCGGCCATGGCTCACGGGCCCAGCTGCTCCACGGCACGTGGGATCCTCCCGGACCAGGGCACGAACCCATTTCCGCTGCATCGGCAGGCGGATTCTCAACCACTGCGCCACCAGGGAAGCCCTCAAATTCATTTTTAAAAAGGATTGTTTGTTACTTATTTCCTGATCCTGTTTTAGAAGTGTTAAAGGGTATTGAATCATATCCATCAAAATTCTTTGCTCTGCATGTAACAGTTTAAAGAGAATACATTTTCTTTTCTTACAGAGGAATTTGGAGGAGCAAGGTATGTTGCCCCCAAAATAGGAAATAAGGTGGCCTTTGAAGAATTAAACTTTAAGCTCAGTGTATATTAGATTAAAGCAATGTCACCTTGAAACGGTGATTCTCAGCGTTGGCTGCATATTAGAGTCACCTGGGGAGCTTTTAAAAACTATTGATGCCACAAGAGATTCTTATTTAATTGGACCAAGTGATTCTAATCTGCTGTCATGGTTTCAAATCATTGCCTTAAAGAGACAGAGTAGGTTTTAAGGTTTCAGGATTTCACTCACATCACTGAACGCTGCTAAAGAAAGAATGTGTCAGGGTGGTCCAGTGGTTAAGACTCCGTGCTCCCAATGCAGGGGGGATGTGGGTTCGATCCCTGGTCAGGGAAGTAGGATCCCGTATGCCCGCATGCTGCGAGATGTGGCCAAAAAAAGGAATGTGTCATTCATAAGGGGAGAGGGTCTGGTTAGCTAAGGAAACTCTGGGGAAAACTTGTATTTGAGCCCTTTCTGATCACTGGTTTAAAATTTTCACTCCTCACCCTCAATCTCTATCTCCCTTCGTCGCTTTAATTGTCTCCCTTTATGTTTTTGTCCACCTAAAATATTAACCCCATGTGAATATGTAGTTTGTTTGTTTGCTTTTGCCTGTTTTGTTCATGTCTGTATCCCTAATGCCTATTAGGGAGAGCCTAGCACGTGGTAGACATTTATGTCCACTGAATGAAAGAGTAAATGAATGAATAGATGGATGACTGGGGAAATGAATGAATAAGTGAAAGGAATGACAGAAGCAAGTTTTCCTATTTCTTTGGCAAGCAATTCCTACCATAAAAATAATACAAAAGGGCTTCCCTGGTGGCGCAGTGGTTGAGAGTCCGCCTGCCGATGCAGGGGACACAGGTCCGTGCCCCGGTTCGGGAAGATCCCACATGCCGCGGAGCGGCTGGGCCCGTAAACCATGGCCGCTGAGCCTGCGCGTCCGGAGCCTGTGCTCCACACCGGGAGAGGCCACAACAGTGAGGGGCCCCAAAAAAAAAAAAAAAAAAAAAAAAAAAACAAAAGGTTATCTTTAGTTGAGTCCATAAACCATCACAAAGTAATCATTTAAGGTTTGGATTCAAATATATGTTTGCAAAGGAGAGAAAGAATATGCTGTCCTTAAAATGATCTAGTTCCTGTGACAGTGGTAAGTCTCCCCGCATGTTAACAAATCAACATTCATATTATATCATATTATATTATATTATATTGTATTGTATTGTATTATATTCAACACTTTGAATTACAGGTAGAGATAGGGAGAAAAGGGAGAAAATGAACTAGTTGTGCCAACTATTTGATTCTTGTGACACACTTTGTACATTAATAAGTTAGCATTTGGGTTTTATACATTATTCCTGTGATCTTGATTCACACGAGTGCACTCTGAAGCAGTGAGTGGATTCACCTCTCCTCTCCATGTGTGACTCATTCAGGTTTCTGAGTCTTCAATGCCAAGTGTTAGACCTTGGAACAGACTAAATGCACAAGGTCATGAAGACAACCCCATGGAGCCATTTCCACCTCTACCTAAAAGAGACTTTTAACGTTTTATAATCCATACCATGTTTTAATAAACAGAAAGATATAACAATTTTCTTGATTGTGATTTAAAATTTCTAAATACATAGGTGAAGATCACTTCATAATTTGCTTTCCTAGACCACACAAATTGCTCCCTTATCCATCCTCACTCCCACCCGCAATGATTCTGGTTTGTTCACTTGGTTGAAAAGCATTGCTCCAAAGGAGGCCTCCACTAGCACACCTGTAGGGTCAACAGTTCCTCTGGCCTTCCACTATGACAGGCAGGCCACCTTTATGGGTACCAACGTCTGCTTCCTCATAATGAAACTGAATCCCCCTAAAACCGAGTTCCTCCGCCGAGTTTATGATTAACCTCTCCAAAACTCTATTCTCTGTCTTGTACCACCCCTGTTCCCCTCAAGATTGAGGAGTAACAAAGAAAAGGGGGGATTGAAACCAGACAGGACTCTGCAGGGTCCTCCCGGGTATGAAAGCCCCTCTGTGTCCCCTGTTTCTTGTTTGTAGAAAAAAAGGCTTTAGTCTCCTAGGCCTTCCCTGAGTTCCAAAGAGTAGACCCAGCAGTTAGTTGGATGATAGAATCACAGGATTCCTAGTTCCTCCTGAAGGGATACAGATAACAGTCTGATTCATATCTTTGAATTATTCTACAGAAACTAAGACCCCCACCCAGATGGAGGATGGTAACTACATGCTGACCACAAGCACTAGATCCCAGACTGGTTGGAACCAGAAGGTCCGCTTTCAACTCACATGTATGCAGACAGTCCTCAGCACAGGGATGTCTCAAGTGGCATCTCTTCTAGAGAGAGGCTCAGGGCTTCCCAGGCTTCCATTTTGTGTCTCCGTCCTCAGATCATGACATCACCAGAAGCCTTATATTAATGGTGATGGTAACAACAGCAACAATACAAAATTGAAAGGACTGTGCCTTTCTGGACATCATTGGCCTGAATGCTGCCCTTAAATACAGTACGAGTTTCTGGGGCCTGCACATGGGAGGTGCTGAGGGAAGGGTGGTCTCACAGCTAGCAGAGTCTCTGTTGTGGGGGACTTCTCTGTATTTTATTCCCCCTGGTGATGGCATTTTCCTCTCATTACCAAATCATCTGTTCCCCATCTATCGACCCTCTTCCTCATCCCCCCCAGACCTGGCTTCTCAATCATTAATGTTCATAAGAATCACCTGGGGATCTTGTTAAACAGTAGTTCCTGATTTAGTAGGGGCCCACATTCTGCATTTCTAACAAGTTCCCCAGTAATGACAATGCTGCTGGTACATGGATCACACTTTGAGTAGTGAGGCTATCACTGAGCCTTGCTATCCAATGAAACTTTCTGCCAAGATGGAAATGATGCACTGCCCACCATGGTAGCCATTAGCCACGTGTGGCTACTGAGCACTTGAAATGTGGCTAGTGTGACTAAGAAACTGAATTTTTAATTTTATTTCATTTTCTTTTTTGGCTGCACCACGCAGCAGGCATGCAGGATCTTAGTTCCCCAACCAGGGATTGAACCCCCTGCAGTGGAAGCTCAGAGTCCTAACCACTGGACCACCAGGGAATTCCCCATTTTCATTAATTTAAATTTAAATAGTCATGTGTGGCTAGTGGCTACTGTATTAGACAATGCAGCCCTAAAGTAGGGACCAGCCAGCAAACTTTTTCTGTAAAGGGCCAAATAGTAAATGTTTTTGGCTTTGTGGGCCATATGGACTTTGTCACAAGCACTCAACTCTGCCATTGTAAAGTGGAAAAACAAAACAAAACACATAGACAATACATAAAAGAATGGGCATGGCTGTATTCTCCTAAAACCTTATTGGTCAAAGTAAGTGGTAGGACGGATTTGGCCTGTAGGCTGTGGTTTGCAAACCTCTGCTTTAGAGTATAATTTGCTGATGTTAAAAGAAAGATTTAAAAAAGAACCTGAAGCATATTCCTGAGACTACAATAATGCCTTTCTTTATATTTAAATCTGAACTGAATAAAACCTTAGCTTTACTTTTAATCCATAAAAATTCCATAAGCAAATTGTTTTTTAAAAATTGAAACCTAATGTTCTATGTTATTGTAGAAAATTATTGCCCATGGATGCTTATTACTGTTAGTTGTCTATTGGATAACTGTTCTATATTTATTTATTTTAAGTTTATTTATTTATTTTTTGGCTACACTGCACAGCATGCCGGATCTTAGTTCCCTGACCAGGGATTGAACCTGGGCCCCCTGCAGGGGAAGCGCAGAGTCCTAACCACTGGACCATCAGGGAATTCCCTGGATAGCTGTTCTATACACACACATGTGCGCACACGCGCGCACGCACACACACACACACACACGCACACACACTGTTTGTATGTTTTTTGGTCTTGAAATCTTTACTGCACTGCCATTTGGACAATGTAAGCAGGTCCCGCGTGCTAGTATGCTGTTAAATACTTTTGAAATACTAACCTCTCAACTCAATAGTTGTGGCAATGGCGTTACTTTTTCTTAGTATGTATACTCTATCAACACACAAAAAATTCTGTGTAGTCAGTCCCTGTTAATCTAACTGCATTTCTTTTTTGTTGGTTTTCACAATAGCTGCCTAAACTAATATTTTATATGTGTTTTACTAAGTTGGCAACATTTTTTCAGTTATGCCATCCATCTTGAAATGATGAATGACATTCTGGGGCACTGTTAGTTTGCATCATTAACCATTAGAAACAGTAAGGAGTTAGAGGGTAATCTCTCATTGTGCTAAGCACAAAATGTTTTTCTCTAAATGAGCAATCTAAAGATAATCACATATTATAGATACAAACAATTTCACATTTCTTATGAACACAATCTGTGTTCAAAAATCATTATTGTGCCAGTTTAATAAGCCATCACACTGAAATGGCTGTAAATGTGCTTGGTGAAGATGACAAATATTAATGGGACACCAGTCAGAAGTCAGGCCTCTAGTCTAGTAAGGAACAGTTGAGAACTCTGGCATCACCAAAATATCTTTGACCCAGGAGTATGCTGGGTTTTCAAGTGGTGAGGTCCTCCAAAGGAATTGACATTATCTACCCATCACCTCCAAAGGCAGTTCAAATCACTGTTTCCAAAGAGAATGCAGTGAATTTGTGTTAATTTGGGGCTGATATTGATATCTGAGGTACACACATTCTGGTGGAAGTGACAAGGTAGCAGGCACCTGGGCAAAGGAGATACTGGTAGTCTGGCAGGTTACTGTGTCATGGTTAACCTGGCGGGGGAAGGGTAGAAAGTTGTGGAGCAGCAACTAAGTTGGTGATTGGTTAGTGAGGACCAAGGGAAGGGGAAAGGCGCCTTCTTCTAAGAGCCGAAGCCTTGTAAGCTATGGCTCCAAATTTTTCTTGTGATGAAGTTAAGCAGATATCATTAGAGACTAGGCATGTAATGTGGGGCATAGGGTAAAGACTATATTGGTATTTGTGTCTCTATCCTAGGCATCTTAGATCCTAACTTTAGGGCACATAACTACTCTTGTTGCCAGTTACTTGGGGCAATGAGTCAATATCTAACCAGGGTAGAGGTAAGGCAATAAAGCAAAAGAATGTAGGTTTCAAAAGCAAGGACAAGACCTTTTGGGGACCTATGTTGCAAGTTCTTGCACCCCCTTTAAAGTTTAAAACAAATATCTTCTCATTGGTAGCATTCTCTAACCCTCCTTCTCTTTGCCTTCCTCCTGTCTCTGCTCCCCCATAGACTTTGTATGCACCTCTACTATCACATCACAGTACCAATGCTGCCTCACCATTGAGTTTATGTATTTTTCTCCCCTATTTGACTGTGAACTTCTTGAGGCTAAGGACTGTCAGGTCCATCTCTGTATCCTCAGTGCCTAGTACTCAGTATCTGACTGAGTTAGGTACCAATAAAGAGAAAAAGAAGTTTAAATTAACTATCCAAAGCCAAATGATACTTTTCAAAAATAATTTTATTATAGAAGTCACCAATTTAATTGAAGAACATTTTCAAAATGCACTAAGTTAAAAAGAATACAATATTTTTTACAAATCTGCAATTATATTCAAGACAGAGTATTTATGCTTAGTTTTCTACTTACATATCATGAGCATTTCATTCTTTTATATCTCTACAGAATGTTTTTTTGAACTGCTCCCATAGAGTTATTGGGAGTTACCAAGCATTCCATTTGGTCCTCTGCATTTCTCATCCCCTCTGTAGTTAGATAGGACTATGTGACTAATTCTGGCCAATGGGCATAAGCATAAAGGACAAAAATGAGGAATAAACTTCTGGGCCAAAGTGTGGAAGAGCTGGTATGTGCCATCCACCAGTTTATTTCTTTTTCTGCTAAGTGATGGGTGACATTGTGTGCTGGATTTTCTATCAGCCTTTGTCTCACAATGGCTGTGTGGAGACCCCTGCCACTTCATGTTGGACAGGCAGCACAAGTGAGAAATTGGTCTTTATTTTGGTAAGCCACTGGGATTTCTAGGTTAATTTGTTGTGGTAGAATAACCTATCCTATCCTCACTACATAGGTACATAGAATATTATTATACGGGTATACCATGATTTGACAGTTCGCTATTGTATGTATTTCAACTGTTTCTGTTATTTTGCTAGTATAAACAATGCTGTGATGCATGTCATTATATGTAAGTCTTTGTGGAAATTCATGGTAATTTTCTTAAGATAAATTGCCAGAAAGGAAATAACTGGGTAAAAGAATTTGGCGATTTTTAAGGCTTGAATATATCTTACAAAATTTCCCCCCAGAAAGATAATGCCAATGAATGGTCTCATTAGTAGTATATACATAAGTGCTTGTTTCACCATGCCTCACCAAATTGGGTATTAGTCTTCTTTTGAATACTTGCAAATGTGATAGGCGAAAAATTATTGGAGTCAAATCTGGTTTATTTTAATAACAAGATGACCTTAATATTGACGGATTTTTCACTGGAGCTGTCTCTTAGTGGGTCTTGGTTTCATGAGCCTAAGTTACTTGAGGATGGGGATGGAACCTATTTAGTAGATTCCAAAAGGACTCTTGGAAATGTATCAAGATGAATCTGGCAGTATAACCAGTGTCTCAGTGACTTATGTCAGGGCAACAATAGCAGAAATGAATCATTACTTTTTTTTCTGGAATTTTTTCTTTTGGTCTGTCCAGAGGTTTTATTCCTGAACTATGAGGAAAAAAATAATATGGGATGGCTGATTTCCTGAAACACTTTACAAATTCTAAGACAGCTCATTGCTATAGCCTCTGCTCATAAAAAACTAAAAGATTTCTGAGTCCTCCAGTGAATTCCACCCCTCTGACTTAAGAAACAGTATACCTGGAAATAGTGGAGAATAAAATAATGGATATACGCCCATTAAAAGAGTGAGGTCACAATTGAACTGTATCTCTTTTTTTATGCAGAGCTCTTTTTTTAAATTTATTAATTTTATTTATTTTTTATTTTTGGCTGCGTTGGGTCTTCATTGCTGTGCACGGGCTTTCTCTAGTTGTGGTGAGCGGGGGCTACTCTTCGTTGTGGCGTGCGGGCTTTTCATTGCAGAGGCTTCTCTTGTTGCAGAGCACGGGCTCTAGGCTTGCAGGCTTCAGTAGCTGTGGCATGCGGTCTCAGTAGTTGCAGCTCATGGGCTCTAGAGTGCAGGCTCAGTAGTTGTGGCACACAGGCTTAGTTGCTCCACGGCATGTGGGATCTTCCTGGACCAGGGCTCGAACCCGTGTCCCCTGCATTGGCAGGCGGATTCCTAACCACTGAGACATCAGGGAAGTCCCAAGATGAAATCTTTGTAAAAGAAAAATGTAGTCAACAATCTTATAAATAGCTATGATAATTTTTTATTTTCAACGTTCTCAGGTTTTATTTATAAATAGGTTTTGCTTATAAATAGGCGTCGTAGGAGGTGCCTTAAAACTTTGGGCCATTCATACAAGAGAATAAAGTTCATTTTTGAGGCAGGACAGTGTCTTGTGTCTCTGTGTAGATGTTTGTTTTGCTAGTTGGAGAGGCTGAATCAGCAGCTAAAATCTTAAGAATGTTCAAGATACTTTTGTGTACCTAAGTTGACATATCAGCATTTTACCCACCTGATGGACTGAGTAAAATGTAAAGCGTGTTTCTCTCAAGTTGTATTAAAAGTCTAGTACAGACTGATTAACAGCACTTCTTTCTTTTAAATTAGAGCCATCATGCTCTAAATTACATTAAGACAGATTGCCTAAGTCTCCTTATTGTAACAGGAATTTGTGCTAAGTATTTTTAAGAAAACTATTGCAATTAAATGTGAAAAGGAGACCTTATTATATCTTCTCTCTAGCAATTATTAGTCTCTTAATATATTTAAAATTGTGACTTGCTGATGAGGTATTTATTCAACCAAAAAATCCTTTAACATTTATGTAATGATCACATATTATGGGCCAGGCACCATGCTAGGGCTATAACTGTGAATATGACAGACACAGTATCTTTCCTCATGGAGCTCATAGTCAATAAAATACGTCCAATAAAACTGTTGCTTTGTGACTCTGCTGTGTGTGTGTGTTTAAAATTTAGGGAGTTTAACTTAAAATATATATATAATTGGACAAACTTATTATGAAATGATAATTAGATAAAGTTTTTTCTTCTACAGAGACTATTTGTAAGTCCTGGCCCCAGTGTGGTGCTCTGATAAAATAGCTAGTGCTTTATTTACTGCTGACATGCTTGTTTTTTTGTGGGTTTTTTTGCGGTGTGTGGGCCTCTCACTGTTGTGGCCTCTCCCGTTGCGGAGCACAGGCTCCGGACGCGCAGGCTCAGCGGCCATGGCTCACGGGCCCAGCCGCTCCGCGGCATGTGGGATCTTTCCGGACCAGGGCACGAACCTGTGTCCCCTGCATCGGCAGGCGGACTCTCAACCACTGCGCCACCAGGGAAGCCCTGACGTGCTTGTTTTTAACCTCACACTTCCAGTGTAGATTCTGTTAGTTAGGAATTCAAACAGCATTGGCATTATGGGCTAAAGCAAGTCTTATCTTACAAGCAAGCCTCTTCCATCTTGACCTATGTGGACAGTAGTTTAATTCTAAAACACCGGGAGAAAAAAAATATATGCTTGATTTTTACCAATCCCATTGGATGATGATACAATATTATTGTTACAATTCCCAGAAGATATTACTATTGGTGGAAGCTGGGTAAAGGGTACAAATGACCTCTTTGTACTAATTCATATAAATGCACGTGAATGTGTTATTATATCAGAGTAAAATGTTTAATTAAAAAGAACAGGCTAGGGACTTCCCTGGTGGTCCAGTGGTTAGCACTCTGCTCTTCCACTGCAGGAGGCACGGGTTCGATCCCTGGTCCAGGAACTAAGATCCTGCGTGCTGTGCGCAGCTCGGCAAAAAAAAAGAAAAAGAAATAAAATAAAATAAAAACAGGCTAATAACTGGATGAGAATGATCTCATCCTTTGTTCCCTCAAAGCTCTATCCTATTTTTATAGATGATAACATCTAAGAACAATAGTGATGATGACTTTTTCATTGGCTAGGGTATGAACGCCCTGATCATGAGGGCGTATAATGTAAGAACTGTACCTGTAAGAAAGAATAGCTTGATTCCAAGTGGAAGCACATTTCTTAAAAGCATCTTCTTTGAAACCATGAATACCATGTGACTCGTTTGCTTAGACTCTAGAGCATGGGTCATGAATTTATTCCTTACTTAGGTTCTTTACATTTACACTAACTCCTTTCCCCAGAACCCCAAAGAATCCTCCTTCTTTGCCGATTATCTGGTCAATGTGTGTCTTTTATTATGAGAGAGAAAGGGTAGGGGAATGAATAGAACTTTCAAACCTTGCAGAATCAGGAGTGTTGCCTTTATTTGTGCTCTTTTAATATTAAAGAGTTCCTTGAGCAGGGTTTCTACCAGCAACACCGTTATTAAAGAATAGGACTCCTGCTTCTAAACAGGTATCTATAATGATCATCTTTTCTGACTCTCCCAAGTTAAACAGTCATAAAATGCAAAGGAATCAGGTGAACCAGCACAGAAGAGACACTCAGTAAGTGTTTGCTGAGTGAATTATTGTTGCATAAAAGATTAGCTAGAGAAGAATCAGCCCTTCTAGTAATTGTTTGATGGAGCTTACATTTGAGTGAATTGAGATAACCAACATGCAAGTTCACGAATAAATTAGATAATATCACATAATGAAAACGAGTGGCAGAATTGCCAGTAGCTACTTTAGACTAGATTTTCAGGGAAATACATCAGTGAGAAAGTGGCATTTAGCAGTGACCTGAATGGTGAAAAGGAAAAAGCCATGTGGAAATAGTGGAGAAAGAAAACTACAGGCTTACCGAAAAGAAACTTCAAGGTCTTGAGGCCAGAATGGGCTTGGACTAGAATGAAAAGTAGCAAGACAGGGTGGCTGTGACATACCGAGAAAGGGGTAGAATAACACTAGTTGATCCAGGAGTTTGTAGTCCCTGGTGAAGAGTCTGGCTTTTATTCTGAAGGCAATGAGAAGCCTTTAGTAGGTAATCAACACAAGGATGACATCATCTGAAATAGTTTCTCTGTTGGAATGCCTATATGTATTACCCTCACTGGTGGGACTGCCAATTTTTCTTGGCTACCAGACCCCAGGACCATGAGAAATGGACATTCCTCACTCTTTCAATTTTCATTTTTTTTTTTCACCATGCAGCGTGGCTTCTGGGATCTTAGTTCCTCGACCAGGGATGGGACCCAGGCCTCCAGTGGTGAAAGCGTGGAGTCCTGACCACTGGACCACCAGGGAATTCCTGACATTCCCTACTCTTATGTGGGTGGTAGGCAGACACCTTGAGCAATACAGTTCCTATGAGAGTACAGTATATTGGACAGACTTGAATTTGAGTACTGACTCTGCTGTTTCCTAGCTGTGAGGCCTTGGGTAAGCTACTTAGCCTCTCTGATTCTTATTTTCCTCATCTCGAAAAATGGAAAATTATAATAGTACTTTCTTGTAGTTGTTGTAAGGGTTAAATGACTTAGTGGATGAAAAGTGCCTGACAACGTGCCTGATACATTTTAGGTACTCAATAAAGGTAAACTATATGATTTCTTTTACAGAGGAGGGTATACCAAAAAAGTACAAAATATAAATGTAACTAATATTCCCTAGAGGCAGTATGTGGATGCATATGCTTGTGTGTGCATGCATCCCACATACCGTATGCATACAAATCGTATTTGGATTCAAAGCTGTGCTTCACCAATTAGTAGCTCTAAGGCCTTAGATGAGTTAATAAACCTCTATAAACTTCAATTTCCCCATCTGTAAAATAGGGTGATAATTGTGTCCTTATGCATTAGGAGGATGGATTAGGCTTGACTTCATAAAAAAGAAAAACAAAATAACAGTAGTTTAAAAAGAATGAAGTTTATCTCTCGTGTGAAAGAAGTCTAGAAGCAGGAAGTCCAGGACTAACACAATATTTCCAAGATCAATAGGGACCCAGTTCCTTTATGTCTTTCTGCACCAGCACATTAGCACTTGGGCTTCCATCTTCAAGTGACCTCATAGTCTAATATGGCTGCTGAAGCTCCAGCCGTTTGGACTATATTCCATGCAGCAGGAAGAAAGAATGGTTGGAAGGCAAAAAGGGTCCATTTCTGTGTTGAGACAGCTCCCTTTAAAAAGTCTGTCTTGACAGAGAAAGACAAATATCTTATGATATCACTTATACGTAGAATCTAAAAAAGGGGCACAAATGAACTTATCTACAAAACAGATATAGAGTTACAGATGTAGAAAACAAACTTATGGTTACCAGGGGGTAGGAGGGGGATAAATTGGAAGATTGGGATTGACATATACACACTACTATATATAAAATAGATCACTAATAAGGACCTACTGGATAGCACAGGGAACTCTACTCAGTACTCTGTAATGGCATATATGGGAAAAGAATCTAAGAGTGGACATATGTATATGTATAGCTGATACACTTTGCTGTATATCTGAAACTAACACAACATGGTAAATCAACATCCTCCAATAAAAATTTTTTAAAAACAAATAAAAAGTATGTCTTGAAGTCTGACGTAATCATAATACTTCCAGTTTTATGTAATTGACCAGAACTTAGCATGACCACACATAGCTGCCGGGGAGGCCAGGAAATGTGTTTAGTTATTGGCATTGCTATGCCAAATAAAATCATAATTCTCTTTATGAAGCAAGAAAGAATGGATATTTGATAAGCAGCTGGCAGGCTCAGCCACACCTTCACACAGGATTGTTTTAAAGTTTACATGAGATAATATAAGCATAGCCCTTAGCTCAGTTCCTGACAGATAATGAGTGCTTAATAAAGAAGATGGAATGCATGTTCTGCCTAAGATACCCTTCCTCTAGGAACATTGAGCAGAATAAAAGAACCATGAATGTTGTGCTGCTTGCAACAAGACACTACTCATCTCAAATGGTGCCACTTTTCCACTGGAATTGGGTGGCCTTCAATGGCTTGAGTTGAAAATCTATGGTACTTCATCCTTAAGAAAATATCCCTAGCTTAATTTTGACAATCTTTCTTCCTAAAGAGCCAGATATCCTTTTACGTCTACTAGACTATACTATGGCATTAGAGGGAAGGAACAAGCAGCAAATCCTCACCCCTGGAGTTTGACCTATACTTTAGATCTCTTCCTTTGCCCAGCTCTACCTGGAGTCAGTAACAAACAAGGGAATGGACTACTTTTCAGTGGATGACCTTTGAGAAGAATAGGGAAGTGAAAACAAGAGAAAGAATCCTGGATTCCAGCAGGCATTGGGGCTAATAAGAATATGCCACTTCTATTCCTCTTGACAGGATTATCTTAATTGTTTCTAGAGCTCTATCAATAGCATTGTTAATTTTAAGCAGGCACATCAATTAAAGGTGCCTTTAATATTGTAATTAAAAAGTAAGTTTTTGGAACTATAGCCTGATTCAATGACTTACCATAAAGCCATTCATTTTTTAATTTTATTAATGCTGAAAGAGAAATGATTTCCCGAGACACAAATACAATGAGTTTTATATGACCTCATAGGCACACACAAGTACCCAAATCTCTTATGTCTCAATTTGAATACATTAGTGGCAGACACCTTAATGTGAATAAAGAGGAAAAAGGAAAAGAAAGTTTCATTTGTAGATTGAATTATGTCCTGTCAACTAATCCTAACCACGTTAATGGGTGGGTTGGTCTAATTCAAATTCCCTTTTAAATATGTTGGATGACTCATCTGTCTTCTGAGTCATGAGTTTGCCTCTTGAGACTTCCCTTGTCACAAATGTAGTCGTCAGGCTCAGGCATGGGATATCATAAATAAGAACCATTTTTTGTAAGATTTACTGGGGCAGAAATGCACCATAAACACATTTTGCATGATTTTTAAGCTATGAAAGAAACATGATACAGCACGAAATTGATTACATTTTAAGTATCTTAAGCACTTAATTTAGACTTAATG
Organism: Aethalodelphis obliquidens; assembly: GCF_003676395.1. Lineage (NCBI taxonomy): Eukaryota > Metazoa > Chordata > Mammalia > Artiodactyla > Delphinidae > Aethalodelphis > Aethalodelphis obliquidens. The sequence continues at coordinate 58,859 of NW_020838054.1, forward strand.
AGACAGTTATTGTAAAACATTACATATCATTTGGGTATTACATGAAAGTATATGGAAATTTGAAAGAGATGTTGAAAAGGGTCTAAGTATGCTTTACCCTCCAGCAAATGCAAGGACCATCCCAAAAGTCTTCACTTCTTGTTTTTGTATTTCATTTGGTTTATTTTGGTGATCTCCTCAAGCTAAATCAATGCTCAAATCCACGATTCTATTTCTTTTTTTCTTTTTTTTTTTTTTTTGCGGTACGCGGGCCTCTCACTGTTGTGGCCCCTCCCGTTGCAGAGCACAGGCTCCGGACGCGCAGGCTCAACGGCCATGGCTCACGGGCCCAGCCGCTCCGCGGCATGTGGGATCTTCCCGGACCGGGGCACGAACCCATGTCCCCCGCATCGGCAGGCTGACTCTCAACCACTGCGCCACAAGGGAAGCCCCCACGATTCTTTTTAACCCTCTCTGGTATCTCTGTTTTCCTACTCCTCACGCATCTTGGTCTCCATCACGTGTGAATTAATAAAGGTTCTCTTGAGGAAAATAGTTAAAATATTCATTACATAAATTTCAATAGAAAAAACCTCAATGGTGAAGCTTGCCTTGCTTCAGAGAGTTGTTTCCAGTACCCTCAAGGGCAGTAGAAATAAGAATTTGTAAATATTAGTTGCTGTGTTAAAAATATAAAAATCGATATGAATTGACTCTGTAAAGTACTACTGTGGAGCGGAAGTCCTGGGTTTGCCAGGTCGGTGAGTGAGCTGAGCCCAGAGAGGGCAACTTCCTGCAAAGCCATGCCTGGTTGTTGACATCCTCTGGCCCTCATGAGCCTGCGTTTGTTCTTTCTCTTTTGCCCTGCCCTAATTCTGCCTCTTGCAGAAAGGAAAGAAATGTAAACAACCATTTTTTTAATTGAAGTATAGTTGATTTACAATGTTGTGTTAATTTCAGCTATACAGCAAAGTGATTCAGTTATACAAAATATATATATATACATACATTCTTTTTTTTAATATGCTTTTCCATTTTGGTTTATCATAGGATATTGAATATAGTTCCCTGTGCTATATACTGTAGGACCTTGTTTTTTATCCATTCTATGTATAATAGCTTGCGTTTCCTAACCAACCTCCCACTCCACCCCTCCCCCAACCCCCTCCCCCTTTGCAACCACAAGTCTCTTCTCTATGTCCATGATTCTGTTTCTGTTTCGTAGATAGGTTCATTTGTGTCGTATTTCAGATTCCACATATAAGTAATATCATATGATATTTGTCTTCCTCTTTCTGACTTACTTTGCTTAGTATGATAATCTCTAGGTCCATCTATATTGTTGCAAATGGCAGTATTTCATTCTTTTGTATGGCTCAGTAGTATTCCACTGTGTGTGTGTGTGTGTGTGTGTGTGTGTGTGTGTGTGTGTGTGTCCATCTTTTTTGGCTGTGCGATGTGGCTTGTGGGATCTTAGTTCCCTGACCAGGAATCAAACTTGGGCCCTGGCAATGAAAGCAAGGAGTTCTAACCGCTGGACTGCCAGGGAATTCCCATACCACATCTTCTTTATCCATTCATCTATCGATGGACAAATAGATGTTGTTTCCATGTCTTGGCTATTGTAATTAGTGCTGCTATGAACATAGGGGTGCATGCATCTTTTTGAATTATAGTTTTCTCCAGATATATTCCCAGGAGTGGGATTGCTGGATCATATGATAGTTCTATTTTTAGCTTTTTAAGGAACCTCCATAGTGATTGTACCAATTACATTCCCACCAATAGTGTAGGAGGGTTCCATTTTCTCCACATCCTCTCCAGCATTTATAGTTTGTAGACTTTTTGATGTTGGCCATTCTGACTGGTGTGAGATCCTACCTCATTGTAGCTTTGATTTGCATTTCTCTAATGATTAATGATGTTGAGCATTCTTTCATGTGTTTGTTGGCAGTCTGTATATCTTCTTTAGAGAAATGTCTATTTAGGTCTTCTGCCCATTTTTTGGATTGGGCTGTTTGTTCTATTGTTTCAACAAACAATTTTTGAGCACATACTATGTGCCAGGACTTTTGTATCCCTTTCATTGCCTTTATTCCCCAGCATTAACTCTGGGAAGCAGTACTAATCTCTACCCTTTGAATGTAGAAACTAAGGGAAGTGACTTGCCCAAAGTCTCAGAGTAAATAGAAAAATAGGACTTTGAATTCAGTGCTGTCTGGTTCTGGAACGTGCATTTTTAAGCACTCCCCCAGGAGCCTGGTCCCCGTGCATCCTGACCCTGACCACTATGTGCTTCGCTTTGGTTTGTCTGTATGCCCCCCTCTTTAGGTGTTCCTGTCTTCATTTTCTCTCTGGTGGTCTCTGCTTCTCCTCGGATTTGGATCTCTGTGTTTGTTGCTCTATTCTGGTAATGTGCCAGTGTTCCCCATGGGTCTGTTTGGCTGCAGGACCATGGGTGACCCGATCCAAAATTGAACAAGCTTCTGCCACTGATGATCAGTGGCAGTACTCTAATGGAAAGTCAGCACGGCAGTACTCTAATGGAAAGGTTTTCAGTTTCAGTTTCCCGGGTACCACACCTGGACGTAGGTGTGAATCAGCCAGCCCATGGGATGGCACTGTGCTGTGGGAGGGGCCATGGGGAGGCCATCTTACCCACTAGTTAAAGAGAAAAGGCCTCCCTAGGAGGCCAGAGGGGAAAACATGCAAAAGAGGAGACAAGATAATAACTGGGAGAGACTTGTAAAGAGTGACTATTGAGAGCTTGGTAGAAGATCAAGAAGAAAGGGCTCTATCTGTGGTCCCGTACCCAGGGTAATAGTATTTGAGAGTGCAGCAGAAGGGAGGAGAATTTTCTAGCTCCGTACACCAGCTAATGAAGTAGTACTGACAAATATTGTTTTATGTTCATTAAATGTCTTCAAACATCTCAATGCCAGGAAGGCTTACAAGATGCACGACATGGGAACAAATGCTTACTGGGTTAGTGTAAGCGATGGTTCCCGAGTATAACACATATAAAAGAAAGCAGGATACTCCTAACATCCACAGTCTGGAACTTTCGTGGCAGCAGATATATTGCATCTATGTACTTGAAAGCAATGTTTCAATCTGAAAAACTCAGTAATCTGATTTTTTCTTTAGCTAGGCTGAATCAGAGACTCCAAGAACTAATGCGATTGCTGCTTCCTTAGCCACTTGCATCTTGTACTTTAAATAGACACCACCACACTCTTTTTGTTTCTTTTGTCTTCAAACAAAATATCTCAACAAGACTGTGATACAAAGAAACCCCAGGTGTTGCTGAGAAAGGTGCCAAGTTTGTCTGAACAGGAGCAAGGAAACCAGATATCTATCAGTACTTGAAACCCAGGTGTTCACAAAGGGACTCTGTGGCCCCGCCCTTCACTTCGTGCGATGCTAATTCCTTCACCAAGGATCTGCTGGAGGCAGCGGGACCATGTGTGATTAAGAGCCTGAGCATTAGAATCACAGCTGGGTTTATATCCCAGATTTGACATCTACTAGTTTCGCAGGTTACATACCCTCTTTAAGCTTTTGGTTTTTCTCATCTGTAAGATGGGCATAATAATAGTACTCACACATTTGTCTTAGCAGTCAGGCAGTCTTGGTATTGAATCCTAGGGCAGCCGGGTGCTAGTTATTTAAACTTGGGGAAGCTACTATTTAACCTTACTCTGCTTCTTCATGTGTAACATGGAGAAGATAATAGAATGGTTATAATAGGATTGTTGTGAGGATCCAAAGAAATCATACCCCTAAAGCCTCAGCAACATGCTTGGCAAGGAGTAAGCACCCAATATATGGAAACTTATTTTTATTAATATTTAATGCCAACCCACTATATTATCACTGATTAGGTATTTGTATGTGTATTCTCTCATTTAGTACTTCCCTCCCCCATAAAAGATCTATGATGATGGTAGTGCGATTGTAATCCCCATTCTACAGCTAAGAAACCTGAGGTTCAGAGGTTGAGTTGCACTATGTCCCACTAAGGACTAGTAAGTGGCATAGCTCGAAATTCACCTTAAGACTTTTTTTTTTAATTGAATAACAGTTTTCTTTTTTGGTTGTTTATTTATTTATTTATTTCTGGCTGCCTTGGATCTTCGTTGCTGTGTGCAGGCTTCTCATTGCGGTGGCTTCTCTTGTTGCAGAGCATGGGCTCTAGGGTGTGCGGACTTCAGTAGTTGTGGCACATGGGCTCAGTAGTTGTGGCACGTGGGCTCAGTAGTTGTGGCTTGTGGGCTCTAGAGCACAGGCTCAGTGGTTGTGGTGCAGGGCTTAGTTGCTCTGCGGCATGTGGGATCTTCCCGGACCAGGGATTGAACCCATGTCCCCTGCATTGGCAGACGGATTCTTAACCACTGCGCCACCAGGGAAGTCCCCACCCTAAGTCTTTTGACTCCAAGTTTTTCACCATCACTTCCTCTCTGTTAGATGGAAAATGGTGCCTGGGGGCATGGAGAAAGAGAGGGAAGGTACCTGTCACAGGGCATCTTCTTTTACCTGAGTCTCAAATGTCTTTTATTTTTTTCAAAGAAAGTTAGGGCTGTATTTAGAATTTCTCCCCAAGATGTTGAGTAAGTTATTCAATGCATGGCTACCTCCTGTAGGTCCCAATCACAGTTGAAGTGGATATTGTGCATAACACTGTTTTGTGGCCTCAGCGGCATCTACATCTCATAGTCTTTTTTTTTTTTTACATCTTTATTGGAGTATAATTGCTTTAAAATGGTGTGTTAGTTTTCGCTTTACAACAAAATGAATCAGTTATATATATACATATGTTCCCATATCTCTTCCCTCTTCAATCTCCCTGCCTCCCACCCTCCCTATCCCACCCCTCCAGGCGGTCACAAAGCACAGAGCTGATCTCCCTGTGCTATGCGGCTGCTTCCCACTAGATATCTACCTTACGTTTGGTAGTGTATATATGTCCATGCCTCTCTCTCGCTTTGCCACAGCGTACCCTTCCCCCTCCCCATATCCTCAAGTCCGTTCGCTAGTAGGTCTGTGTCCGTATTCCTCTCTTACCCCTAGGTTCTTCATGACATTTTTCCGCTTAAATTCCATATATATGTGTTAGCATACGGTATTTGTCTCTCTCTTTCTGACTTCACTCTGTATGACAGACTCTAGGTCTATCCACCTCATTACAAATAGCTCAATTTTGTTTCTTTTTATGGCTGAGTAATATTCCATTGTATATATGTGCCACATCTTCTTTATCCATTCATCCAACGATGGACACTTAGGTTGTTTCCATCTCTGGGCTAATGTAAATAGAGCTGCAATAAACATTTTCGTACATGACTCTTTTTGAATTATGGTTTTCTCAGGGTATATGCCCAGTAGTGGGATTGCTGGGTCATATGGTAGTTCTATTTGTAGTTTTTTAAGGAACCTCCATACTGTTCTCCACAGTGGCTGTATCAGTTTACATTCCCACCAACAGTGCAAGAGTGTTCCCTTTTCTCCACACCCTCTCCAGCATTTACTGTTTCTAGATTTTTTGATGATGGCCATTCTGACTGGTGTGAGATGATATCTCATTGTAGTTTTGATTTGCATTTCTCTAATGATTAGTGATGTTGAGCATTCTTTCATGTGTTTGTTGGCAGTCTGTTTATCATCTTTGGAGAAATGTCTATTTAGGTCTTCTGCCCATTTTTGGATTGGGTTGTTTGTTCTTTTGTTATTAAGCTGCATGAGCTGCTTATAAATTTTGGAGATTAATCCTTTGTCAGTTTCTTCATTTGCAAATATTTTCTCCCATTCTGAGGGTTGTCTTTTGGTCTTGTTTATGGTTTCCTTTGCTGTGCAAAAGCTTTGAAGTTTCATTAGGTCCCATTTATTTTTGTTTTTATTTCCATTTCTCTAGGAGGTGGGTCAAAAAGCACCTTGCTGTGATTTATGTTGTAGAGTGTCCTGCCTATGGTTTCCTCTAAGAGTTTGATAGTTTCTGGCCTTACATTTAAGTCTTTAATCCATTTTGAGCTTATTTTTGTGTATAGTGTTAAGGAGTGATCTAATCTCATACTTTTACATGTACCTGTCCAGTTTTCCCAGCACCACTTATTGAAGAGGCTGTCCTTTCTCCACTGTACATTCCTGCCTCCTTTATCAAAGATAAGGTGACCATATGTGAGTGGGTTTATCTCTGGGCTTTCTATCCTGTTCCATTGATCTATCTTTCTGTTTTTGTGCCAGTACCATACTGTCTTGATTACTGTAGCTTTGTAGTAGAGCCTGAAGTCAGGGAGCCTGATTCCTCCAGCTCCATTTTTCGTTCTCAAGATTGCTTTGGCTATTTGGGGTCTTTTGTGTTTCCATACAAATTGTGAAATTTTTTGTTCTAGTTCTGTGAAAAATGCCAGTGGTAGTTTGATAGGGATTGCATTGAATCTATAGATTGCTTTGGGTAGTAGAGTCATTTTCACAATGTTGATTCTTCCAATCCAAGAACATGGTATATCTCTCTATCTATTTGTATCATCTTTCATTTCTTTCATCAGTGTCTTATAATTTTCTGCATACAGGTCTTTTGTCTCCTTAGGTAGGTTTATTCCTAGATATTTTATTCTTTTTCTTGCAGTGGTAAATGGGAGTGTTTTCTTGATTTCACTTTCAGATTTTTCATCATTAGTGTATAAGAATGCCAGAGATTTCTGTGCATTAATTTTGTATCCTGATACTTTATTAAATTCATTGATTAGCTCTAGTAGTTTTCTGGTAAGATCTTTAGGATTCTCTATGTATAGTGTCATGTCATCTGCAAATAGTGACAGCTTTACTTCTTCTTTTCCGATTTGGATTCCTTTTATTTCCTTTTTTGCTCTGATTGCTGTGGCTAAAACTTCCAAAACTATGTTGAATAAGAGTGGTGAGAGTGGGCAACCTTGTCTTGTTCCTGATCTTAGTGGAAACGCTTTCAGTTTTTCACCATTGAGGATGATGTTGGCTGTGGGTTTGTCATATATGGCCTTTATTATGTTGAGGAAAGTTCCCTCTATGCCTACTTTCTGCAGGGTTTTTATTATAAATGGGTGTTGAATTTTGTCAAAAGCTTTCTCTGCATCTATTGAGATGATCATATGGTTTTTCTCCTTCAATTTGTTAATATGGTGTATCACGTTGATTGATTTGCGTATATTGAGGAATCCTTGCATTCCTGGAATAATCCCCACTTGATCATGGTGTATGATCCGTTTAATGTGCTGTTGGATTCTGTTTGCTCGTATTTTGTTGAGGATTTTTGCATCTATGTTCATCAGTGATATTGGCCTGTAGTTTTCTTTCTTTGTGACATCCTTGTCTGGTTTTGGTATCAGGGTGATGGTGGCCTTGTAGAAGGAATTTGGGAGTGTTCCTCCCTCTGCTATATTTTGGAAGAGTTTGAGAAG